>NC_090270.1:21352884-21666098 GCF_040414725.1 Anabrus simplex | reverse complement strand
CAGCACGCTAACAATTCAGCCATGAAGCCGGACAGTCACACAGTGTTAGATCTGGAGAACGAGTGAGAAATAGACCAGCAATGATCACTCTGTTTGCAAGAAGGGAATCTTCTGCTGTATGAGTAGGAGTTGAATTTTGCTGAAACCACTCACGCGATTTTGCTTCTTCGGTTAACGGCGTCAAAATTTTATCTTTGTACCTCTCTACATTTACTGTCGTCTCGACAAAATAGGCCCAATTATTCGCCTTGCTCTAACAGCACACCAAACACCAATCTTCGTATTACAATGAAGGACTTCATAAACACCATTACGATTTTCTGCACACCAACAGCGAGAGTTATGACTGTTCACACGATCATTAAGATGAAACCAGAACTTTTACATGCGAAAATGATAACTGTCTCACTATGTTAACAGCTGAGATTCAGACTGGCGACTCATGCTTGCCAGGTCGAACACGTGCACATTGCTTGCGCGCCTCCCATACTACAGCTTAGGTATCGAAGAGTAAAAACGCTTCTTCCACGGTTTTAGTTTATATGAGAGACCCTGTATGGACAGTCTCCTGAAGGCAGAAGACGACTTGATTGCTTGGCGATGGTTTAATTTGAACTCCTCTCAGCTCTTGAGATCTGAGCTCAATACACTAAAGATACCCATCTCAAAATCAACCATGTGAACCTGGTAAGTTAAACAAAGAAGAAGAAGAAGAATAAGAAGAATCTCTTTATATATTCATTTGTTCTAATTAAGCTGCTACAGATTTACACTCTCTTTGCTCAGTTCTTTAGATCTCCTTGTATATTCAGGCGAACAGCCTCTCTACTCACCTGTTGACCGTGCATGAACTGGACCCCCGCCACAGTGCATGGCTCGGGGTTGCTCTGGTTCGCTCCTTCAGGTGACTCCTCTAACTGAAGCTCGATCCCAGGGGGCAGGCCCGTCGTAGGAGCTGAAACACACAAACAAAATGCATACCTCAAGAGATTTGGTTTAAGTAACAAGGTGTTATGCCCTTACAAGGTGTTCCCTGTGTATATCAGATAGGAGAAGTATGGACTTCTTCGACATCATAGGATTTCCAAATGGCATGTACATTTTGTCCAAAATATTAAATACTTCCCAAAAGAGGGTCAGTTTTCCTCGGTGTCCATGTCTTGTTCTGGTCTGAAGGATTGGGTTCAAAATAAAGATACGGTGAACTTCCTTCACAAGGTCTGTTATGTCCGTTGTTTTCTTAACGACAAATGTACCAGAGAGCATTAGGACCTTGCGTATAGATCTTGTAAGACTACAATCAAGTCTAAGAGGTTGAGATCCAGAACTGAGTTGTCATGTGCTCGTACCATCGCAGTCGAACCTGTAGCATTTTATTGACGATCGGCACCACCCCAAATATCCTATGACTATCTTGAACAGCAACACGATGCAACCGCCTTCGTCCCGGTGGCAATTCACATAACATGTAACATTTTTTCCATGGAATTTGAAGTTTAGGTAGAGTGGTGTCTTTCTATTAAAGAGGAATCGCGTAACTTGCCGGCAATTGGTCCTGGTTCCATTCACCCTGTGTCGTGCGTCAGATAAAGTACAATATAGATACAGATACGGATAGAGTTCCAAATATTTGAATTCAGTTATTTTGTTGAGTTCGTGCTGTCAACTTTATAACCAGTGCCCTGTTCGGTTCATTCTAAATAATATGGAGTTGGAGGGGGGGGGGCGAATTTCATCTTCGCACCTAATTTCGGCCCCATAAGGATTTCCAGTTTGCACGGTTGGTATCTAATTTTAGCAGCGCACACGCGTAGCAGAATCCCGTTGTCTTGTTGTGAGAGTTTGTTATGTGCACCACGTTTAGTTTCCGTGTACAAGGAAGATTCGTTTTCAATTCTGAGCTGAGTTAGAGCAACATTCAAATTAAGAGCCTGTTATTCCTAGAGTGAGCACTGATATGTGTATGAAATACTGAACTGCATTTCAGTCGTGTGGTGTAGTTCCTGGCGCGTAAGCGCTACAGTGAGATGGTTAGCGTGAGTTTTTTAATAAATTAGAGAATATTCGTAATTTCGTCCCCTTTCATTTTATTTGTTATTTATGAACTTTATTATTATTCTGAGATGGGAAACGCAAGCCATGGGATAAGAAGGCTATTATAAAGTATATTAAGGCAGTGAGGGACAAAATAATCTGCGACAAACGTGCAAACAAAGCGTTTAAAATCCCACGAGCAACGCGGAAGGACTATGTTAAAAGGAATACCAAGAAAATATTTTTCATAAATGGTTTTCAAGTGATTCGTTATAGGGAAAGTGGTATGGTTTGCTATTGGTTTTACGTCGCACCGACACAGATAGGTCTTATGAAAACGATGCGAGAGGAAATGGGCCGTGGCTTTAATTAAGGTACACCCCCAGCATTTGCCTGGTGTGAAAATGAGAAACCACGGAAAACCATCTTCAGGGCTGCTGACAGTGGGGTTTGAACCCACTATCTCCCTGATGCAAGCTCACAGCTGCGTGGCCCTAACCACACGGGCCAACTCGCCCAGTGGTAAGGTTAGAAAGGACAAATATAGACTTTTCATAGATATGGTGGAGGGGACGAAATAACGAACACATTTTTGGAAGTTTAGATTTTTTAGTGTTTGTGTTTATATCAAATATTGACTACTTCACATTATAACAGTTTCATTGAATATTGCCCGTACGTTGGGAATATATTCAGTAACATATCTACCAATTTCTAGCCTTGTCCGTAATATTTCCAAATTTCTACAAGACTAAATCTGCTCAGGAAACTAATTATAGGCTTACCTTCATTCCCGTAAATTAGGTAGAGGTCCATACTCGTCCAATTGTGTTTTCCAGCTTTGCACCAACTGTTGGAATCGTTGGCGAGATTTACAGGTGACCAGGATATCATCGGCAAAGTCAGAGTCCAAGGATGAGGTGTATGAATCTTTTTACTGATGGTGTCGAGAGAAAGAATAAACAGTAGTGGAAACAAGGCTCGGCTTGATGACACTGACATTGATACCAAACAATTTTGATCCACCTACGGCACATGGAATATAGCTCATGATATTTATGTACAGGAGCCGAACCCAATGAACGTAGCTTCGGGTGCACAACTTAACCTCAGCGCTCCAGATGAGGTCATGCAGTATACGGATTAATACTCTTTCTAGATCTAGGAACGCAGTGTGGATTATCATCTTCTCCTCGTCGGGTGTTCGATTAGATTGCCGGTTTTCCTTTTACGAAGTTTTGGCGGGTTTGGTGAAATTTGAACGATGATCCGGAGACCCGCGACTTTATTTTGTGACATATAAGGATGATCGGTCGATAGCTGAAAAAGTGCCAGATGTCGCCCTTATTTTTCCAAATTGAGATGGTAATATCATAGAGCCAAGTGGGTGGAGCTACATCTTCCTCAACGATCTTCTTGGGCATATCAACCAGGAACTGGGCACCTTATGGTCCTACTAACTTCCTGAAATCAGCTGGCATGCTATCCGGACCTGTAACCTTTGTGCTTTTCACTTTATTGATGGCAACATTGATAATAACAGGGGCTGTGTCATAAAATGCTCTGATGTCGGTACTGGTGGACACAGTACGATCCACCAAAGCCATGTGGTAAATACGGTGCAGTTTACTCTCCTTAGTGGCTCGTAGGCGGCCGGACCATTGTGACTAACACTGATGGACTGTGGACACATTGCTCCAATATCGTGGAACTAGCATGCGCCTTCTCGTAGCCTTGTTCGAACTCAGTAGACTGCTGAAACTGCCTTTCTACGTCTCCTTGAAAGCATGTTTGGCTCACACTTACCTCATAACGTCAACACCTGACGATGACTAACGCTCATGAAGTGTACAGTGCGTATTTAAAGCAAACGTCACTTGGAAGATCATAGTCAACTAGCACCACTCTACATCGACTGGCGTGTACATTTCAGTAGGTGTCATCTTTCAGATATGCAGACATGCCCCCCGAATTTCGTTTATTTAGCACCACTCCCTTTCGTTATTGGGATTTAATTTTCCACCAGTGCAGATATTTCTGTCTGACAATAAAGCTGACTCCATATCGGTTTTGCATCATTCCATAGTAGTAGAGTTTATATCCATCCCCCTTGTTTCTTGGACGCAGGTGGTTGGTCAGTTCTTCAAGATGTCGGCAAGTTCGCGGCTGCGGCTCATGGAAGTTCCGAATTTGTTGGACTCATTCCATTAGCCAACTCTGTCCTTGAGTAGGTAGCCCTTGTCCACTTTTCGTACCATTCGGGTAAAGATAATATGCTTCGCTTAAAGCAGGGTACGCTGTAACAATTCGTATGCTCATGTGACCTTTTCTAAATTCACAATCACTCTCTCACTAATATAACTCAATATTAAAACCCCTGAAAGGTGCCTTTCGTTAAGAAGGGAGGCCTTCCTCCCAAACCCCCACCCCACCCGCTAATAGCTCTCCGATTCAAAATTAAATTTCAATGTCTTAGTGCAGAGGTTTTTTTTTTTGTCTAACGGGAGGCGATTACCTCTCCTCTGCCAGATTGATTTTCCCCCACCAGTGCAAAACCAGAGTTTCTCCGACTCATCGGCACTTCTCGGAAACAGATGAGTAATGGAGCATAGCTTTCGCCCTGGGACTCTCAGATACTCGCCCTCGAAAAAACAGAAACGAAAAAGAAAAAACAAATGTTTAGTATGTGACAGAACTGTAGACCAAACGGCTTGTCACTGAACCTGAAGCTGGTGCACACTATAGACACTGCGAGCAGAAATTCAGGCCGCTTCCAAGATGAATCACTTATCCGGGCAGGCTCCCACTGGTATTCTGTCTACCGTACTTTTCACTTTGTTTATCCTTGTTTTTAAACTTGTAGAACTACTGTAAAAGGACCATAGAAAGTGCTGTCTAAGCGTCATAAATATTGCTATTGTTGTCCTTTCTAAACAAGATGCAGCTTCCAGCTTCTGCGAAGAAATGTCCTGGGATATGTTTACCTCTCCCTTCGCCAGTAGCTGAAAGGTCATAAGAGGTTTACCGATTGTTAATAGTCGGAGGGAGAGGTTATAAAACTAATTCACACTCGTACATATTCTCTGCTTCACGGAAAATGATGGGTATGCTTTTGGACTTACAGGACGAGAGAGAGAGTACAGATTGCTTGGTTACTCCGTACATAGTCGCCATTTACAAGGAAACCCTATCGTATATTTAGCACCTGTTTTCGGGTGTCAAATGTTTGCTCATTTGAGTACCGTATAGACAGAGTGAGCTGCGGGAAGCCGAGGCCAGGGAAGTAAAGAGCGTGGCTGATGGACTTGCAAGCCGCCGCGCCTCTACCTGCTTCCCGCCGCTCATTGTTGTGCATGCGCTAACATTGATACCCCCAAACCGGTACTAAATACATTATTGGGAATCTAATTTTGATATAGCTGAATAAAACATTCCTATCGAAGTCGTCGCACCAAATCTCAATCAGATCAGGGACTTACAGATGCTACGGGCTTTACGTCGCACCGACACAGATAGGAAAGGCCTAAGAGTTGGAAGTAAGCGGCCGTAGCCTTAATTAAGTCCGAGCATTTGCCTGGTGTGAAAATGGAAAACCACGGAAAACCATCTTTAGGGCTGCCGACAGTGGGATCCGAACCCACGATCTCCCGGATGAAAGCTCACAGCAGCGCGCCTCTACGCGCACGGCCAACTCGCCAGTACTTACAGATGAAAGGGTTTTCTTTTGAATTGCCTCTTGCGACATGCAGGTGGTGTAGATGATGCATCCTCTGATAAAGAGTTCCGATTAATGGAAAGAAAATCAGTGTATCTACTAAAGAATGGCACGGCTCAGGAAATTCGAAAAAATGAAAGACATTCTAGAGCTCGTAAATATAATAATAACCTAATTACCGTATTAAAAGAGTTTACTACAAACAGCTTTTTCAAATCCATCCGTCCGTGCTACACGATTGATCTGCTTCATTTTTGTTTTGTTCTCTCCGGAATTACCTGGTGGAGAATCATGACACATAGCCAATTTCCCAAGTTCAGACAACTGTGAGCTTTCATAAAATTAAATCATTAAATGATCACTTCAGTAATTGCAGGCGAAGGCTTACCCTTACCCGCAATACTTAGTAGGTAATATTTTGATATATGTGATTTTCATGCTTAGCAGCCATGTTTGATTACTACCTGTCATGCCAGAGAGTATACTGCACCCACTGAATTAAGCCTCATTTCATTATAATGTATTTTTAGTGGATATCATATGTGAATCATTTCCACACAGCAGAATTCTGCCATTCTCAAAGACCAACAAGGAGTATATTTAAGCTACACGTTCTGTTGTGGGCATTAAAACAATTATCTCGAGGACAATACTTCACCACCACGCCAAACCTAGGGCAGAATTGAGGTCATCGTCCGCTGTTTGTAAGAGAGAGACTCACGGAGAGATCGAAATACCTACCGGAATCCCCTTTAAAATGGAATGGAATCATCCAAACTGTCATGTCTCAAAACGTCTCAGCCAATCACCGGCCACTATTCTGAGTATTTCAAAAGTAGCGCTCTATAGTATTCACTCATTCTAAGGTATCCAACGGTAGTTACTGATGTTTTTGTGGAAATTATACTCCGATTTATATCTTTTCAATAGTGAGTGAAGAAAATTTATCAGATGTGTGGGCGAAAATTAATAAAAGGGAGAATGCGTAATAATATAAGGGAGAGTGAGTATGCCCGCTACTTCTAAACTTCACCCTACAGTCCGGCAGGAAAAATATTCCTACCGAAGCCATCACAATTATGTAAAAATCTGTGATTAATTTTGCAATCTCAATATGATATCGGAATTACCGCCAATTTATGTGTTATAAGAGATATTAATGAAGTGACAAATGGTGGTGCATAAATAAAAGACGCTCCGCGCAGATACCAGGAGCTGCAAACAGACGCTAAGTCAGGAAGGACACTCGTTCTTTGGAAATCGTGAGAAGAAGACGTGAAGTGAAAACGCTCGTGTACAGTATTATAGTCAGGGGACACTTTAAAATATTTGTGCAGTATGTAAAGCATTGAATAAGTTCATGTGCTTGTATAATGACATTGTAATTGATCTGAGACAAATATTACGAGCAAGTAGAGGAACATTTATTCATTAAGATATGATAAGAATTGACAGTAACATTAATTTCATTGTACATCACTTCAATATACTTACCAACAGCAGGCAGCTTGTAAGAGAGGGAACTTTGTCAATGGCGATCAGACAGCAAACCAGTTGGTGAGGAAATAACTTTCATTTTCAATAATGGCGACCACACAATTAGCGAACGAATAGTAAACAAACAGTTGTACTACAAGGAGGCCATTACGAGAGGGGTGACTAACATTTGTAACAGGATTAACGGAACTTCGCCGAGAGCAGGTAGCCGGTGAAATATATTCTCCAGACAAACAGTAGTCCAGCTTACAAATATTCACCACGCAGGATATTTCAACTCGTGTGAAAAACATACGATCTGTGATAGGAGGAAAAATGTATACAGATAATTTAAATATAAAGTGTTAAATCAGGTAATAAAGTGTGTTTGAGTAATAAGGCAGCAAGAGATTGTGAACGTGTGAAATTTGTTATCAACGCCATGAATGGATACGTCTATATTGTGCTAATGTGTGAAACCAACGCCAATATGTTCTAATTCAACAACGACGGACGCCCTTGGTGCGGGCAAAATATGATGGCAACAATGTGAGTAGACCAATTATGATGACAAATCTAATACGTAGTTTACTATTTATTTAGGCGAGTTACGCGAGTTGTCATTTAGATGTTTAGTCGTTGTACTTTATTCTAACGTATAGCACAGAGGATATCTTTAGATAGAATGGTTTTGTTCACGCACAATGGTATCAGTACTATATATTTTATTATTATTATTATTATTATTATTATTATTATTATTATTATTATTATTATTATTATTATTATTATTATTATCAGTTTCTCTAATTTGGATTGATGTTAAGGCCTGCATTAAATCTAAATTAGAGGCCGTTAGAAGGAATTTTGCGAGATTGCACGTTATAAAATCACATTTTGCAGTTTTAATGAAACACACAATTAGTGATAAAATTTTGCCATGACAGTTTCCAATATATTTCGTCAAACAGAATATGCTTCATCTGAATAATAGAAACATGGACAGGTGAGGATAAATGAAATTTTCAATAGGCGGTATTTGATATTGAGCACCGTCTAATAATTTTATTAATGAGTAGATCAGTGGAGTTATTATAAATATTGCAAGATAGCGATTTGAAGCAGCCAATTGGGAAGTGAAAAATGATGTACTGAAGTAGTATGGAAATTGGATACAGGAAAACGATGTTGTGTTATAAGGCTTTAGTTGTAAAGAGAGAATGATAAAATTGATAAGTTGATATGCACTGTAGATAAACATTCTCCAGGATAATGAGAGGAGAATAAAATATGCCAGCCGCGGAGCTGAAGAGAAAGGATTCCAGCCAAGAGCTGATGTAATGTAATTTAAGAATATCCTAGCCGTTAGAGCTGAGATGATAAATGCCGGCAGTGTGTGCCGAGGATGTAATGTAACTGAACGGGAGGACAAGTCTCCTAGTGTAGTTGAGGTGCATAATATAATTTGTGATTATCACAAATTAAAAATATAAGGCAACATGACACACCATCGTTAACCAACGTAATTATACGTAAGCCATAGAAATTGATTATGGTTAATATTTATGGATGTAATCTGAAACCCCAATTGACATGCGAAGATCGTGTTACAGTAATTTTACTTATGATTTTATATTTAATTTGATATTTGGTAAGTCAGGATTACTACACATTTCCAGCACTTTGTTTTATTGCAAATGGATTCTTGTTTAATTCATTCCTGAGTATTATATATTTATTTATCACTGTCCAGTATCAATGAAGCCATGGAGAATCGTCTGCATTCAGAGATTGATAATCATTGGACTCTGAGCAGAATGACCTTGGTGTATTATGTAACGGTGCAATCTGAGGGCAATTATATTTTTATTTATAAACTTGATAATGCGTGTGTGAATAAAAATTCGTGTAAATAATGCGAACATAGGTAGGATTTAGGATGTCATTTGTTTTTCAGCCATGATGGTTATTTTTCTTCGTGTTTATGAGTATAATTAAAAATATTCCTCTGTGACTATAGTGTAACATAGTTATTTTCATTAATTTTTCTTTTAATTTTAGTGAGGTAATCACCACACTCGTTCATGTTAGGGGAATGATAGCTCGCGTAACAATAGGAAAACAACGTAATAGACTTACTATTTATTCTCACACTACAATGCACAACAGGATTATAGGAGTTATTGAACTAAAAACTTGATGAATAAATTATATTTTGTTACTAATTATACGTCGAATCCATGATTAATGAATAATTAATGTTTGTAAAAGTAAATCTTTGAGAATATTCAAATAGGATTTTATAGATCGCACATTGTTGTGGAAACAGTAATATTGATGTTAAAAATAAAGTTCAGTAATTTCCAAGTTCTTAGTAATAACAGTTTCGGAAACCTATTGTCAAATGATGGAAAGTTACACAGTGATTTTATTTGATTTGATTTTTATATGTTATATTCATTATTTATAATGAAAATTTACCATATTTAAATAATAGGCAAAGTTTAAGGAGAAATGACTCCATAATTATCATTGGAGTGTTCTAAGGTGTTGAAAACTTAATAACCCATGCTGTAAAATTATAAATTTATTATTATACAACAATTGGTGACATTAGTGTCAGTCACGTAATTTAACTGGTATTTATTAAGCCAGTGTAAGACACTTGAGATCATTGATGATCATAATATTAATTAGTGCATTCTCAAGTATAAGATGATTTAATAAGATGATAGTAAATTAATTCATTGGATATTAAAGTTCTTCATAATTTAATTAATTAATTAATTTCATTAAAATTGTTTTGAATCTTTTAATAAGGTCGGTAAAAGCTTGTTAGTTTGCATTTGAACGAATATTAGACACGTTTGCAACTAAATAATTTATGTTTACATTTCATTTTATTAAGCCGTCAATAATGATAATTATGTTTACTTTGATTAATAAAGATTTATTACATTTAAAAATCAGTCTGAGTCATGAGATTTATTTAGTAGGCAGTATAGATAGCCTGTAGTTAGACACTCCTTGATATAACCCTGAAGGCGACGAAGAACTGATCACCAATGAGACAGAATCTCCAACAGCGGTTAGTATATTTTTTACAGCAGCCGGGGCAAGAATCAAGAGAAATTACCGCAGCTCTACCGACAAAAGGGTGCAATACACTTCATCTGATCACGGAAGAATGTTATTCCCTGCTAGATATTTTTAATTCCCTAACCTTTCCTAGCTTCCAAATAATTTAGATGCTACTGACAATAAAAAACTACGTACAAATAGATCCCATCATGACATACGTCCTAGACATCTGAGAGCACCTGTCGAAGGATAACCGAGCTACACTAGAAAGAGTGAAGGCCATGAATCTTCAAAATGTTCTCTGCCTGGCAAAAACGCTCCTTTGAGACTAACCTATGAGCTCACAAGACAACCCTTCTATATAGAAATACTGCGGTTAAAAATATAATTGGCTTCTACGACACAATACCAAGCTTTACATCAAGAATAGCAGGATATCGATAGACTTTTTACCAAACGGACGACATCACGATGTCGGGGTGGATGAATTCTGACTGCGAACTGCGGCATAACGCGCTTCTTATTAGATGTGGATACTGTAATACCATTGAAATGGGGCAGGCAAAACAATATGACTAAGACAGACATATCAAGGCGAGTTATCCAATCTATTTGTAACGAATGTTGCGGAGCAGCAGGGATCCTCTAGTCTATACATTATTATTATCGAGCCTTTAGTATAGAAGTACCATCATTGTGTCTTATTCCAAGGCCCTGGGCTCGTTTTCTGACCTGTTCAAGGATTTTAATTCTGGACAGAGGAGATAGAACGGGGTTCACTTGATAAGCGACACGAGAGCGCACAGTGAGAAGATGACGCCACTGCCCTAGTACTGGTTGCCATGGTTACAATGATGTCGGCAAACTGATGTCATGAATTCAAGATAGACATAAAGCCTGCGTGGCTCAGGAGGTAGCACGCCGGCGTCTCACCGCTCGTTTCCGTGGTTCAAATCCCGGTCACTTCTTGTGAGATTTGTGCTGAACGAAGCAGAGGCGGGACAGGTTTTACTCCAGGCACTCCTGCTTTCCTTGTCATCTTCCATTCCAGCAATACTCCCCAATATTATTTCATCTGTCAGTCATAAATCATGGGAAGCAGAGAATTGCTAGTTGGTTTACGTCGCACCGACACAGATAGGTCTTATGGCGACGATGGGATAGGAAAATGGCTCGAAGTGGGAGGGAAGCGGCTGTGGACTTAATTAAGGTACAGTCCCATCATTTGCCTGGTGTGATGATGGGAAACCACGGAAAACCATTTTCAGGGCTGCCGACAGTGGGGTTCGAGCCTACTATCTCCCGAATACTGGATACTGACCAGAGAACTGTGACAGGCTTCGGAAGCCGGCACAGTTCCTGTCCTCGCCGCTAGATGGAGGCTTTAAACAAGATTTGAGACCACACCATATATAAAATTGTTGGAAAATTCGAATTACATCCATATTCAGCGTTTAGAAAAAGTATTTGTCTTCGTATTGGACGCTATGTCCTAAGAGGACATAGGCATAAGCAGAAACAGAACGGAACTTCCCGTGCTTGGAAACATACTGCTGAGGGGAGTACAGACGTTAAAGCGCCACATTACATGCACTGAATGCAAACTTGCGCGAGCAGTTCGAGGAGTTATTGTGCAGCACGACAATACGGGAGGAGAATTCACGAAGCACTGCGCTGTATCACCCCCTCCCTTCCAGCTAAAACACAATGCAGTTTTCCCTCAAGCATTTTAGGACTAACCTACACAGCGGAACGTGCTGGTGTATGTCTGACAACCTGTTTGTGCTACATTCGATTGTTGTTTTGGGCTTAGAACACCAGAGAAAGAGTTCTTATCCAAACTTCTATGCAGTTTCATCTTGCGTATAAATTGTACGACTGTTTGTAGTAGAGTATAGGAGTGCAGGGATCCAACTACGTATTTTTTGGGAAGAAAAATGTACAATAGTGCTGGAATGAAAAACAATACAATTAATGTATAGAGATCCGTAGATTAGGATGAATTAGTTATACTCAGTAATGGACGATGATAGGAACAATACTAAACGTATTGTTGACTTGATAAGTGGTTTACGTGGCGACTGAACACGGCATCGGTGCATGTACGACTCCTGGTAGTGCAAGTGGCTCGATTGTGGTCGAATGTAGCACGCATGAACGACAGAAACTATTGGCCAGGTGCTGACTTTAGATCGAAGTTCAAATCAACACCAAGTAAATGGTACTCGTTCTCGCTAGCTTGCATTCTATCAGCAACATGTAGTCCGGCTCCATGCCTAAATGGTTAGCGTGCTGGTCTTTGGTCACAGAGGTCCCGGGTTCGATTCCCGGCAGGGTCGGGAATTTTAACCATAATTGGTTAATTTCGCTGACACGGGGGCTGGGTGTATCTGTCGTCTTCATCATCATTCTATCCTCATCACGACGCGCAGGTCGCTTACGGGAGTCAAACAAGAAGACCTGCATCTGCCGAGCCGAACTTGTCCTCGGACTCTCCCGGCACTAAAACCCATACGCCATTATTTAGCAACATGTAGATGGCAACGAACACTGGTTGTCATAGTTACAATAGTGACGCTAGTTCCAAATAACCCCCAGTGCGAAAATATGTATATGCTAACAATTCGGCCGGGAGTCACGGCCGACAGTTCTGACAGTATGTACCATTATGTCTTATGGCTGGCAGTTATCCGATTGTTTATGTTAAATAAGGCGACAAAATTTGTTACGGAAGTGTAATCATGGCAAACGTGTTGGCTGTGACGTAAGTATGGCCAGACAATGTTACCTATCAACCGTGCAGCCCGTGATGTAAGTATAGCAAAGCAATGTTACCTATCAACCCTGCAGCCCGTGATGTAAGTATAGCAAAGCAATGTTACGTAGCAACTGTGCACCCTGTGATGTAAGTATGGCCAGAAAATGTTACCCAACAACCGTGCACCTCGTGATGTAAATATGGCCAGGAAATTTTACCTAACAACCGTGCACCCTGTGATGTATGTATGGTCAGACCATGTTACGTAGCAACTGTGCACCCTGTGATGTAGTATGGCCTGACAATGTTACGTAGGAACCGTGCACCCTGTGATGTAAGTATGGCCAGACAATGTTACGTAGCAACCGTGCACCCTGTGATGTAAGTATGGCCAGGCAATGTTACGTAGCAACCGTGCTGCCTGTGATGTAAGTATGGCCAGACAATGTTACCTAACAACCGTGCACCCTGTGATGTAAGTATGGCCAGACAATGTTACGTAGCAACCGTGCACCCTGTGATGTAGTATGGCCTGACAATGTTACGTAGGAACCGTGCACCCTGTGATGTAGTATGGCCTGACAATGTTACGTAGGAACCGTGCACCCTGTCATGTAAGTATGGCCTGACAATGTCACGTAGGAACCGTGCACCCTGTGATGTAAGTATGGCCAGACAATGTTACCTAACAACCGTGCACCCTGTGATGTAAGTATGGCCAGACAATGTTACGTAGCAACCGTGCACCCTGTGATGTAGTATGGCCTGACAATGTTACGTAGGAACCGTGCACCCTGTGATGTAGTATGGCCTGACAATGTTACGTAGGAACCGTGTATCCTGTCATGGAAGTATGGCCAGACAATGTTACGTAGGAACCGTGCACCCTGTGATGTAAGTATGGCCAGACAATGTTACCTAACAACCGTGCACCCTGTGATGTAAGTATGGCCAGACAATGTTACGTAGGAACCGTGCACCCTGTGATGTAAGTATGGACAGGAAATTTTACCTAACAACCGTGCACCCTGTGATGTAAGTATGGCCAGACAATGTTACCTAACAACCGTGCACCCTGTGATGTAAGTATGGCCAGGCAATGTTACGTAGCAACCGTGCACCCTGTGATGTAAGTATGGCCAGACAATGTTACCTAACAACCGTGCACCCTGTGATGTAAGTATGGCCAGACAATGTTACCTAACAAACGTGCACCCTGTGATGTAAGTATGGCCAGACAATGTTACGTAGCAACCGTGCACCCTGTGATGTAGTATGGCCTGACAATGTTACGTAGGAACCGTGCACCCTGTGATGTAGTATGGCCTGACAATGTTACGTAGGAACCGTGCACCCTGTCATGTAAGTATGGCCTGACAATGTTACGTAGGAACCGTGCACCCTGTGATGTAAGTATGGCCAGACAATGTTACCTAACAACCGTGCACCCTGTGATGTAAGTATGGCCAGACAATGTTACGTAGGAACCGTGCACCCTGTGATGTAAATATGGCCAGACAATGTTACCTAACAACCGTGCACCCTGTGATGTAAATATGGCCAGACAATGTTACCTAACAACCGTGCAGCCGGTGATGTAAGTATAGCACAGCAATGTTACGTAGCAACCGTGCACCCTGTCATGTATGTATGGCCAGACAATGTTATTTAACAACCGTGCACCCTGTGATGTAAGTATGGCCAGGCAATGTTACCTAACAACCGTGCAGCCTGTGATGTAAGTATGGCCAGACAATATTACCTAACAACCATGCACCCTGTGATGTAAGTATGGCCAGACAATGTTACCTAACAACCGTGTAGCCTGTGATGTAAGTATGGCCAGACAATGTTACCTAACAACCGTGCACCCCGTGATGTAAGTATGGCCAGACAATGTTACCTAACAACCGTGCAGCCTGTGACGTAAGTATGGCCAGACAATATTACGTAGCAACCGTGCATCCTGTGATGTATGTATGGTCAGACCATGTTACGTAGCAAGCGTACAGCCTGTGATGTAAGTATGGCCAGGCAATGTTACCTAACAACCGTGCAGCCTGTGATGTAAGTATGGCCAGACAATGTTACCTAACAACCGTGCAACCTGTGATGTAAGTATGGCCGGACAATGTTACGTAGGAACCGTACAGCCTGTGATGTAAGTATGGCCAGACAATGTTACATAACAACCGTGTAGCCTGTGATGTAAGTATGGCCAGACAATGTTACCTAACAACCGTACAGCCTGTGATGTAAGTATGGCCAGACAATGTTACGTAGCAACCGTGTAGCCTGTGATGTAAGTATGGCCAGGCAATGTTACGTAGGAACCGTACAGCCTGTGATGTAAGTATGGCCAGATAATGTTACCTAATAACCGTACAGCCTGTGATGTAAGTATGGCCAGATAATGTTACCTAACAACCGTCCAGGCTGTGATGTAAGAATGGCCAGACAATGTTACCTAATAACCGTGCACCCTGTCATGTAAGTATGGCCTGATAATGTTACGTAGCAACCGTGTAGCCTGTGATGTAAGTATGGCCAGACAATGTTACTTAGCAACCGTGCATCCTGTGATGTAAGTATGGCCAGACAATGTTACCTAATAACCGTGCAGCCTGTGACGTAAGTATGGCCTTGTTACCTAACAACCGTGTAGCCTGTGATGTAAGTATGGCCAGACAATGTTACCTAACAACCGTGTAGCCTGTGATGTAAGTGTGGCCAGACAATGTTACCTAACAACCGTACAGCCTGTGATGTAAGTATGGCCAGACAATGTTACGTAGCAACCGTGTAGCCTGTGATGTAAGTATGGCCGGACAATGTTACGTAGGAACCGTACAGCCTGTGATGTAAGTATGGCCAGACAATGTTACCTAATAACCGTACAGCCTGTGATGTAAGTATGGCCAGATAATGTTACCTAACAACCGTCCAGGCTGTGATGTAAGAATGGCCAGACAATGTTACCTAATAACCGTGCACCCTGTCATGTAAGTATGGCCTGACAATGTTACGTAGCAACCATGTAGCCTGTGATGTAAGTATGGCCAGACAATGTTACGTAGCAACCGTGCATCCTGTGATGTAAGTATGGCCAGACAATGTTACCTAATAACCGTGCAGCCTGTGACGTAAGTATGGCCAGACAATATTACGTAGCAACCGTGCATCCTGTGATGTATGTATGGTCAGTCCATGTTACGTAGCAACCGTGTAGCCTGTGATGTAAGTATGGCCAGGCAATGTTACCTAACAACCGTCCAGGCTGTGATGTAAGTATGGCCAGACAATGTTACCTAATAACCGTGTAGCCTGTGATGTAAGTATGGCCGGACAATGTTACGTAGGAACCGTACAGCCTGTGATGTAAGTATGGCCAGACAATGTTACGTAGCAACCGTGTAGCCTGTGATGTAAGTATGGCCAGACAATGTTACGTAGCAACCGTGCAGCCTGTGATGTAAGTATGGCCAGACAATGTTACGTAGCAACCGTGTAGCCTGTGATGTAAGTGTGGCCAGACAATGTTACGTAGCAACCGTCCAGCCTGTGATGTATGTATGGTCAGACCATGTTACGTAGCAACCGTGTAGCCTGTGATGTAAGTATGGCCAGACAATGTTACGTAGCAACCGTCCAGGCTGTGATGTAAGTATGGCCAGACAATGTTACGTAGCAACCGTGTAGCCTGTGATGTAAGTATGGCCAGACAATGTTACCAAACAACCGTACAGCCTGTGATGTTAATATGGCCAGACAATGTTACCTAACAACCGTGTAGCCTGTGATGTAAGTGTGGCCAGACAATGTTACCTAACAACCGTCCAGCCTGTGATGTAAGTATGGCCAGACAATGTTACGTAGCAACCGTGCATCCTGTGATGAATGTATGGTCAGACCATGTTACGTAGCAACCGTGTAGCCTGTGATGTAAGTATGGCCAGATAATGTTACCTAACAACCGTCCAGCCTGTGATGTAAGTATGGCCAGACAATGTTACGTAGCAACCGTGCATCCTGTGATGTATGTATGGTCAGACCATGTTACGTAGCAACCGTACAGCCTGTGGTGTAAGTATGGCCAGACAATGTTACGTAGCAACCGTGTAGCCTGTGATGTAAGTATGGCCAGACAATGTTACGTAGCAACCGTGTAGCCTGTGATGTAAGTATGGCCAGGCAATGTTACGTAGCAACCGTGCACCCTGTGATGTAAGTATGGCCAGGCAATGTTACCTAACAACCGTCCAGGCTGTGATGTTAGTGTGGCCAGACACTGTTACCTAACAACCGTCCAGGCTGTGATGTAAGTATGGCCGGACAATGTTATGTAGGAACCGTACAGCCTGTGATGTAAGTATGGCCAGACAATGTTACGTAGGAACCGTACAGCCTGTGATGTAAGTATGGCCAGACAATGTTACCTAACAACCATGCACCCTGTGATGTAAGTGTGGCCAGACAATGTTACCTAACAACCGTGCACCCTGTGATGTAAGTGTGGCCAGACAATGTTACCTAACAACCGTGCACCCTGTGATGTAAGTGTGGCCAGACAATGTTACCTAACAACCGTGTAGCCTGTGATGTAAGTATGGCCAGGCAATGTTACCTAACAACCGTGCACCCTGTGATGTAAGTGTGGCCAGACAATGTTACCTAACAACCGTGCACCCTGTGATGTATGTGTGGCCAGACAATGTTACCTAACAACCGTGCACCCTGTGATGTAAGTATGGCCAGGCAATGTTACCTAATAACCGTGTAGCCTGTGATGTAAGTATGGCCAGGCAATGTTACCTAATAACCGTGTAGCCTGTGATGTAAGTATGGCCAGGCAATGTTACCTATCGACCGTCCAGGCTGTGCCTTACGTCTGGTTGCCATCTTAAATTATCGGCCGCTAATGGATGGCCATGATCGGGAAAAGTACTTATGAGCATTGGATTTCGGCAACGGGTAATCAGAAGAGCACTGTTACTTGCTCACGCGAACGCCAGCGATCTCGATGATCCCATTCTTTGTTTCCTGGAAGGGATGAGCGAATCATGCTGCGGAATTCCTAGGTGTTCTGAGGGCATTTGGTGGCCTCTCTTTCTATTGTGATTTTAATCCGGTGTCTCCATGCAATTTGTGGAAGCCGAAACTACAACTTTCCTTTTCTGACTTCAGCCGGAAGATACTAAAATTTCATCGCCTAATATATAAAAGCAGGCTCGCCACGATGAAGGAAGGGTATGGCGTAGTTGAGTTGTTGTCTTGTCGAGTGTTATGAGTTGAGTAGTTCTGTGTGTGTGGAGTGGTCGCGTGAATTGGTTTTGTGAGTTATCGGTCTTGTCTGGAGTCGGGCCAAGTGTGGAGCAGTCGTGTGTCAGCATAGTCAACGATCGTGTATTCGAACCTGTCTGTACTGGAGCTGTTGTGTTAAGTGATTATGGTGTGTACGAAGCGAAGTCAAGTGAAAGGTGAGACCTGCTGCGAGGGCAAAAGGCTTTTATAAATAGCCAGTAATTAGTGAAGTGTTGTCAGTCATTATATGTACTGATTAGGTAATCCTAGATACTCTTTGTCCAGTAAAGCAGACAGTGTTTTATTCGTAACTTTATTCACACACACGCCTTTGGAACACAATACCAGAGAAAAAACATGTTCTGAACAGACGTGCAACGTAGTTCAGCACGGTCGTTTAGGGTGGAAATCGATATTGCTTGTATCCATTTTTATCCAAGTTCAGGTTCGAGTCCTTGGCTGAATGATCGGCGTTGGGGCCTTCGGTTTAGAGGGTCCTGGGTTCAATTCTCCACGGGTTTGAAGATTTTAATCGCATCTGATTAATTCCTCTGGCTTGGGGACTTGTGGATTTTATTTGTCCGAACACTCTCCTCATGATCTTCAGACAACGCACCACAGAAACACGCATTAGTGAAAACCTCCCTCCATATAGGGTTGGCGTCTGGAAGGTCATCCTGCTGTGAAAGAGTGCCAAATCCACATGTTCGACCCAATCCATCCCCACGATCCCACATGTGTGCGAAAACCAGTAGAAGAACAAGAAGGAGGCGAAAAAGCTTTAATTCTATAATCGTTCTTTTTCATTGTATGAGATAAAGGTAGGCAAAACAAATTAAATAACACGTGGATCAAACCAAAGCAAATGTACTGCTGGGAACTGTAAAAGAGAAACTGCTGCCTAATTGATTGAAGGGCCATATTCTTGAACATGAGGTACTTCCTGGCTATGGCCCTGGACACACTGGCTGATACAGAGACTAAACTATTGACAGAGAGGGTGAGTCAGTTATTATTTGACAGAACTATTGTCACTTCAACGTGGCGAAGTCACATTACAGTATGATTTGTAGTCCGGCAACTTCTAGTGTATATGTCAGTCAGAACATTTTGGTATTAAATACGCGAGGGTATCACTAGTTTTTCTCTGAATATTTGTCGTTGTGTTTAAATGACGCTAACCTTAGTACTAAGATTTTCTTATTCCGTATCCTGGTGTGGGACGGCAGCCGTCAAACCTGTTGGCCACTCTCTGACCAGGAGATGTGTTGCGATGATTTGAGATGCCGTGAGAGTGGGCGCGGTCTATAAGATAAACTGCCCCTGCATTTCCCGTAGTGAGGAGAATGGGAAACCTTCGTCAAGGCACCTGACGGTGGGACCAGCTCAGCTCCTCTCTCTCCTTGAAGCAGAAACTGTCGGCTTAATGTTTTGACATGAATGTGTCTTAAGGCTGGGGATAACGTGACGTGACGTGACAACATGCGTAACGAAATGAGGTCACAAAATATTTTACCTATAAGGTCATTCCATGTTAAGAAATCAGTATTGCTTTTATGAACTTACAAGGAGTGAACACACCCCTCTTAGACAGTCATAATCCCTCGTGATTATGGTATAATATAATGTACTTTATATTGTATTATGAAAGAAAGAACATGAGTAGAGCATGTTTTTTGCCCGTGATTTATTAAATAACTACTGAAGCTGTTCTATTTCATAAGCACATTCGCAGGGAGGGAGCTCGCGCGGGAACAGCCATCGCTTTCTTGTTTTCCTTCATTTTTCTTCTGAGTTGCTCTGGTACATACAACGCGTAATCCTTTACGCTGAAAACGCCGGCAGCTTATCAGTCTTGAAGAGAAGTCATCTGTTTATTTATGTGTGAGTTCTCATACTGTACCGTAGTTGTTAATGAAGATTTTGATGCTTTGATATGCAGCGATACATCACGGCATGACTTGCACTGATCCAGAAATCCGCTATGATTTTTATCTCTGCTTGGTTCTATTATTTAGCTTTTGTTTTGTTATTTAAGCGTGATTTTGCTGCATTTTTACCCCTTTTTCACGAGCGAGTTAATTGTTACCATTCTTTTCTGGGGAGATATGACAGCACAGTAGTGCACGAAGTTGCCTGGGCAAATTTTATTAAATACAATTAACTGCATCCCCCACCCCGAGCCTATAAAAATTACGTGTTGTCTATTTTCTCCCAGTTTGCCTTGAACTTCAATACTGAGGTTTTGTATGTGCAGTAGTTTATCCATGTTGCTATAAAAACATGAATACCCCCCGTTTCCAGCTTAGTTTCTTTCTTCTTTTATTCTGAACTTTACTACTGAGTTTCACCAATATATATGCCACGGCTTCCTCGTGATGCTGTTCAGATGTGGCAACCTTGTTTTTATAAGAGCAATGCTGTTTTGTTAACATGGAGTAACCGTCAGAGGTACACGGGCTGTACATTTGTATAAACAGAGTGTATTGTTTATAGAAGGCACTAGTTTAAGGTACGTAGTGTAGTACCACGGCCAACTGGATCTACGCTGCATCAAGTCGGCCGTGGTACTACTAACATTCAGATCCATGGCCTCCCTCTTACGGGACACACTGTAGAACTAATACGTAAAGCCAAACCATCCTGACGGTTATCTGAAATTAGCTGCTGTTGATGTTTTACTTAGTAACAGTGACCTTGAGAGGCGTAAGGGATGTAGATTTGTATAAAAACGAACCTCTGTACCGATCTCTATGAAGTGATGCAAATCAATCGTCCGTAATCAATACATGAACTTCATTTATTGAAAGACATGCTCATTAACTTTTCACAAAGGGAGAAGTTGACATTTCTTCTTATTCCATACCCGCACAGGATATAGCGGTAACACAGTCTCAGTCGCAAGCGATGGCGCGATTTGCGCAGGTGAGGTGGGTGTGACCTATGCTAGAAGCATTACCTCAGGACAGCCCACGGTTGGGATGGGCCCCTCCGACTCCTGAATGTAGAGCTGGAACTAGTCACTGGGAAGCTGAAGCCATCTACGGTGATATGGGTAAAATTTTTCATTCCCTACCCCCACGGGTACACGGGCCTCCTAGACGTCTGTTAGCTCAGGGAGATTTGTATCGGTGATGGGATCTGCGGAGAAGATGGCATTGGTGTGGCCTAATAGTAGCAAATGTCCCGGCATTCGCATTAGTACAGGAGAATGGAAAACCGAGCAATAATAACTATTTGCTTTACGTCGCACCAACACAGATAGGTCTTACGGATACAATGGGAGAGAAAAGGGCTAGGAGCAGTAAGGAAGCGGCCGTGGCCTTAACGTGCAGCATTTGCCTTGTGTGAAAATGGGAAAGCACGGAAAACCATGTTCAGGGCTGCCGACAGTAGGGATCGAAGCCACTATCTCTCGAATATAAGCTCACAGCTGCGCACCACTAACCGCACGGTCAACTCACTTGGTGAATGGAAAACCAAGGAGAACTATTCCCGGAGAGGATTCTTAGTTCGGAGTGATAGCAACTTCAATGAACCATTGTGGCGCTCCCAGTAACTGCAGCCAGAGACTAATGCAGCGGAACTAAACGAACTGTTGAAAGTTTCCAAGCGGTGGAAGTGAACCCTAGACTTGTTCCACCACAGAGCATAGTATTTATGTGACTGTATCTGGGTCAAGTTGTTTCCGAGAAGGAAATAATGGGGCGCTACATCACGAAAAGTTTTCTAACTAACAGCTTCTATTATTTAATGTCATATGTTACTGAAATGAGTTTGGAGGAGTGAAGGAAGAAGATGGAGACAGATGGTGAGTGTTTCGTCATAGAGGGAGTGTCTGAGGTGAAGGAATTTAGATACTGATTATTATTTATACTTTCCTTTTTATATTCATGAAGGTAAGGAAAACATCTGAGACAAGGGATACTTTGTTTGAAATATTGTGTGGGTGGAGAGAGAGAGAGAGCTTGGGACAGGTGACTGGGTGTGGACACTGTCTTCTCAACAGGTGGCTGTGGTTTGAATCTCACACAATGCAAAATGCCTCGACCGATCAGTACTAGAGTATCTCGAGTTATTTTTGCCAAGTTATCGGGTCCAGTCCAGGGTGATGCAGTCAACGTCTGGAACATGGTAATAATTATTTCTGTGAACTTGTATTCGGGAGATAGTAGGTTCGAGCCCACTGTCGCCAGCCGTGAAGATGGTTTTCCATTGTTTACCCGTTATCAGACAAGGCAAATCCTGGGGGTGTAACATAACTAAGGTCACGGCGGCTTCCTACCCACTCGAAGACCTTTCGTATCCCATCGTCGCCGAAGACCTATCTGTGTCAGGGTGACGTAAAGCAATAAATAATAATAATAATAATAATAATAATAATAATAATAATAATAATAATAATAATATAATCGCATGGCTCAGCTACCGTGTGCGGACATTTTTATTTGACGATATCTGTCGGCTTGCTCGTCAATTTCGACATTCCGTTTTACTGTAGGTCTACTAGATGGCAGACAGTGTAAATCGAATACCTTTTGGGCGTCTATGGCTGAGATTTAATGAATTTTTTTCGGATAAACATCAAATGTTCCACCACACTTCTTTTACACATCGACATCGTACAGTATGGAGTGTCGAACGGTCTTTTCCGCCCTTCAAAAATTCGACTACCTCTGCCGGGTTTGAACTCGCTATCTTGTGATCCTGTGGCTGACACTCTACCACTGGGTCGGTAGATGCAGAGTGGGTCTCGGCACATAAGTGGCCACGGCTCTACCGTGGCTCTAAGCCTCTGCATTCGGGAGACGGGCAGGGCTGGACCTCCTGCCTGGTCCCGACCGTCGCCTGTCCTGATAATGGTTCTCCGTGGTTTTTCATTCTTCTGCATTAAGGCAGCTACTTATAAATAATTTTGATTCGTGTCGACGCAAACCTTCCATGTTTGATCTACGCATTGACGTTTTCTTGTCTAGTTGTTCGTGTCTTGCTATGGAGGATATAAGAGCTGTGTACATTGGGTCATGTTGTAATAAAACTTAGAAATAAATGTTATTTGAAGAAGATAACATTCCACTAAGCTACCAGAGTCGTAAACATGTTTGTCTGGCCCTGGATTAGTGAAGATAACACGAGCTTTGATATATTCTGTGATGTATGTGATATTAGTCAGAATTGGTCAGAATACCTCATAGTATGAAGTAAAACATTTTTTACTCAGCCTCTTTGTTTTTGCCTCAGCTAACGCGTTACAGACATTCTGAAGTCGTGCCATCTAGGCGACCTACATGTCTGGGAGTGAGAGGGTGAAAAACGGTGTTTTCAGACAGCCCACTCCTGTCGAATAACACCAAGGGGTCTACGCAAGGCAAAGGTGAGAAAGACTTGCCTACCTCCCCCATCCTAAATGTTCAAATTCCTGATTCACTTTTCTCAAATTCTATTTGGGTTAGTCACTTTAAATTGTTAAGGATTGTTACTAACGCATTCAGCTGTAATAATAAGAAGGACAGTGGGGGTAGACCAAGATATGTATATGACAAGCAGATTATCAGATGTAGGATGCAGCAGTTATATAGAAATGGAAAGGTAAGCACAGGAGGGGTTGGCGTAGCATGCATCAAACCAGTGTATGGACTGAAGACTCAAACAAATAACAACAATAAGAAGCATTACATCTTTTGAGGAGGTGCAATCCTTTTACCTAAAATAGTACCAAGAATATATCTAATTTCGTTTCGGTATTACTTACAGAAAAATTACTCTTGATGCTGATGTGCGAAAATAATTCGGGGACCTACCATTAGACGTTTTATTGTAATTGGTATCAAAGTACAAAAATCTGTATAACTGAGAAAACCGATGCTAAAATTGTATAACACAACTTTTCAATTCAGACAATACTTAGAATATTCTTGCCCCTTACTCTAGATTATTTTTGTCCTCCTTGGTTACTTTTAGGATCCTCCTCCTTCTTCTGGCTCTACTTTTCATCTTATTAGTCTTTCCTGAGAATTAAACGTTTTCTTTGATAACTGTGATGGAGCTGCAATACTTCCGTCAAGTTCAAGTTTAACGTGTGGTAAGCACAGGGCGACGTTTTGTTTGCAACAATAACCTCTCCCACATTTGAATTATTTGCATTTTCACCCAAGTTAACCTCATTTACATGGTGCAATTTTCATGTATAACGAATTCCCTTATACTTTCTCTCACTAGAAGCTTTCGATCTACTCGATGCATGCTAGACAAGCACAATTTTGCAACACAACGACATACAATAAGATTATCTAAATACAAACAAACAATAACAAAACATTTCATATTTACCAAGTTAAAGATTACGCGTTTTTGACTATAACGGTAGTGAGTTCAGAAATCTATCTATAATAGCTTAGAAATTATAGGTTCAAATGTAAAACGCTTTAAAATTGCGCGTGTACTTCGAAAGTGCACCTTTGTGGCTAAGGTCTCTTTAAATATTAATTTCTAATAAATTATATTCTTTTCGATTTTGGCAATCTAAGAACAACGGATAGTGCATCTTGATCCTTCCAATAGTTCTTCCTCCTTTCACTTTGCTGTTTCCTCCTCTCTTGTGTCCAGATGTTATTACCTTTCCTCATCTTCTCCTCCTGAAAACTCTTGAAATCTTCTGAAAGTTGTTCTGTCTTGTATTTCATAGTCTGTTATTTCAATCTCTGTCATATCTTTCTTGACCCCTTTGATCCACTGGTTTGCCGTGTAACCATTGTTAAACACTTGTTTTGTCAATCTGCTGTTATCCATCCTCATCATGTGACCAGAAAGTGTAATTATCCTCTTTCTGATCGTGTCTGACATTTTCTCAGTGCTTGTATAGATCTTCATTCCCCCTAGGTATAAACTCTATTTCTTCCCTCTTCAATGATCCCTAGACGTTCTTCAATATTTTCTCCATCTCTTCTATTTCACCGCTCTTCATGGAGAACATATGGAATGTGGTATGCTGACTCCTTGGTTTCATTACTGAGTTGTAGTGTTTGATTTTAGGTTTCCTTGTGAAATTCTGCGTACTGTAGGCATCTTTAGTCAGTTGGTATGCTAGTTCTTAATCTGTTTGCTTTCATATCGAGTCAATGAATTATTTTCCGATGCTCTGTTTTATCACTGTTGGTGAATCTCTAATAATGGTCATTAATTTAGTCTTCTCAAAAGATATCTTAAGTCTAATGTATTTTGTGTTATCTACGTCATAAATATCTAAAAACACTAAACATTTCAACTTTCGATATGTTTCACTCGTAGCTGACGTCACCTTGACGTCACCATCTGACGGACAAATAACCATCATCAGCGTCATATGCAGCTGTGGTGAGATTCAGAATAGAATCCAGGATTTAAGTACGCGGTATAATGATTGGAAATTGAATATCACCTCCTCTCCCACCCTCTCCATCAACATTCTGACGGTGAAATATTTTTCCATCAGTGGGACTCGAACCGGTAAACCAACGTGTCAGGCCATATAAACTTGGCACCTTAATAATTAAGGCCACCGAAAGGCAACGAAATCAGAATTCTTACCGGACGCGTTGCATGTCAGATGTAGGGTAACACTGAGTGCGCTAACGTGACAACAACAATGAAGTACAGTGCCAATATTTCTGACTGTCCTCCGAAAACCAACTACATCATCCAGGATCGAGGCACTGAGGCAGTCTGGTGTGAAACTGGGAAACAAGGGGTGAGCCTGAGGCTACGCTCGGTCAATGAACAGCCCTTGAGCAAAACAGACCGACGTGTTCTTATGAAGTTCTAAATGTTCCTTGAACTCCCAACCTAACGTAAGTCGACAGGAGATAAGTTTTGTCGACATATGCCCTCCAAGACGGTTCAACGTTGCTACAGGCGACAATAAACCCTCATCAGTGTGACTCCGTACAGATTAGTTTGAGCTGGAAACTAGCTCCTTGGGGAATAACACTGTCTCCAGGCATGTTGACTGACAAAGCCGTCACCGTATAAACGTCTTCATTATTATTATTATTATACCAGGTGAAATACTAAATTACTGACTGCTTTAGGAGAAAACACCGTGGCGAGGTTATTTCATTTAGTGTGTAAGATGTGTTAGACAGGAGAAGTGCCATTCGATTTTTGGCAGAATATTGTTTTCCAAGAAAGCCGTCGCTGATAAGTGTGAAAACTACCGCACTGTTAGTTTAGACTGTCGCGCCTGCAATATTTTAACACACATTATTTAGAGAAGAATGAAAAGACAAGTTGAAACTGAGTTGGGAGAAGATCAATATGGCTTCCCACGAAATGTGGGAACACGTGAAGCATCCAGGCTTTACGTCTGATCTTGGAGGATCGAATTAAGAAGGACAAGCCTACATACATGGCATTCGTAAATCTTGAAAAGGCATTTGATAATGTTGACTGGACCAACCTATTTGAGATTCTGAAGGTCATCGGGATCAGGTACCGAGAACGAAAAATTATCTGCAATCTGTAAAAAAAAATCAGTCTGCTGTGATAAGAATCGAGGGGCCTTGAAAAAGAAGCAGCAATCCAGAAAGGAGTGAGGAAAGGTTGCAGTTTGAACCCCCTTCTTTTCATTGTTTAAATAGAACAGACAGAGAAAGAAATGAAAGAGGAATTTCGAAACGGAATCACAATCCGGGAATAGAAAATCAAAACCCTGTGATTTGTCGATGACATTGTAATTTTATCTGAGACTGCAGACGATCTGGAGAAATGTTTGAATGGTATGGAAGTCCAAGACAGAAGTAACGGAGTGCAGTCGAATGAAGTCAGGTGACGCAGAAAATTTTAAATTAGGAAACGAAGTCTTAAAGGAATTAGATGGAATTTTTACTTGGGTAGTAAAGTAACTAACGATGGCAGAATAAAGGAGGATATAAAATACAGACCAGCACAAGCAAGGAAGGCCTTTCTTAAGAAGAGAACTTTGCTTACTTCGAACATTGATATAGGAATCAGTAAGATGTTTTTGAAGGCTTTCTTTTGAGCATGGCATTGTTTGGAAGTGAAACATGGACGATAACCAGCTCAGAAAGAAAGAGAGCACAAGCTTTTGAAATGTGGTATTACAGAAGATTGGTGAAAGTGAGATGTGTAGATCGAGTCACGAACGAAGGGATACCAAATCGAATTGTTGAGAGGAGATCGATCTGGATAAATTTAACTAAAAGAAGAGATAGAATAATAGGACACATCTTAGGACACCCAGGACTTGTCATTTGGTTTTAGAGGAAAGTGTAGGCGGTAAGGACGGGAGGCGTAGATCAAGGTATGTATATGCAAAGTAGATGTAGGATGCAGCAGTTACGTAGAAATGAAAAGGTTAGCACACGATAGGGTGGCATGGAGATATGCATCAAACCAGTCTATGGACTGATGACTGATGAAGCTGGATGGAGGTACAACTTTAATAACACAATGAAGAAACCCGTAAGTGGGCGTAGGTGCAGTGATGCGCTGAGTAGCAGAAGGAAGGGATGCAATTTACTGTGACACACCGGAGCGTTGCGGGTAGCAATTCGTAAGAAACAACCTGAACTTGTCTCAACAGGAGTCATGTTGCTGCACGACAACACCAGGCCACACGCAACTGACGTAATTTGCAAATTGTTACGCGCCTTTCATAGGCGTATCCAGATGAAAAGGGAAGGAGGGGCAGTTTTCGGAATTTAAGCTCTTTAATAGGGGAGAAGCGTCCATTCTGCCACAAAGTAATAAACAAATAACGAAAGGAGGAACATGAAAAAATTGAACAGTAGTTTGTGACGATTGCTTACAAAATATCTAATTACAGGTCCTTACTCCTTGTTTGCAAAACTCCATTGATGGTAGATGGGTAACTAATTTAACCTGTTATCTGCAATAGTGCTTCCTAGCCGTGTTTTAATTCTGCAAGCAGAGCTGATTGAACGCTATATACTGCTTGCAGTGCAGGGCTATGAGAGTAATATCAGTAGCGATTGTGTAATTGCCGGGAAAAATAACGCTCTTTTTTAAAATTCAAAGATGACTGGCGCTTCCTGTATTTCATTGCACATTTTGAAGCCGAGTTTCCCTTTCAAACAGTAAAATGTTGCACAATATGAAGCACTTCCTTCACATTCTTCCAAAGAATTCTCTCATGTTGCTCTGATGGAAATGCGTCAATGTAAATGCGGGCGATTTGTCTAATGACTTATAAAGATGATATCATTTATGCCCCACAAATGTGTCAATGTTGAGGGGAGAAATACTGACCCGCAGCACGTGTACCGCTTAGAACCAATATACTGACCCGCAGCACATGTATCACTTAGAACGAAGATACTGACCCGCAGCACGTGTATCGCTTAGAACGAAGATACTGACCCGCAGCACGTGTATCGCTTAGAACGAAGATACTGACCCGCAGCACATATATCGCTTACCACGAAGATACTGACCCGCAGCACATGTATCACTTAGCACGAAGATACTGACCCGTAGCACATGTATCACTTAGAACGAAAATACTGACCGGCAGCACATGCATCACCTAGAACGAAGATACTGACCCGCAGCACAAGCATCACTATTCATTGATACAGTCCATAAAATGCTGAACTTTAGATGACAGAACCCTTTCGGTCAGAGTTCTAAGCTGAAATATTATCACATAGCGGTTTTGAAAGTGTTGAAATACCAACAATGAATCTGTTATTAATTTTTCAGAAATTTGTTTAAATTATTTTCTGTTTAATATTTTTCCACTTAGGAAGGGACAGATACAATCCGTCTCCAACCCTGGATGCGCCCATGGCTCTTCCTGTGAGAGGCACTGCACCATCGCTTATACAGCACCAACCTGGCACCCAGTGATTTCTGTCTCTTTGGACAGTTAAAGAAGTACATGGATGTTAAGCGATTCAATGACAATACGACCGTACAACATGACGTCATAACGTGGCTTCAGGAACTGGACGTAGATTTGTTCCATGTCGGCATCGACACCACGGTTTACCATTGGAACAAATGCCGTGGCCTGAAATTAGGTACTATTCCGGCATTTTCCTGAAGGAGAGTTGGGAAACCACGGAAAACCACTTCGAGGACTGCTAAGGTGAGAATCGAACCCACCTCTACTCAGTTGACCTCCTGAGCCTGAGTGGACCCCGTTCCAGACTTCGACCCACTTTCCAAATTTAGTGGTAGAGCCGGGAATCGAATCCGGGCATCCGGGGGATGGCAGCTAATCACACTAACCACTACGCCAAAGAGGCAGACATTACATGTATTTGGATGTAAAATAATGTTTCTGTATGCTAGCCCTTGTTACTTTATGTTTTGAAGACATCCATTGCTGTTCCTCAACCATAATTTAACTCACTGCCATCGCCATTCTCCTCCCCATGAAATCCCTTGTTTCGTACTTCAGCTACAATTGTTCCTTTTATATTCAGGAGATTTAAAAATATTCCTTCCATCTATCCAATCCTTACCTGGGGCCTACAATGAGTGCTCTTGATTCACTCTATTCATTTCCCTTTCCCCTCCCCTGCTAAGACTCCAGAAAGGTACAGTTAGTAAGCACATCTTCAGCACATTAACGTCTGTAAGGTTCTATTTAGCTCAGCTGAAGAATACATCCATACTATACAACATTAGAAAAAATAAATTACTCTTTCAATACAATCCCTCAATGATCCACAATCTGACAATTTGCAAAATCTACACTGAGGGGTGTAACTTGTAGCAGAAAACAGAAGGTGTGTGTTTATACAACGAATATACTCCTACAACTCCAGGATAGTGAATGGCATGAGGCAGTTAAGATGTCAGCAAACATTTCAGCAGTTAGATCGGTGCCAGGAAGATTTGAGAACGATTCCTTTCGTAGGCGCTGCCTCAAGGTGATTGAAACATTCCCTGCGATCTTGTCTTATGGTGAACTTTTGTGGAATATGCGTCGCCATAACATCCGCACGTTAACTGCGACAACGCTGAAAGATCATGGCTTTCAGGTATTTGAAGAGGCTCGTGGCTTGCTGGACAACGAAAGCCACAGAAGAACTGACATCGTTGCCTTAAGAAATAAGAGGAATGGTTACATCATCGATGCTAATGCCTGCTAAGTCGCTACCCTCAGATGTCAACCTCGAGAAAAGAAATTCCTTACTACAGGGAGAAATACCAGCCAGAGGAAATCGACACAGTGGGCAGCTAGAGGAAATCGGCACAGTAGGTCTGATGATTAAAGCGAGGGGAACAACTGAAGCGTGCGACCGAACAACGCGACAAGCGCCACTGAGAAAATCTGTCGGAGAGGCAATTGTAAATGGCTGGAAACACTTCAGATTATGTTTCATCCACCTAGGACGGACTGTGCACGTGTTCCGTTCCTTCACTCTACCTCAAGCAATCAAAAATACTAGAAATCACGACAGAAGAGCCTTGAATATCGTTATTCTACAGAAAATTCCTACTTTGATCTATATACCGCCAATTTTTAGAAACAGATGTCTCTGCCATTTAAAAATTTAGGTGAAATTGCAAACATTACCTTAAGGGGTTCATTAATAATTCTAAGGAATGAAATTCCTCAGCCTCTTTCCAGTCATTCGACCGGGTCAGGAATAGAATGACTGAAGTCCCCATGTAGCGGCGAGAATAGGAATTGTGGCGGCTGCTGAAGTCTGTCGCACTTCTATGGGGCAATGATTGATGACAGACAGATGGAATGATATTGAATAGTGAAGATGACAGGGAGAAGAGGAGATTAACCTGTCCCGACTCTGCTTTGTCCAGCAAGAATCTCAAACGGAGTAACTGGGATTTGAACCACGGAACCCAGCGGTGAGAGGCCGGCGCACTGCCACCTGAGCCATGGAGGCTCTAATTCTAAGAAATCACTGTTACAATTAGGTTACCATCTAAAGTTATCAAGATTGTACATATTTCTTTTCTAAACTTAATATAAAAGTATGCTTTGCCGCAAGGCGGTCTTTGCATGAGAAAGTACTTCATAAATAAATAAAGAATAATCATAAACTTTCATAAGAGCAGAATCTCTGTAGTGGTATGTGCAATATGGAGCCTCGAGTTAGTTACTTGCGTCCTGAACATAATAAACTGTTTTCGTTTTCTTCCCTTACGTTATATAGAACGCAATTTACTTAACGATGTTTATCAACGTCTGCAGCAGTCTCTTCTATGGCAGGTAGATGCAAATTTAAACAGACGTGCCACTCGGATGCGATTACAGGTTGACCTTTCTAACTGACAAACAGATTAACGTCCATATGAGACGTCATTCTCTAAGTCAGATAAATAGTTAATGAGTTTACTAGGGGCAAGCAAATACATGAAGTGCAAACATTGCTGTGCATGTTGCCGAGCTTAGGAATCCTGGACAGGGTGAGTTAGCTATGCGGTTAGGGGCGCGCAGTTGTGAGCTTGCATCCGGGAGATAGTAGATTCGAACCCTGCCGTCGGCAGCCCTGAAAATGATTATCAGTGGTTTACCATCTTCAAACCCGGCAAATGCTGGGGATGTACCTTAATCAAGGCCACAGCCACTTCCTTTCCACTCCTAGACCTTTCCTATCCCATCGTCGCCATTAACACTTATCTATGTCGGTGCGACGTAAAGCAAATTGTAAAAAAAAAAGAATCGTTGAATAAATGGCAATAGAAAAACAACTGACAAATATCGCCTCCTCAGTAGCCTCCTAGTAGAATAAGCCAACAGTGCGTTGGGAATTTCTCAGCCTATTTACTTCATCCATCACGTATTAAATATTGACGAATCTAATTTACATTTCGTGTCATTCTGAATCATTCACATTCAACTATCACTGAAATATTATCGAAACGAGATTATCGCACCTGATACGCAACTTTCGAAATTATTGAAGATGATTTGCGATTGTTTCCGATTTATAACCAAAGGCGTAGTATTTACAAGGCAGTGAAAAAATAAAATATGGCGGGAACGACGTCATCACATTGGGATTAACTGTACCGAAACATGAGGACGATCTCCGAAGAAATAAGACATTTGCTGGGCATGTGATGAGGATGACTAGAAGAGCATGCGAGACGAGAGGAAAGACGGGAACTAAGTGAGTTTTCTGGACTGAGACGGGGATCAAGGTATAAGAAGTGGAGAAATAAATATACGCCAACCAATATGCCAGAGCTCAATGACAGAGAAACTTACAGGAATATGATAGACAAGCATCAAGAGAAGAGAATACTGAATTTATCAGCTGACGAACGGGAGCGAAGGAGAGAGAAGTTCTGGCAGGAGAAGAAGGAAACCCAAACCATGACGAAGCTGCCCGTGGTAACGACAGGAGAAGAAGAAGACATTGCGATATTTTCTAGCACATGATCGAAATTTTAATGTTTTTAAGTGTTTTAATTTCACGGTGTGGGTTACTGTAGTCACTTTCTAGTTCGTGAACCATGGGCAACGGCTGAGTGGCCTAGTAAGTGGTCCTGAGAGTCGGGATACCAGTTGCTATGGAATGAGAGTGGGCATCTCGGACATATTCTGAGTCGTGGCCCTCTTCGTGCTCAGACGGATAGGACTATACAATTCACCGGTGGTCCATAACCCGTTAGAGGAGAGATCCTCACTTGGACTATGTGCAAGTAGGGGAGCATCCTGCTTCATGAATTTACCGAGCTCAGAACACTTTAAGCAAGCCTCGGACCTTTGGGAGTAACGGAGTCCCACTCCCATTTAACAGGCGAGGGACTCTTTGAAACAACCTGGCGAACAAAATGGAATTCGATGGGGAGCTATCAATATTAATGGGGCCTATGGAAGAAAGTAAAAATGGCTGAGTCAGCAAAGAAGATGCATCTGGATGTGCTATGAGTAAGTGATATTCGGGTAAAGGAAGATAACGAGGAAGAAATAGGAGATTATAAAGTGTACATGACGGGTGTTAAAAAGGGAAGGACAGAGTATGGGATAGGACTGTTTATCAGGAATACCATTGCTCACAAGATAGTTTCTGTTAGGCACGTAAATGAGCGAATGATGTGGATAGATTTGTCAGTTGGACGGATTAGGACTAGAATTGTCTCAGTGTATTCACCGTGTGAGGGTGCAGATGAGGATGAAGTTGATGAGTTTTATGAAGCATTGTGTGACATCGTGGTCAGAGTCAAGAGCAAGGATAGAATAGTGCTAATGGGCGATTTAAAAGCAAGAGTTGGAAATAGAACTGAAGGATACGAAAGGGTGATTAGTAAATGTGGGGAAGATATGGAAGCTAATGGGAATGGGAGGCGTTTGCTGGACTTCTGTGCTAGTATTGGTTTAGCAGTTACGAATATATTCTTCAAGCATAAGGCTATTCACCGCTACACATGGGAGGCTAGGGGTACCAGATCCATAATAGACTATATCTTAACCGACTTCGAATTCAGGAAATCTGTTAGGAATGTACGAGTTTTCCGGGGATTTTTCAATGATACATACCACTATATGATCTTTAGTGAACTAAGTGTCTCTGGGCCTAGGGTAGAGAAAGTGAAATCTATCTGCAAGCAAATAAGGGTATAAAATCTCCAGGACGAGGAAATTAGACAGAAGTACATGGATATTATTAGTGAGAAGTTTCGAACAGTAGACAGTAAGCAGGTTCAGGATATAGAAAGAGAATGGGTGGCATACAGGGATAAAGCAAATGAACAGTGTTTTATGTAATTCAGGTGAACTCATATTATATCCCAGGGAATCACTGGAGAGGTGGACATCTTCACAAAGTAAAAGGAAATCTTCCTGGTGGTGTTGTGAACAGCCAAGCTCATGGGGAGTAGGGAAATGATGTTGGTGAAATTATGCTTGAGGAAGTGGAAAGGATGGTAAATAAACTCCATTGTCATAAAGCAGCAGGAATAGATGAAATGAGACCTGTAATGGTGAAGTATAGTGGGAAGGCAGGGATGAAATGGCTTCATAGAGTAATAAGATTACCATGGAGCGTTGGCAAGGTACCTTCAAATTGGACAAAAGCAGTAATTGCACCTATCTATAAGCAAGGGAACAGGAAGGATTGCAACAACTATCGAAGTATCTCATTTATTAGTATACCAGGCAAAGTATTCACTGGCATCTTGGAAGGGAGGATGCGATCAGTATTTGAGAGGATGTTGGATGGAAACAGGTGTGGTTTCAGACCACAGAGGGGCCGTCAGGATCAAATTTTCAGTATGCACCAGGTAATTGAAAAAGGCTACGAGAGGAACAGGCAGTTGTGTTTATGTTTCGTAGATCTAGAGAAATCATATGACAGGGTACCGAGGGAAAAGATGTTCGCCATGCTGGGGGACTATGGAATTAAAAGCAGATTATTAAAATTAATCAAAGGCATTTATGTTGACAATTGGGCTTGATGATAGAATGAGTTCTTGGTTCAGGGTACTTACAGTGTTTAGACAAGGCTGTAATCTTTCAACTTTGCTGTTCGTAGTTTACATGGATCATCTGCTGAAAGGTGTAAAATGTAAGGGAGGGATTCAGTTATGCGGAAATGTAGTAAGCAGTCTGGCCTATGCTGACGACTTGGTCTTAATGGCAGATTGTGCCGAAGGCCTGCAGTCTAATATCTTGGAACTTGAAAATATTTGCAATGAGTATGGTTTGAAAATTAGCCTTTCGAAGACTAAATTGATGTCAGCAGGTAAGAAATTCAAAAATTGAATGTCAGATTGGTGATACAAAGCTGGAACAGGTAGATAATTTCAAGTATTTAGGTCGCGTGTTCTCCCAGGATGGTAATATAGTAAGTGAGATTGAATCAGGGTGTAGTAAAGCGAATGTAGTGAGCTCGCAGTTGCGATCAACAGTATTCTGTAAGAAGGAAGTCAGCTCCCAGACGAAACTATCTTTACATCGGTCTGTTTTCAGATCAACTTTGCTTTACGGGAGCGAAAGCTGGGTGGTATCAGGATATCTTATTCATACGTTAGAAGTGACAGACATGAAAGTAGAGAGAATTATTGCTGATACAAACATGTGGGAACAATGGCAGGAGGGTACTCGGAATGAGGTATTAAAGGCTAATTTATGACTGAACTCGATGGATGAAGCTGTACGCATAAACCGGCTTCGGTGGTTGGGTTAAGTGAGGCAAATGGTGGAGGATAGGTTACCTAGGAGAATAATGGACTCTGTTATGGAGGGTAAGAGAAGCAGAGGAAGACCAAGAAGACGATGGTTAGACTCAGTTTCTAACGATTTAAAGATAAGAGGTATCGAACTAAATGAGGCCACAGCACTACTTGCAAATAGAAGATTGTGGCGACGTTTAGTAAATACACAGAGGCTTGCAGAATGAACGCTAAAAGGCATAACAGTCTTTAATGATAATTTATGTGTATATGCATGTATATATTTCATTTTAATTTTTTATGCCACAAAAATTGCAGCATGATATTATACAGAGTGTATCAGAACAATAGCGGCAAAAAAATTCAGGGGTGCTCTTCGTATTTTGTGAAGAACGATGTGCGATGAGACTGGCTGTGCATCAGGGAGGGAAGTGGGAAGTTGGAGACAGAGGTTTCTCGTTCGTTTCGCACCGTCTCTTCCCAAACCCAGTAGTCAGTGTACAGTTTGTAAATTGACTAATATGCGAACCCCGTACATGAGGCTCGACACACCACGAACAGAGTCGAAAGCTCACTATTAGACAGTTGTGATCTGTGTATCGAAGAAAGACGGGGGCATAATGAACATGTAATCCCCCAAAACCCTGAAGGTCCTTGGACTACCAAGCGACCGCTGCTGACCTGCAGGTGTCGTGTGGTCAGCACGACGAGTGCTCTCGCCCGTTATTCTTGGCGCTCTAGACCGGCAGCGCCATCCTACCGTCAGATAGTTCCACAATTGTAATCAGGTAGGCTGAGTGGACCTCAATCCAGTCTTCAGATCCAGGTAAAATCGCTGACCTGGCCGGAAATCGAACCCGGGGCCTGCGGGTAAGAGGCAGACACGCTACATGTACACCGCCGGGCCAGCCATTGAACATCTACGGTAATCAAACCGTTGGGCGTATTGTTTCCTTCCTTCAGTATTTCAGTCCATTGTCAATGTTGTGAGTGGAAGCATGCAAACTTGTGGAGTGGCAACGTTGTATCTTCGAGCAAGTTAAATAATAAAGAACGTTACTGCGACCAACAGACGAGAGGAGAAGCGATCTGGTGCACTGATTGACTGACAAGTGTGTTCTTGTACTGTGTGTGCAGTTAGGTCTTTCTAATAAACGAACTCTGGATATTGCCTGAAAGAGTAAAGGACAATCCTGTCCCAGTCGAGCGATAAAACTTCTGCATACGCGCACAAAAAGGGTTTTAGTTAAACAGAAATATTATTTCCATAAGGTTGAGATAAAATATAAATTTCGCTGTATTAATTGTATATAAATTAGCTTTACTTGGTGTTCACAAGATTTCAAATACATTCAATCGTATTTCATTTGAAAATCCATTACTGGGCCGTTCGACAACAACCGCTTTGATTGGAATTGCGGCTGGCTTGGACAGGCAGTAATACAGTGGATTTGCTACATTCCCACCGTGGTCATTAGAGGCACGGCGGCAGTGGATTCGCTTTGCAGAGCCGCACAATGCGACGGCTTTGGTAACTAACTCAGTGCCAGTACGCGAGATGACGCACGAGTCGCTATCCTCAAGTTATTACGGAGCTTCCTCACTCCCATTAGTGTACTGCATTGTTATGTTGTGCGCAGAAAAGTAAGAGGATCCTACTGTATTAATGACGACGGATGTTAACTCACCTCACTAGGGAAGTAATTAAAGAATATCATGGAATAACCAATCTACACTGACTGACAGTGACAATGCAACACCAAGGAGGAGTGGTTCGAAAGGGATGAAAGTTGGGGAAAAAAACAGAGTCGGCACGGAAGAACAATTGATGTTTATTTCAAACCGATATGTAGATTACACAATGCGCACGGCATCGACTCAGTAGGATGTAGGACCACCGCGAGCGGCGATGCACGCAGAAACACGTCGAGGTACAGAGTCAATAAGAGTGCGGATGGTGTCCTGAGGGATGGTTCTCCATTCTCTGTCAACCATTTGCCACAGTTGGTCGTCCGTACGAGGCTGGGGCAGAGTTTGCAAACGGCGTCCAATGAGATCCCACACGTGTTCGATTGGTGAGAGATCCGGAGAGTACGCTGGCCACGGAAGCATCTGTACACCTCGTAGAGCCTGTTGGGAGATGCGAGCAGTGTGTGGGCGGGCATTATCCTGCTGAAACAGAGCATTGGGCAGCCCCTGAAGGTACGGGAGTGCCACCGGCCGCAGCACATGCTGCACGTAGCGGTGGGCATTTAACGTGCCTTGAATAAGCACTAGTGGTGACGTGGAATCATACGCAATAGCGCCCCAAACCATGATGCCGCGTTGTCTAGCGGTAGGGCGCTCCACAGTTACTGCCGGATTTGACCTTTCTCCACGCCGACGCCACACTCGTCTGCGGTGACTATCACTGACAGAACAGAAGCGTGACTCATCGGAAAACACGACGTTCCGCCATTCCCTCATCCAAGTCGCTCTAGCCCGGCACCATGCCAGGCGTGCACGTCTATGCTGTGGAGTCAATGGTAGTCTTCTGAGTGGACGCCGGGAGTGCAGGCCTCCTTCAACCAATCGACGGGAAATTGTTCTGGTCGATATTGGAACAGCCAGGGTGTCTTGCACATGCTGAAGAATGGCGGTTGACGTGGCGTGCGGGGCTGCCACCGCTTGGCGGTGGATGCGCCGATCCTCGCGTGCTGACGTCACTCGGGCTGCGCCTGGACCCCTCGCACGTGCCACATGTCCCTGCGCCGACTATCTTCGCCACAGGCGCTGCACCGTGGACACATCCCTATGGGTATCGGCTGCGATTTGACGAAGCGACCAACCGGCCCTTCTCAGCCCGATCACCATACCCCTCGTAAAGTCGTCTGTCTGCTGGAAATGCCTCCGTTGACGGCGGCCTGGCATTCTTAGCTATACACGTGTCCTGTGGCATACGACAACACGTTCTACAATGACTGTCGGCTGAGAAATCACGGTACAAAGTGGGCCATTCGCCAACGCCGTGTCCCATTTATCGTTCGCTACGTGCGCAGCACAGCGGCGCATTTCACATCATGAGCATACCTCAGTGACGTCAGTCTACCCTGCAATTGGCATAAAGTTCTGACCACTCCTTCTTGGTGTTGCATTTGCTCTGTCAGTCAGTGTATTTACTTAGCGTATGATGCTTACATGACGACCTTCAGAATTACAAAATAGCAGTACGTTAAGGGCATAGGTCTGTGAAGAGCACAGGAAAGTAGCAGAAAATTACTATGTTGGTCATCATAATTTGGAAAGAAGTACTGATTCCAGGTGGACAAAAATTGTCACGTACAAAGAATGAGCAAAGTAGATTGTTATCAGCTTATTAGTCGCCGGTTATACTTCATGGTTAATTTAATTTATTCCCTCCGATGCTTCTTAAGGCTGCAAATTCACTCAAATGTGTCGGAAGGTTAAACTCGGAAACTACTCATGTGACATTAATATTTTTACAGGATGTAGGGGCTGCCTGGCCGAGGTGGTAAAGGAGTGTTCGGTTCGCCCGGAAGGGCGTAGGTTCAAATCCCCGCCAGAAAGTCGTAAAATATAAGAAACGAGATTTCCACTTTTGGAGGTGCACATGGCCCTGAGTTTCACTCAGCCTACACCAAAAGTGAGTACCAGGTTAATTCCTGGAAGAAAAGGCGGACGGGTGTAGATCTGACCACTGTACCACACCAAGTACCAAGGTTACGGATACTGGATGCCTTTACCTTCCACCCTTCCATGGGCCTTCATGGCCTGTACGAAGATGACTTGGCTTTTTTCTATCCCCAGGATGTCCAGCAGATAAAAAGTAGACAACTATCATAATATTTGGCAAAAATATTTTGTCAAGAAATGTTAAAATACTTTAAATCAAATTTTCATAACTTTTGTGGAAAATTATATTGCTCATATTTTCAGAAATAAAGAGGTACATCCGTGATGATAGTCCATTTTTAAGGAAACTGCACACTAAAACGGTGCGCCGAATTTAATTTGTCCCTGATTAATGATACCATAGATAGTAAAATTACAATTTAAAAAATACACTATTACATGAGAGCAATACATACAATGTAAACAATATAAGTCTAGTATCTTAGGATCTATTAGTGATAGTCCAATGTAATATGACACAATGTTATAGTGTGTAATTGCCTTAATCATGAACTATAACCATTAACACAGGTCTTTACTAATGAAAAATAGGCCATCAAATATTGAACAAAATGTGAGAAAAGCTTAATAGCACTATTTGAAATGTTCGAGAAAATACCGAGCTACAGTATTTTAACACATATCATTGTTGTAGTTTATTTTGTACAAATATTCTGTTGGTTTTATCTGTAAAAATATCATTCATATCACATGAGTAGTTTCAGAGTTAACCCTTCCGACAGACTGGAGTGAAGGTGCAGCCTTAAAAAGACACCGCAAGGAATAAACTGTCGTGAAAACTAAACAGTAATTAGTCACCTAATGAAAACTACAATGCTCGTTCATTGCACTTGGTAATTTGTTTCCACACAAAATAATTATCTCTGTCCATATTATGATGACAAACAGTGATTTTCCACTAATTCACTGTGGTATTCATAGACACGTGCCCTTAAATACTAGTAGACTATAAGTATAATTGAATAACTAAATGAATAGAAAGTGGCTAATTTAGAAGAACAAATAAGGAAATTGTTACCAGAAATGCTGCACCGAGAAGAAACAAATTATAACACTGTTAGATTATCTATATTATGGGTAATATACACACAGCAACAGAGGATATAAATAAATTCTCATTACTGTCAGCATGTACATCACTTCGGACTGGACTATAGAAGGAGATATAGATTTTGTATCCATTGCACTGGTTCAGGCGTTGCTGAATGAAGGTCTTCCAGGGAGGTACGAAGTGGACAATCTAGCACAATGCGTTGGATTGTTTTCTTGACTTTTCCTCAGTCACAGAAAGGCGCAGTTGACGATTAACAACTGTTTAGAGTAGTAGCAGTTCTTCCCACTCCATATCTTAAACGATTTGAACTACGCCAGGTACCAGATTGAATCCTGCAGTTTTTAAGGAGAGATTATTAATTTCTACTATGTAACAAGGTGAAGATGGTGTCCATTATGTTATCGAGCTGACGTTGTGGTTGCATTTGGTAGTTTTTACGTTCACAACAGTCTTTCAGGCAGGTTGCGAGACTTAACGCGTGTGGTTCTTTGTTGTACAACATCTTATGAATAGGGAATGCCTCATTCAACAGCAACCCAGACCAAAGGTTGTAGAGGGCCCTCTATCTTCTGACGTGTGGAGGCTGTATATTACTGAGTACTGGCGACCATTGAGTTGGAGTAGCTCGAGGCATGCCAGTTATGGTGCGCACGGTTTGGTGGACCCGGATGCCTACTAGCAGGGTGTGTGTATTCAGGTCTTAAATAAAGTCAGAGCTGTTGTCCGTAATGTGTTTGCATCCGCTCCCCAAGAAGATCTAGCCAGACGTAGGAGTATGTTATTACAGCTTTTTAGTTTAAGGTCAGTATTTTGAAGATGGCTACCATATGTTAAAGTCGTGTCCAACCTTACTGCCAAGTATTTTGGAATAGCGTTAAATTGTAGATTCAGGTTTCTGAACATAACATTTGGATGATAGTTTGATTGCATAATACTCAAGTGAAATGTGGATGTCAATGTTTTCTGAGGATTCGGCTGAAGACTCCACCTTCGGAAGTGATCATCCAACAGTTTGAGGCCCTGGGTAAGAAATTCTTTAGCATCGGTGAAGCTGGCTCGTTGTACTATGGGATATCATGTAAGAAAGTGATCCGTCACTTAGATGGCTGAGAAAACAGCTCACCGAGGCTAATACAGCACTTAGTTGCTGGCAAAAGTAGGAAATGAGTACCATGAGAATACAGCGTGATCTGATGGGCCGGGAAGAAAACTACCGTTAGAAAATAGCCTTGTTGTTCAGGAAGTGCTGAATGTTGAGGAGAAAAAAGGTAATCCTTAAGCGGTTAAAGAATTCTGAGTTCACTAGAAAATATTCAGTGACTCAATGAGCGCATGTCATTGGATAAGTTCCTTTCAACTACACTTTTCTCACTATAGGCATAATTAGACCCGGGGAGGTTAGGAAGCAAACTTATTTGGGTATTGGTAAGTGTGGTCTCGGCCGCTCTTCCGCATTGTAGTTAGAGTGGGGGAGGTCCGTGTAATTTGGACTGATAACATTTTTGGTACTTGTAAGTATGAAAACCCCCTGTCTGAGGCAAGGTCAGTTAGACAACCGAGGGTAGCTTTCTTCCTGGAGGTTGTTTTGCTAATGGAAATGGGGGAAGATGAAAGCTATCTCAATTCCTTGTAAACTTATACGATGACAAGTACAGTAAGTGTACCGTGAAGTAGTTACTTCAGGCAAGAGGGTGCTTAGCTTTTACAAGTACTGATCAAGTATCTAGTTAAGGTTTAACATAGTTTAATTAATACATTTCAAATACTTTGCAGATTTTTTGATTAAATCTTTGCATGCCGTGTAATTTGGACGGTTGAGAAATTATAATAGTATTTACTTTTCGTCGTAGTTTTATTGGTGATTCTAAAATAACTTGTTTTTAATTTGAGGCTGGCTCTACGGTGTAGGGATTGCGTACATGCCTATTTATCCGGAGGCCCCAGGTTCTATTCTCGACAAGGTCAGAGTTTTTACCTGGATCTGAAGGATGGTTCAAGGTCCACTCACGCCACGCGATTTCAACTGAGGAGCTATCTGACGGCATTGTACAGTATGTGACAAGTACTGTGATGACGACTGAATTCACTGCAATAGTTGAAACAAGTTGAAAACTGCGCACAAACTGTTTTATCGTAGCCCTACATGCCAAATGTAACAATCACGGTTCGTAGTGTCGTATTTTATTGCTTGTTGTGTAAGTGTTTATATTTAGCAGTCCAAATTACACGATAACAAATTTTAGAAATAAGTATTACTTTTAAAAAATCCTTAAGATAATATTAACATTTATTTTCACCAAATATTGTACTAATAATCGTTTATAAAATTGGAGAAATTTTTATTATGGCCAATAGAATTACGGACGTTTAAAGTCCCTAAGATACATTGTAGGGGCTTTGATGGTCCATACCCCTGATGTTTATGCATGTTGCATAGCATAACCGTTGTGCAGGTTAGCGTACCCTGCAGTAACTTTGCATTCTAATCTATTAATGCATAAAATTGCTAGCTCCAGACATAATGTTTGTTGTTCGCGTCTACATGGCAGGAAAATTATATTTTGATAATAAATAAAATTAAGTTTGGTAAAATATTAAATGTCACTTACTTTTCATTAAGCGACTATAGAAATCTTGTGCAGGCCAAAGCAAAGCTACTAAGAATATTTAAAGATATCTTGCAAACGTTGACACCGAAAAAGGCATAGAAATCATTCAACGGCACCATAAATCCATTGTTCCACATTAACATCCTACCACGTTTTATTTACTTGACGAACAGGAATTTCGTTATGGGGAGTGAAAAAGATGAGGTAAGTCGTATGTAAAAGTGTAGCAGCTGTGTCACTAGTGGAGTGCCAGAAAATATTTCCCCTAATATCCCATTAATACACAGTCTTAGGTACTAACCACTTAATCATTGATTGCATCAAGCTAAGACATTGCAGTCCCGGGTGACCGGCTGGAGGTCAGATCAATGTCACAACTCATGGATCAATGTCACAGTTAGTATTGCCAAGCAAAGCCATGAAGCGCGATGGACAATCTAACAAAGGAGGGACTGTTCCCGCCTGCTAGGCGAGATAGGTTCAACACTTGAGACCGCTTTTACGTGACTGCAGAAGGCCGATATCTCTTTTCACTACAAAAGAGAGATTCCCATTTCTCTAAGAAAATTTGCTTCGCCAAAATATACTATGGATACTTTTCCGACTCCTCATACTATAAATGTAGAAATAATATTACATAACTTAACACCAATTAATATTAACGGCCTGATACAAATTAACCGTACACATCAAGAATATTAACTTAAAAAGTTTAAACGGAAACATTCTGTGTTAGTCGAAAATGCCCTTTTTTCTCATCCCCAGTCTTGAAGTCACTGATTTCTTGCTATATTCACTAGATACTTGATAGTACTTTCAGTAGCCTATGTCACAACCTTGGTTCCTTGCTAAATGTCATGAAAATATTATCACTGTTTCCCATTATGCTTTATTGGTTGAATTTTAGTTGGTTCAGCGAGTCCCGGGTTCGATTTCCGGCCGGGCGAGGATTGTAAGTTTTGTCTATTCCTCTATCTCGGGGCTCGGGTGTTCGTCTTCGTACTAATACACATCAAACCAGCAGTGAATACATCCTCCCATATAGACTCAGCATTAGGAAGAACAACTGGCCGTAAAACGACACCATATCCATACAAATTTCCGACCGCAGGAAACTGAGGTAAGTTCAGAAAAATAAGAAGGAGATTAACACTTCAAAAACTTTGTTTTTATAATGAAATATCATGAAGTAACGTTGCTAGTTGTTATACATCATATATGAATTTTTATGTAGCCGCTGCGGAAAATAGCATGTCAGTTTCAAGTTATAACATTCACTGCCACCATATCTCTGGAACCTGTTCGTAGAAAATGCCGTTAGAGAAATGAAGGAGCACACTAAAGGGGTGAATCTGAATGGTATTCACGTGCACAGTATCCGCTTTGCGGATGATATTGCTATCTTAGCTAATTCTGAAAAGGGTATGAGTTAGATGCTAAGAACTTTCAACAAATCCCTAGAAAAATTTAAACTAATGACAAATATAAAGAAAACTAAATTCATGATAGCAGACAAAGTAAGCGCTCAGGTAGAAAATACTTAAAATCAAATAACACGCCAATAGAACAAGTCACATAATTCTCCTATTTGGGTAGTGCAATTACCTCTGATAACAGATCCCTTTCAGAAATCATGAAAAGAATAGTGGTAGCAAATCAAGCCTTACGAAATAAGAAAATCCATGTCAGTTTGGAGACCAGAAAATTATTTCTGAAGACCTGTGTTTGGCGTGTACTACTGAACGGATGCAAAAGCTGGATATTAGGGAAAAAGAAGAAACAAAACTTGAGGCTAAAGAAATGTGGTTTTGGAGAAAAATTACAAAAACAAGTTGGATGGATTATAAAACAAATGACTTTGTTTTAAAGAACGTAAAGGAGGATTGATTACGATAAAGAAGAAATAAACAAAGTTCCTTCGACCACGTACTGAGACATGACCCTCTTCTGCAAACCATCATTGAAGGGAAAGAGTCCCAGGGGGCGACCAAGGATGTGGTCCATACAACAAAATGAGGAAACTAGCAGAAGATCGTCAGATGTGGCTACAGCATTGCCTTTGGTAGATGATGATGAACATACAAACATAAAGTCGACTTCATTGAAACTTTCGATTTTTGCCTCATTTCGGTTTGTCAGTAATTTTTCTCTAAGCCAAGGGAAATTTCTGTCCATCTGGAAAACAAGAGTTTTATCAGACTTAGATATCTCCAATTTTAGGTGGAATTCGAACCATATCCATAGGTCTTGTCAGTTTAAAAAATCCCACAAGCATTGTCCAGAGTTGAAGCCGTAGCATCTTTTGTGTTAATAGGCTACCACGACCCAACAAATGAGTCAAATTCCAAACTTCATAGTGAAATGTTTACATGATACTTTTCAAGATAAAAAGTGGAAAGGCTAGAAATTTAGGGATGCACGAAAGATATACAAACTGATTTGTAATGGTGCAAACAGGGATTAAGGGGTACGTGTTGTGGTAGCCGTAAGCACGCAGTAGCTTTGCAGCCAACTATTTCACTCGTCGACACAATAAACTCATCGTCAGTGACCCTTATTTTTTACCATATATCATTATACATCCAGAAAAGTGATTCGCATAACTATGATGGAACGGAAACCCTCAGAATTTTATCTATTAACAAATCTTATTTTATGTTGCGAGTTGCTTTACGTTGCACCGACACAGATAGGTCTTATGGCGACGACGGGACAGGGAAGGGCTAAGAGTGGGAAGGAAGCGGCCGTGGCCTTTAGTAAGGTACAGCCCCAGAATTTGCTTGGCGTGAAAATGGGAAACCACGGAAAACCATCTTCAGGGCTGCCGACAGTGGGGTTCGAACCTACTGTCTCCCGAATACTGGATACTGGCCACACTTAAGCGACTGCAGCTATCGAGCTCGGTCTTATTTTATGTAACCTACAATATATTATGTTTCGATGTAAAGTAAAATGACAAAATACTATCATGAATTCATACATTAAAATATAATTACTTAATGTATAAAACACATAAGTAACCTCCGTGGCTCAGACGGCAGTGCGGTGGATACCGCGGTGGTTCAAGTCCCAGTCACTCCATGTGAGGTTTGTGCTAGACAAAGCGGAGGCGGGACAGGTTTTTCTCCGGGTACTCCGTTTTTCCCTGTCATCTTTCATTCCAGCAACACTCTCCATTCTCATTTGATAGCACCTATCAGTCATTACTAAATCACTTTGGGAGTGGCGAACCCATCGTACTAATAGCCTATATATGATTCATTTATTACATCCCTGACCCGGTCAACGAATGGAAAACGGGTTGTAGGTTTTCATTTTCATAAAAAACATAATGATAATAATGTGATATTGGTGTTGGCATAAGGAAAAAGACAATAGAAAACGAAGACGACAAACAAGAAGAATTTGGTGATACAGACTCATTGAATGATGTCTTTTGGTGCCTGCATTTTGTTAATGTTAATTTGTTATTTTTGTATTATTCTCCTATCCAAATATACCTATGTAATTCCCTACAGACTTTGGGGTCTCGCCAGGGATGAATGGAGAATAATGCGAAATACGGAAGGCGGAGAAACTTACGACGTTGATTACTGAATATACGACGCAGTTGTAAAGACGCCAACGAAGAAAAGACGAATTAAGCCTCTATATTCCAAGACGTAGCGTAAGACGTGGATAGTGAAGATACCTCGAATCGTGAGTAAAATATATTTTTCTATGAAAAGACGTGAATGTTCAAGTCGGGAGGATGCTGCTAATTTGTGATCAGGCGAATCATAACCTAGTTCAAAGTCACCCTTAGAACAAACTTGGAACCAAGGAGAAGCACAAACAGACAGAAAATTCACAAGGTTACGTGCCCATATATTCATTTGCAGGGAGCGAGGATGAGTGCAGTGAGTAGTATAATACAGGGATTCGGCGGCCACTGCCACCGCAGGCTCCCAGAGGCCACCTCCACCACCACCACAGCCAGAGACCTTCTTGAGGCCTCCTCCACCACCACCACAGCCAGAGGCCTCCCAGAGGTCTCCTTCACCACCCGCGGGAAATTTGAATTTGTAAACAAAGCCACGTACTTTTTGACAGCTATCATCGACAACAACGCATCGCTAACCTCAGTACTGCCATCTTGACGGGCCTAAACCTCAGTGGTACCAACTTAACCTCACAAGCGCGAGATTTGAATTTGTAAACAAATCCACGTGTTTTTTGACAGCCACGTGCTTTTTGACAGACAACAACGCATCGCCAACCTCAGTACTGCCATCTTGACGGTCCTAAACCTCAGTAGTACCAACTTAACCTCACAAGCGCGAGATAAACAAAGCCACGTGCTTTTTTGACAGCCGTCATCCGCCATCTTTAAACCACAGAGCACCGTGTTGCCCTCTTTATCGCAGTAGCTGCAAATTCGTCACCTGTCATCCGCAGTGCTGCCATCTTAACGGGCCTAAACCTTAGTGCTACCAACTTAACCTCACTGGCGTGAGATAAACAAATCCACGTGCTTTTTTGACAGCTGTCATCCGCCATCTTTAATCTATAGAGCACAGTGCTGCCCTCTTTAGCTACTTACCTTTGAAATGTGGTGGCGGATAATTTGAAAAATGCTTTTTGACAGCAGCCATCTTTAATCTAGAGAGCACCGTGCTGCCCTCTTTAGCTAGATAGCTGTGGTGGCAGGCAATTCCACATGACAGCAGCCATCTTTGAGCACCGTGCTGCCCTCTATGTGGTGGCGGCAATTTGAAAAATTCTACATGCTCTTGTTTGGAAACAAACTCACGCGCTTTTTTTGACAGCCATCATCCGCCATCTTTAATCAACAGAGCACAGTGCTGCCCTATTTAGCTACTTACCTTTGAAATGTGGTGGCGGATAATTTGAAAAATGCTTTTTGACAGCAGCCATCTTTAATCTAGAGAGCACCGTGCTGCCCTCTTTAGCTAGATACCTGTGGTGGCAGGCAATTCTACATGACAGCAGCCATCTTTTATCAAGAGAGCGCCGTGCTGCCCTCTATGTGGTGGCGGCAATTTGAAAAATTCTACATGCTCTTGTTTGGAAACAAACTCACGCGCTTTTTTGACAGCCGTCATCCGCCATATTTAATCAACAGAGCACAGTGCTGCCCTCTTTAGCTAGATACCTTTGAAATGTGGTGGCGGCAAATTCCACGTGCTCTTGTTTGGAAACAAAGCCATGTGCTTTTTTGACAGTTGTCATCCGCCATCTTTAATCAACAGAGCACCGTGCTACTATCATGCGGGCAATTTCGTCAGCTGTCATCCGCCATCTTTAATCCACAGAACACCGTGCTGCCCTCTTTATGGCTACTACCTTAAGCACGTAGTAGCGGGCAATTTGAAAAGTTCTGTTAGCTATCATCCACCATCTTTAATCAAGAAAGCACCGTACTGCCATCTTTAGCTAGATACCTTTGAAATGTGGTGGCGGCAAATTGAAAAATTCCACGTACTCTTGTTTGGAAACAAACTCACGTGCTTTTTTGACAGCTACCATCCGCCATCTTTAATCAACAGAGCACCGTGCTGCCCTCTGTAGTTGAAATGTGGTGGCGGCAAATTCCACGTGCTCTTATTTGGAAACAAAGCCATGTGCTTTTTTGACAGGTGTCATCTGCCATCTTTAATCAACAGAGCACCGTGCTGCCCTCATGCGGGTAATTTCGTCAGCTGTCATCCGCCATCTTTAATCTACAGAGCACCGTGCTGCCCTCTGTAGTAGCGGGCAATTTGAAAAGTTCTGTTAGCTGTCATCAGCCATCTTTAATCAAGAGTGCACCGTGCTGCCATCTTTAGCTAGATACCTTTGAAATGTGGTGGTGGATAATTTAAAAAGAAAAATTCTACAGCAGCCATCTCTCGACGCTAATTGCATAAGATGGTGGCTATACATGACTCCTTAAGGGTGCTTACGCAAGATGGCTGCTATACATAGGTTCTTATGAGATGCCCTTGGGATGCTTGCGCAAGATGGCAGTTATACATGACTCCTTATGATATGCCCTAAGGATGCTTGCTCAAGATAGCGACTGCTCTTATAAGACGGCTTAAGGGTCCTTGCACAAGATGGCTTGAGACACCCTAAGGATTCTTGCGCAAGATGGCGGACACAAGATGGCGGCTATACACAACTCCTTATGAGACGCTTTAAGGGTGCTTGCGCAAGATGGCTGCCACTCTTATGAAGAAAGCTAGCTTAGAGGCTAACGTGTCGTGCTAGTTCGATTCATTAAATTTAGGGCTTAAATGCAAAATGTTAAATATCTCGCAAACGGTGCACCGTAGAGCAAAACGGACAAAATTTTTCTGCCAATACCTAGGTTCGCAGTATGAGGAACAAGAAAACCATAGTCTAATGATGGGATCAACGGTTCGGTTCCTACTTAGGCCCTTCGGCAGTCTAAAAATAAATCCTAGTCTTGTTACATCAGGAAGGGTAACTGGCTAAATCCTGGTCTTTCAGCGTCAGGAAGGGCAATCGGCCGTACCGTGAAACAATAGTGTATGATGTAAGAGGCTAGATACTGCTTCTTAAAATCTAAGAAGAGCATCTAGCTGTAAAACCCCGATTCTCGTGTTAGAAAGGGTAAATAGTTGTAAAACAGATTCTTAATCCCAGTTCTTTGACGTCAGGAAGGGCAACCTTTCGAAAACAAGAGTGTATGATGTAAGAGGCTAGATACTGCTATTTAAAATCCTAGGAGGGCATCCAGTTGTAAAATAGATTCTTGTGATTTAAAATCTCGCGTCAGTAAGGGCAACCGGCCGTACCGTAAAACAATAGTGTATGATGTAAGAGGCTACATACTCCTTTTAAAATCCTAGAAGGGCATCCTGTTGTTAAACGGATTCTTGTGATTTAAAATCTCACGTCAGGAAGGGCAACCGGTCGTAAAACAGATTCTTGCGATTTAAACTCTTGCGTCAGGAGGAGGCACTCGGCTGTAAAACATATTTTTAACCCCGGCCCTGCTACGTTAGGAACCACATCTAGCTGTAAAAACAGGAGCTCCAAACATTTACAGTGTTAAGCTTTAGGAACGGGTTATGGGTTACATTTTTTGTTCTACCGCATAGAACACTATCTTTGAAGTTGTATCAACGCAGTCAGTTAGAGCGAAGTGCGGAATGCATACGTTGGCTGAAATTGTACACTCGGCTTCCGGCTGTACTAACCTTGAACGAGGACACTGCGTGCTGATAAACCACTTGTAACTCGCGGAACGTTTTCTTAACCGTGAAGCATTTAGCTCGTGTAAGTTCCTAACATAAAATATTATGATTGTACGGAGAGGTTAAAACACAGCGCTAGAACATAGCCTACTCCTATCGAAAGAGCCTGCACGGCGCCGGCATATAGGCTACTCCTGTTGAAGGAGCCTGTACAAGGTTTAACACCCCCCATCAACAGCCCTTACTTAATGCTGGCTTTTTGCGCACCCTCGAAACTGCGTAGGAATGTGATATACTACCGTAGGGAGAGGGTAAAACCCGGTGCCGGCACATAGCCTACTCCTACCGAAGAAGCCTGCACAAGGCTTAACGCCTCCATCCGACAGATGAATCACCCTCAACATCTTATACTCATAATCATTTTCGAAGGAGTCTGCACAAGGTTTAACGCCCCCATCAACAGCCCTTACTCAATGCTGGCTTTTTGCATTCCCTCGAAACTACCTAAGAATGTAATATACTACAGTAGGGAGAGGGTAAAACCCAGTGCTGGCACATAGCCTACTCCTACCGAAAAAGCCTGCACACAGCTTAACGCCTCCATCCGACAAATGAATCACCCTCAACACTCTTGTACCCGCAATCATTTTCGAAGGAGTCTGCACAAGGTTTAACGTCCCCATCAACAGCCCTTACTTAATGATGGCTTTTTTGCACACCCCGCCTCTTAGATCATACACCATAGTTTTACGATCGGTTACCCTTCCTGACGTCAAAGGACTAGGATTTTAAATCGCAGTATACGCGATAAATTTGTTGTAGCGGGTTTTTATAACTAGATATCCCGGTACCGGCACATAGCCTACTCCTACAGAAGAAGCCTGCACAAGGCTTAACGCCTCCATCCGACAGATGAATCACCCTCAACATCTTATACTCATAATCATTTTCGAAGGAGTCTGCACAAGGTTTAACGCTCCCATCAACAGCCCTTACTTAATGCTGGCTTTTTGCATGCCCTCGAAACTACCTAAGAATGTAATATACTACAGTAGGGAGAGGGTAAAACCCAGTGCTGGCACATAGCCTACTCCTACCGAAAAAGCCTGCACACAGCTTAACGCCTCCATCCGACAAATGAATCACCCTCAACACTCTTGTACCCGCAATCATTTTCGAAGGAGTCTGCACAAGGTTTAACGTCCCCATCAACAGCCCTTACTTAATGCTTGCTTTTTTGCACACCCCGCCTCTTAGATCATACACCATAGTTTTAGGATCGGTTACCCTTCCTGACGTTAAAGGACTAGGATTTTAAATCGCAGTATACGCGATAAATTTGTTGTAGAGGGTTTTATAACTAGATATCCCGGTACCGGCACATAGCCTACTCCTACCGAAGAAGCCTGCACAAGGCTTATCGCCTCCATCCGACAAATGAATCACCCTCAACACTCTTGTACCCGCAATCATTTTCGAAGGAGTCTGCACAAGGTTTAACGTCCCCATCAACAGCCCTTACTTAATGCTGGCTTTTTGCACACCACGCCTCTTAGATCATACACCATAGTTTTACGACCGGTTACCCTTCCTGACGTTAAAGGACTAGGATTTTAAATCGCAGTATACGCGATAAATTTGTTGTAGCGGGTTTTATAACTAGATATCCCAGTACCGGCACATAGCCTACTCCTACCGAAGAAGCCTGCACAAGGCTTATCACCTCCATCCGACAAATGAATCACCCTCAACACTCTTGTACCCGCAATCATTCTCGCTACTTCGGGAGATAGCGGGTTCGAACTCCTACTGTCGGAAGCCGTAAAAAATAGCAAATGCTAGGCGAGGGGCCTGCGCGATCGTCATAACGTGTAATTACATGATCTAGCTAGATGCGGTTTTAGCTCAATACCTTTAAGTGCCTACAGGTAAGGAATACCGCGGATGTCGGCTTCTTGCTTAGCTTAGTACCCTCCCGTTTAAGTCCAGAAGTCGAGGATCGCGTGCTAACTTCCCAAGGCTCGATCCGCGGCAGAACTCTTAAATTCTGACACCTCGGCATCAACAGCAGGTTCGATCCCGGCTTAAATACGTCAGCCTGCAGAACTCAGCGTAAGACCCTCAGGAGAGCTCTTGTTGCATAAACATTTCGTTCCGACTGTACTGCAAACGTCTGCAATTCATGATATCCGCTTGGTAACAAGGAGCATATTTACTCGCTGCAGTCTGTGTGAAGCGCTCACAGTTCTTTGTATGTGTTTATCACGTTCACATCTACCGTCTAAGTACTGTCCGCTGTGAATATTATTCTTCAGCCTTCAACTTAAGGTGAGCCTGAATTGTTAGTTACTGTTTGCAAAGCAACTTCTACGCTAGGTAATAAACATCTACATTCATATATTTTCTTTTCTTTTTTAGGTACCGTTCGAGTTACAGGCTTGAAAGTACGCATTTTATTCATCCGAGTAACAGTCTGCAGCACGTGCATTTTTAAGGTATGTTTTCGAACTTTGAGTTGTAAGGATAGCTAGGCTAGCTGATGTACCCTACACTACATTCATATATGTTTGTTCTTTTCTTTTTAGGTACAACTAGAATATTATCATTCGAGTTACAGGCTTGAAAGTACGCATTTTATTCATCCGAGTAACAGTCTGCAGCGCGAAGATTTTAAGGTATGTCTGACCTCTATACGTTGAAACTTGGTTTCTTCAAAACATAGCAACTTTTGTCTATTGATAAATAGTTGTTCTCTTCAATCTTTCATGCTGTAGAAGAGGTTAATTTAATAATTTCAAACTTTCAGCAATGTCTGACCTCTATAGGTTGAAACTTGGGTTCTTCCGAACATACCAACTTTAGACTATTGATAAATAGATATTTTCTTTAATCTGCATGCCATAGAAGTTGTTAATCTTATACTATCAAACTTACAGCAATGTCTAACCTCTATAGGTTGAAACTTGGTTTCTTCCGAACGTCGTAACATTAGTCTAATGATAAATAGTTGTTCTCTTCAATCCTCATGCTATAGAAGATGTGAATCTTATAATTTCAAACTTACAGCAATGTCTGATCTGTACAGGTTCAAACTTTGTTTCTTCCGAACATCGTAACTTTAGTCTATTGATAAATAGTTATGTTCTTTAATCTGCGTGCTATAGAAGAGGATAATCTTATAATTTCAAACTCACAGCAATGTCTGACCTGTACAGGTTCAAACTTGGTTTCTTCTGAACATTGTAACTTTAGTCTATTGGTAAATAGTTATTCTCTTCAATCCTCATGCCATAGAAGAGGTTAATCTTATAATTTCAAACTTACAGCAATGTCTAACCTCTATAGGTTGAAACTTGGTTTTTTCCGAACATCGTAACTTTAGACTATTGATAAATAGTTATTTTCTTTAATCTGCATACCATAGAAGAGGTTAATCTTATAATTTCAAACTTACAGCAATGTCTAACCTCTATACGTTGAAACTTGGTTTCTTCCGAACGTCGTAACATTAGTCTAATGATAAATAGTTGTTCTCTTCAATCTTTCATGCTATAGAAGAGGTTAATCTTATAATTTCAAACTCACAGCTATGTCCGACCTCTATAGGTTGAAGTTTGGTTTCTTCCGAACATCGTAACTTTAGTCTATTGATAAATAGTTGTTCTCTTTAATCGACATGCTATAGAAGTGGTTAATCTTATAATTTCAAACTTTCAGCCATGTCTGACCTCTATACGCTGAAACTTGGTTTCTTCCGAACATCGTAACTTTAAGCTAATCATAAATAGTTGTTCTCTTCAATCTGCATGTCATAGAAGAGGTTAATCTTATAATTTCAAACTCACAGCAATGTCTGACCTGTACAGGTTCAAACTTGGTTTCTTCCGAACATCGTAACTTTAAGCTAATCATAAATAGTTGTTCTCTTCAATCTGCATGTCATAGAAGAGGTTAATCTTATAATTTCAAACTCACAGCAATGTCTGACCTGTACAGGTTCAAACTTGGTTTCTTCCGAACATCGTAACTTTAAGCTAATCATAAATAGTTGTTCTCTTCAATCCTCATGCTATAGACGAGGTTAATCTTATAATTTCAAACTCACAGCAATGTCCGACCTCTATACGTTGAAACTTGGTTTCTTCCGAACATCGTAACTTTAGTCCATTGATAAATAGTTGTTCTCTTCAATCCTCATGCTATAGACGAGGTTAATCTTATAATTTCAAACTCACAGCAATGTCTAACCTCTATAGGTTGAAACTTGGTTTCTTCCGAACATCGTAACTTTAGTCTATTGATAAATAGTTATTTTCTTTAATCTGCATGCCATAGAAGAGGTTAATCTTATAATTTCAAACTTACAGCAATGTCTAACCTCTATAGGTTGAAACTTGGTTTCTTCCGAACGTCGTAACATTAGTCTAATGATAAATAGTTGTTCTCTTCAATCTTTCATGCTGTAGAAGAGGTTAATCTTATAATTTCAAACTCACAGCAATGTCTGAACTGTACAGGTTCAAACTTGGTTTCTTCCGAACATAGCAACTTTAGTCTATTGATAAATAGTTGTTCTCTTCAATCTTTCATGCTGTAGAAGAGGTTAATCTTATAATTTCAAACTTTCAGCAATATCTGACCTCTATAGGTTGAAACTTGATTTCTTCAAAAACATCGTAACTCTAGGCTAGCACACTTACCCTTTTATATCCTACTAGCAAATGTACCCGTGCTTCGCTACGGTATTCTACAGTGTATACGGATATCGACGTAAATACTGTGCGTGCAGCAAATGAGATTGTTTTAAAATTGCATGTCTCTTAGCCTTATCCGAGAAATAGCATGGGGAGGTCCACATACGTTGTTTCTAATGTAAAGTGAGGGTTGCGGAGTTGTGATGATAACGCCAGGCTCACTTGCCTACTGCCATTCACAATCGAGTTGGCAAGTTTACATTATAATTGCAGGCCCCAATGCCTACTGCGCGGTCACAATCGATTTGGGGAGTTTTAGTTACAATGGCAGACCCATTTCCTACTTTCAGACAGGTTACAGTTGAGGAGTTTTTATTATAATACCAGGCAACGTCCCTACCACCAGTCAAAATTGAGTTGTGCAGTTACCATTATAATGACAGTCCCTTTTTACTGCTGCTAGCCAGCTTACTGCCAGTCACACAGAATTAGTGAGTTTCCATGAAAATAGCAGGCCACAATGCCTAATGCTAGTCAAATTTTAGATTGGAACATTTGTTTATAATGGCGGGCACCCTGGCCTAGAGCCAAACACAATAGAGTAGGGGACTTTCGAACAAAACTGCATGATCCCTTGCCTTCTGCAAGACAAATCGAAAAGTGAATTATTCATTAAAATGGTAGGCCCTCCTTACTAATGCCAGTTACACAGGAGTTGGAGAAGGACCCCATTCCTACTGCCAGCAGTCAAAGTCGGTGTAGAGAGTACTGATTACAATAGCAGACACATCCTTTCTCGATCTCTACAAATCGACATCAATGAATATATATACAGATGGACATACGAAAGTATATGAATGTTTACAATATTGCAGACCTTCATTTACAGATTAACTGCTGCTAAACGGTACGTCATATCGACAAAGGATTGTACCGTAAGGCGCAGTATTTAGCGATCTAAATGGCTGGTCCTATGATATTTTCTCGCATCTAATCTATTCATGGGTCAGATTGAATCAAAAACGTTGAATAGGTTGAAATTTGTGTAAGAATATCTTACATTTCCATTACTTTTCGGATAATTATGTGGCATAGCATTTGGCTCACATATGGGTACTGGGTGGGCCAATGTTCGTGTAGAGTTTGATCATACTATCTTTCCTGTAAGTGATTGAAATTATGCACATGAGAAGAAAAGGTTTAGAAATTAATTTCCATTAAGGCAGGTAGATTTCCATAAAGTTTGGTTGTGTGTATTTAGAGGGAGTGCAAAATCACGGTTTCGGTTTCGTATAAACCCCCAATTAGTTCAGGGATTTAGAAACAATGTTTGCCCTAAAACCTCCCCAAAGGACAGGTGGATTCTAAATATGAAGTTTGGTGGAAATATATCCAGTAGTTTTCAAGTTAGAGAAAGACAAACAGACCAACAAACAAAGAAACAAACAAACAAACTAACTAACTAACTAACAGACACCAAGGAAACCTACCCCTGGACAGATGGATGCAAGACATAAAATTTGGTTCAAATATCTTGTTAGTTTTCAAGTTGTAAGAAGTACGCTTTACACGCACCCGCTGGGATTTGTACCGAAAAACGGTCCGTTAATGATATATCCCTTACTAAATCCTGTTATCGAAATGATGCACATGAGAAAAAAAGGTTTAGAAATTCATTTTCATTAAGGCAGGTTGATTTCCATTAAGTTCGGTTGTGTATACTTTGAGGGAGTGCAAAATCACGGTTTCGGTTTCGTAAAAATCCCCACTCAGTTCAGGGATTTAGAAACGATATTTGAGCTAAAACCTACCCAAGGAGAGGTGGATTCTAAATATGAAGTTTGGTGGAAGCATATCCAGTAGTTTTCAAGTTATAGAAGGACAGACAAACAGACAAACAGACAAACAGACAAACAGACACCAAAGATAAAAATGATGCAGATGGTCATTATTACACCTGAAACGGATAACTGTACGGAAATTTCGCCAAAATCAATGTACAGACACACGGTCGTTACGCTTTTATTTTTTGCGCTAAAACCTACCCAAGGACAGGTGGATTCTAAATATGAAGTTTGGTGGAAATATATCCAGTAGTTTTCAAGTTATAGAAGGACAGACAAACAGACAAACAGACAAACAAACAGACAAACGGACACCAAAGCTAAAAATGATGCAGATGGTCATAATTACAGGTGAAACGGATAACTGTACGGAAATTTCGCCAAAATAATCAATGTACAGACACACGGTCGTTACGATTTAATTTATATAGATGACGGATAAGCATGAGCACGTTGAAAAGTGCAGACTTCCACGTCGAGATTCATATCTCCTAAACGGTTTATGATATTAAGAAACGGTTTGCGCCATCAGACGCCCCATTTATCGCTCTATATATTTGTTTCTAAACCATTTCCTCGTATCTCCCATATTAAGGGGTTAAATTGAGATCAAATTTTGAATAGGGTGAAATTTGGGTGCATTTTTAACATTTTACATTACGTTTTGCCTACTTATGTATAAGCTAGAATCATGAAATTTGGTACACACAAGTCCCTTAATCGTGCCAATGTGCGCACCCAACGTGATGATCCTATCATTCTTATAAGTGTGTCAAACAATGAAATATACTTGTAAAAATCACCAAATTTACGAACAATCCAGAAATACGGCCAAATTTAACGTATAAGGGAGAGAGATACGACAAAATGTCACAGGACCAAAGTTGTAGATCACTCCGAATTGACGGGACATTGTGCCATCCGTTTTGTGATACGACTTACCGTTTAGCTAAAAAATAGCTCAAAGGGAATGTCTGCACAGTCATTAAAATTGCCTCCATATTTCGATATCTTAGGGGGGTAAAAAGTGAAAAATTTGAACATCTTGGAATTTTCCCATCGGTTAGGGACCAAAAGCTATATTTTCACCAAATTTCAATTGTCTACTTCGTCTCGCAGGTTCTGCCGCCATTTTGATTTGGGGGGATAGGGGATAAAAATGAGGAAATTCTCGAAAATTTTTAAGCCCACGAAACCTATAGGTTATCGTTTTGGATATACTATACGACTGTGTTCTTATGCTGAGCCCAAAATTTGAGCTCCCTCAGCGTGCCCCCTTCAGGGAATTTTGAGAATTTCCGATTTTTCTAGGGATCCTGGGGTCATCAGTTTCCTCCGTACAAAGTTTCAAATTTCTGAGATTTCTGGAAGTGCCTCATTAATTCACGTCTTTTTTCATTTTTAAATATTTATATATACATCGCTCCAGCCCGACTTGCTTTTATATATATAGATGACGGATAAGCATGAGCACGTTGAAAAGTGCAGACTTCCACTTCGAGATTCATATCTCCTAAACGGTTTATGATATTAAGAAACGGTTTGCGCCATCAGACGCCTCATTTATCGCTCTACATATTTGTTTCTAAACCATTTCCTCGCATCTCACATATTAAGGGGGTAAATTGAGATCAAATTTTGAATAGGGTGAAATTTGGGTGCATTTTTAACATTTTACATTACGTTTTGCCTACTTATGTATAAGCTAGAATCATGAAATTTGGTACACACATGTCCCTTAATCGTGCCAATGTGCGCACACAACGTGATGATCCTATCATTCTTATAAGTGTGTCAAACAATGAAATATACTTGTAAAAATCACCAAATTTACGAACAATCCAGAAATACGGCCAAATTTAACGTATAAGGGAGAGAGATACGACAAAATGTCACAGGACCAAAGTTGTAGATCACTCCGAATTGAAGGGACATTGTGCCATCCGTTTTGTGATACGACTTACCGTTTAGCCAAAAAATAGCTCAAAAGGAATGTCTGCACAGTCATTAAAATTGCCTCCATATTTCGATATCTTTGGGGGCTAAAAAGTGAAAAATTTGAACATCTTGGAATTTTCCCGTCGGTTAGGGACCAAAAGCTATAATTTCACCAAATTTCAATTGTCTACTTCGTCTGGCAGGTTGTGCCGCCATCTTGATTTGGGGGATAGGGGATAAAAATGAGGAAATTCTCGAAAATTTTTAAGCCCACGAAACCTATAGGTTATCGTTTTGGATATACTATACGACTGTGTTCTTATGCTGAGCCCAAAATTTGAGCCCCCCCAGCGTGCCCCCTTCAGGGAATTTTGAGAATTTCCGATTTTTCTAGGGATCCTGGGGTCATCAGTTTCCTCCGTACAAAGTTTCAAATTTCTGAGATTTCTGGAAGTGCCTCATTAATTCACGTCTTTTTTCATTTTTAAATATTTATATATACATCGCTCCAGCCCGACTTGCTTTTATATATATAGATTATTACTATGTGTGATGCAAGTGCTAACGCTACATTTATATATTTGTTCTTTTTAGAAAAACCATGGAGAAGATTAACCAGCTAGGTCATATTTCAACTCCAACTACCAAGCCGCTAACAAGTCTACCGCTAAATGAGCAATTTAAAGTAATTTCACTACGAAGATTAAAAACGAAATTTGGAGAAAGGATTTTATGTGTCTGCAAAGACTTTCAAGTTTTTTTACCTAATAGATTTAGCGTGCTAACTGATTTAGAAATAGAAGAACTAAATCAACGTTCTATTTTCATTATATATCGCGGCATAGAGAACAAATCTTGTGTTATTCGTTTTACTGACGCGTAAAAGCATGTACATACAAGAATTACATCGAGAAAGCAAAAGTACGCAAACATCACTACAAGTAAAATCATTCATGATAAAACTAGTACATACAAGATGTAAATAAATACTGTAGAATTGGCATATTCTTTTATTTTAGATTAGGTATTACCTTCTCCTCCTACTCCTTCCTCTCGAAGAAGAATAAGAGCAAGAAAGAAGATGTTGATTAAATTCGTAAGTATGTTATCGTCTAGCACAGTAAGTATGTTGAGAAGAGCTTTTTTTTCCTAAACAGTGCTTGATTCTAGTCTTGCAATGTAGTGTACTACAACATCGAACTATGAACGGTAGTATGTATTCAAGTCTAAACTTGCACACTCTCGCTTTGCGATGCATGTTCGATAAAGATGTACCTTGGCAGGGTAAGTAAAGTAAAGGAAGTTATACACATCAATTAATGTTCTGATCACATGTTAAAGTTAACAACATCGAGTGCAGTGTTCGATTCTAGTCTTGTTATGTCTCAATCTGATTTTCTTAGATCAAAGGTATCCCCTAACATGTTCTAAATACATGTTGTATCGAGTACAGTGTTCGAATCTAGTCTTGATCACTTATCTAGTGTTTTGAGCACATCAATTAATGTTCTGATTACATGTTAAGGTTAACAACATCGAGTGCAGTGTTCGATTCTAGTCTTGCTATGTTTTAATCTCATTTCATGTTCTAATCACATGTTGAAGTTAACAACATCGAGTGCAGTGTTTGATTCTAGTCTTGTTATGTTTTACAATCTTGTTTTTTGCAATGCATGTTCGATAGAGGTGTACCTTGAAAGATTGGGAGAGTTCGATTCTAGTCTTGTTATGTTTGAACCTGATTTAATGTTCTAATCACATGTTGAAGTTAACATCAAGTGCAGTGTTCGATTCTAGTCTTGTTATGTTTTACAATCTTGCTTTTGCAATGCACGTTCGATAGAGATGTACCTTCACTGAGCAGGAAGAGCAGCTCAGTAAGTATGTTGAGAAGAGAATTTTTTGTTTTTCTAAACAGTGCTTGATTCTAGTCTCGCAATGCTGTGTTCTGCAACATCGAACTATAGTACGCGATTCTAGTTGTAATAGGTTTTAAACAGCATTATGTGTTCAAGTCTAAACATGCACCACTCCAGTTACGCGATATGTATAAAGGTATTCTCAAACATGTCGTATCGTGTTCTTTTCTAGTCTTCATCACTTATCTAGTGTTTTGAACACATCAATTAATGTTCTGATCACATCTTAAGGTTAACAATATCGAGTGCAGTGTTCGATTCTAATATTGCTATGTTTTAATGTTCTAATCACATGTTGAAGCTAAGCAAACAATAGCTATCTTACGCAAGCTATTCAAAACTGTAGTCTTGTTTTCTCTTAGAAAAATCGATGTTCTGATCATATGTTGTATCGAGTACAGTGTTCGATTATATTCTTAATCGCTTCTTTTTAAATTGTCCGTTACTACGATCAAGAGCACAGCACGGTGCTCTCAGATGGCGGATGTGGAATTTACCGCCACCACATGTCGAAGAATAAAGATGATAACACGATGCTCTCTTGGCAGCGTTTCAAATTGTGCGCATGATGGCAACACGATGCTCTGTAGATTAAAGATCGCGCTCGCAAGAGGGCAGTACGGTGCTCTGTAGATTAAAGATGGTGGATGACAGCTGACGAAATTACCCCGCATGAGGACAGCACGGTGCTCTGTTCATTAAAAGATGGCAGATGACAGCTAACGAAATTGCCCCGCATGAGGGCAGCACGGTGCTCTGTTCATTAAAGATGGCGGATGACAGCTAACGAAATTACCCCGCATGAGGGGCAGCACGGTGCTCTGTTCATTAAAGATGGCGGATGACAGCTAACGAAATTGCCCGCATGATAGCAGCATAGTGCTCTGTTGGTTAAAGATGGCGGGTGACAGCTGTCAAAAGAGCATGTGGCTTTGTTTCCAAACAAGAGCACGTGGAATTTGCCACCACAATAAAGAGGGCAGCACTGTACTATGTTGCTTAAAGATGGCGGATGACGGCTGTCAAAAAAGCGCGTGAGTTTGTTTCCAAACAAGAGCATGTAGAATTTTTCAAATTGCCGCCACCACATAGAGGGCAGCACGGCGCTCTCTTGATTAAAGATGTCTGCTGTCATGTAGAATTGCCTGCCACCACATTTCAAAGGTATCTAGCTAAAGAGGGCAGCACGGTGCTTTCTAGATTAAGGATGGCTGCTGTCAAAAAGCATTTTTCAAATTATCCGCCACCACATTTCAAAGGTATCTAGCTAAACAGGGCAGCACTGTGCTCTGTTGATTAAAGATGGCGGATGACGACTGTCAAAAAAGGGCGTGAGTTTGTTTCCAAACAAGAGGATGTAATTTTTCAAATTGCCGCCACCACATAGAGGGCAGCACGGCGCTCTCTTGATTAAAGGTGGCTGCTGTCATGTAGAATTGCCTGCCACCACAGGTATCTAGCTAAAGAGGGCAGCACGGTGCTCTCTAGATTAAAGATGGCTGCTGTCAAAAAGCATTTTTCAAATTATCCGCCACCACATTTCAAAGGTAAGTAGCTAAAGAGGGCAGCACTGTGCTCTGTTGATTAAAGATGGCGGATGATGGCTGTCAAAAAAGCGCGTGAGTTTGTTTGCAAACAACAGCATGTAGAATTTTTCGAATTTCCGCCACCACATAGAGGGCAGCACGGTGCTCAAAGATGGTTGCTGTCATGTGGAATTGCCTGCCACCACAGCTATCTAGCTAAAGAGTGCAGCACGGTGCTCTCTAGATTAAAGATGGCTGCTGTCAAAAAGCATTTTTCAAATTATCCGCCACCACATTTCAAAGGTAAGTAGCTAAAGAGGGCAGCACTGTGCTCTATAGGTTAAAGATGGCGGATGGCAGCTGTCAAAAAAGCACGTGGATTTGTTTATCTCACGCTAGTGAGGTTAAGTTGGTAGCACTAAGGTTTAGGCCCGTTAAGATGGCAGCACTGCGGATGACAGGTGACGAATTTGCAGCTACTGCGATAAAGAGGGCAACACGGTGCTCTGTGGTTTAAGGATGGCGAATGACAGCTGTCAAAAAAGCACGTGGCTTTGTTTACAAATTCAAATTTCCCGCTGGTGGTGGAGGAGACCTCTGTTAGGCCTCTGGCTGTGGTGGTGGTGGAGGAGGCCTCTAGGAGGCCTCTGGCTGTGGTGGTGGTGGAGGTGGCCTCTGGGAGCCTGCGGTGACGGTGGCCGCCGAATCCCTGTATTATACTATTGCAGTGGACTTGATGAACCTTGGAGATTTAGGTCTACCCGATCGTACTTGAAACAGCCAAACGGAGCGTTATCCTTGACATTCAAAGGTGCTGAAAGCTGCAAACACCCATTTCATGGCAGCGGTGGATAGATATCGTGTTGAGAAGTGGATTGCAGAATTCGATGACACACCCTCACTCTTCAATTGGAACGAGATTCAGAAGTTTGTATTTGCAAAGAAATCCCTATCAGGTATCGTAATGCTGTTCTTTCAAGGAGAACGAAGGATATTTTCGTGCGAGAAATTAGCTTCTGCACTTAATTAAGAAATCTTGACTGAAGTTAGCACCAAACACAACCACGAGATGCTCACTAAGTGGAAAATGAAGAAGGAAGAGTCATGCCAAGAGTACTTACTAGTGATGCCATAAACTTCTGAATGCCGATCGAGGAATTTAGGAACAAAATGCTTCAAATGTGACAAGTTCAGACATATCGCTAAAGACTGTGCAAATGAAAAGACGGATGTACCACACATATCGACGTTTACAGACATGTTCAGTGAAAACAAGATGTATGAAGATGTTCACTTATGTGGAGCAGCAATCAGTGCTCTATTCGACACAGGAAGCCGAGTTAGCCTATTGAGAGCAGACGTTATCAAGAAGATCCCTCTTCCTAAACTGAAAGAAACAAATGTAACTCTCCCTGAATTGGAAACATTGTTGTTAGGCCTTTGGGTTGCTTTGACACTACACTGGAAGTTGACAAGGAAGGATTCACCCTCGCCTTCTACATAGTTCCACGGGAAACCATGTTCATGGAAGCAGTTTTGGGTGAAGACTTTCTGAATCAAGCAGAGTTACACATTGGTCAAGAAGGAATGCGAATAACAAAACTGCAGATGCCTAGAAGAAAAAACTAGTTCAAATTGGAAGCACTAGCGTTTATCAAGGCTCTAAAGAAGTTCGATGTGTATGTCAGAGGCAACACACTCAAAATCGTCACAGACTGCCAGGCTTTCCAGAAGACAATGTAGAAAGAGGACCTTAATACTAGAGACGCAAGTTGGGCTCTTTCCATGGAAAACTATGAGTACACAATCGAACATCTCGGGAACTCAAGAATGCGTCTCGTGGATGCTCTAAGCGGGTATCCTGTCGTGATTGTTACTGCTGACGGTTTGAACCAGGATATAAAAATAGCTCAAAGTGGAGACGGAAAGCTAGCAGCAATCATGGAAGTATTGAGGAGAAAATCCTGTATGTATGTTGGCTACTTAGCCGGAAGGCTGGTTTGATCCTCCACAGCTCCGCCAATAACTGTCAAAGATAGCCTAGGCATCACTGAAGAGGCGTACTAGGGAAATGAGGAGTGAGGTAGTTTCCTGTTGCATTCCTCACCGGGCCAGAAGTTGCCACTACATAATGCATGCACCAACCGACCTTATGAGCGATATTTTTACACCATTCAAAGCAGGGACTGGCTGCATAAGGAATGGAATTACTAGCATCACTCATTCCTCAGCCACTTTCATATTGTCTAAGCTGAGGATGAGACTGGGACAGATCAATGAAAATACAAATATATATATTATACCAGAAAACATAGTGCACTAGAAACGCTACATCTCTCCAGAAAATTCATGAGAAAACCCTATGAAAATTATTTGTTATAGAACGGTCTGATCTCTAAGTTAGCTGACAACAATAAAGAATTGTTGGTAATTCCATGTGCAATTCAAGGGGAGATAATAAGACATGCTCATTAAAGGGGACACTCTTCTGTAAGGAAAACAGCAGAATTACTCAAGAGGGACTAGCACATATGAGATATGAGAAATAAGATTGAAGGATGCATACAAGACTGTATGACCTGCATCCTAGTCAACAGGAAGAGAGGAAAGAAAGAAGCCTACCTTCATCCTCTACAGAAAGAAGGTACTCCACTACACACATACCACATCGATCAAGTGGGTCCTTTAGAGAGTACGTCCAAGAATTCTAAAGATATTCTCGTATTTTTGATCCCTTTACGAAGTTCACCTGGCTCTGTTTAACAAAACCAACAACTTCGAGAGGAGTTATTGGGAAACTCCAAAAGCAGCAGGATATATTTGGAAACCCGACTGTCATTGTGAGCGAATGGGGAACGGCATTTAGCTGCCATGAGTTTGAATAATTCTGCCAAGAAGAGAAAATCAAGCACTTTAAAGTAACAACTGGACTACCTAGAGCAAGTGGTAAAGAGGATAAATTCAGTCGTCCTCATAGTCCTGTCGAAGTTATCATTCGCCAGTCCAGCCCAGTGGTAAAATATGATGGTAGATTACAGATCCTGAATTCCACTTACCATAAGAAGCATCAACACAACCCACTTTTGATCTTCTGATGGGGGTCAAAATGAAGACAAAAGAGGGAGTAGAAATAATATAATTATTAGAGGAAGAGATGATATCTCAGTTCTACGCTTCACGTTATTAACCACGTCGTCAGGCGAAACGGAACAAGAGAATAAGAAGTGGTTCAAACCCAACAAACATGAACCATTGAAGTACAGGGTCGCTGACTTTGTAGCAGTGAAGAGGACGCAGATGGGACCAGGGCTTACGCTTAAGCCCAAGTATCCTGCACAGTACAAAATTGTCAAAGCAAAGGGCAATAACACCTATAATGTTACCAAAGAGGGACCAGCGTGAAACTCCAGCTGTGCAGATTTGATGACCAGCTTCAGTAACGATGATCCATCCGGGGTGGTTGAATAACAGGATGACCGAGTTGTGGTGTTGGAGTTGGCGATACAGAAAAAGACAATAGAAAATCGAGGGCAAAAAACAACATGGTGATATACACTCATTGGATGGTGTGTTTGGTACCTGTATTTCTTTAATATTAATTTGCTATTTTTCTATTATTCTTCTGTCCAAATATACCTATGTAATTTCCTACAACAATAACATTAATAATAATAATAATGTAATACAAAAGAAGCAATTAGGCCAATATATTTAAGAACACTGTATCTATAAAAGTATCACCATTGATCTGCATTTAGGGCAGTCGTCCAGGTGGGAGATTCCTTGTCTCTACTTTACATAGTCTGTTCTTAAATAATTTCAAAGAAGTTGGAAATTTATCAAACATCTTCAAACCAATAACTCTCCTCCCTATAAACGAATACTTGCCCCATTTTTTATTTCGAATTCCAACTTCATCTTCATATTATGATCATTTCTACTCTTCAAAACTCCCTTCAAGGTTATTTATCTAGTAATGTCACTCCAAGCCATCTCTCCACTGACAACTCGGAACATACCGTTTAGTCGAGCAACTCGTCTCCTTACTTCCAAATCTCCCCAACTCAAAGTTTCCAACATTTTCGTAATACCATTCCTTAGTCAGAAATCGTGATGCTTTCCTCTGAATCTTTTCCAGTTCTCCTATCAAGTAGTCCTAGAACCATATTCTAATTGGGGTCTTACCAGTGACTCAACTTCCCTCTCCTTTACAACCTCACTACAACCCTAAATATCCTCATAACCATAAGAGATATGTATCCCTTCTTCTTAATCCCATTTATGTGACTTCCACGAGTTACTTTCATCCCGTCAACACAGTGATTAAAACTGTGATGTGTTCTCCTGTTTGTGAATCTTAAAACCTGACTTCTCACCCCGTTCACCATCATACCAGTGTCCGCTGTCCATCTTGCAACGTTATCGACGTCTTTTTCCTGTTATTTATTTATTACTCTATACAGTATCACTTATCCGTACGGAGCCTTATCTGTGGTACCAGTCCCTTACTCATATCATTTATATACGGTATATAAGAAAGGGCAGAGGTCCAACAACACTGCCCTGTGGCACCCTCCTCGTAATCCTTACAGGATCAGATAACGATTTACCTACTCTAATTCTCTGAGTTCTATTTGGAGAAATTCAGCCAGTCATTCAGTCATCTATATAGTGTAAAAACCGTGTAAAGATTAAACAGAAAATTGGGTATGTTCCACTGAACGGGAAGCTATAATCTGAGTAATCATCTTAAAGAGATAAGGACATAAACATGTCGATCACCATTACTGCCTTCGGGATTATTTACAGCTGAAAAAGTAATAACTGCAAATAACTGTAAATACATGTAGAAATAAAAAGGAGGAAAGTCATCTACGTACCAGCATACAGCCCTTGTTCTCCGCTTTATCGTTCTTCGTCTTCCAGGACAGCGCCAAATAAAAATGTTTCCTCTTCAATTAATCGGCCATCTTTAAACGGCTGTCTAGCATAGTTTAGCTTAGCCTTTTATTCGTGACATAGCACAACATACCTTGACATCGCTTAACGTAGCTTATCATAGCTTTATGTGTGTTGCGGCTTTTATTCTAATGTAATGGCTAGATAGGTAACCTGCTTAGTAGGACTGAGTTACAGTGTTGCCTATAGACGCCTGTAAATTTTTTATCATAGTTTAACCGAAGTCTCCTTTACGACGTGCAACCCGCTAAGCGTAGAATGCATTGCGGGCTAGGCGCATGGTCCGCTTAGGCGCGAGCCTTCACTTGCGGCTATAAGAGCATTCTTCTCGTGAGCAAAAAGTAGTTTTAAATTTCTAATAATTGAAAAATATATCATTTGAGATGAATAAATCTAATGGAATGTACAAATGATTATAATTTGTGATATATAAATATGATGTTAGAATTAAACTTAAAAGGTTACAATGGAGGGTAGAGTTATGATAGTAATTGTTATTTACGTTATGTTGTTATTTACAGAGTACACTTCCGGTATGTAAGGGGTTTTGTTTAATTAAAAATTCGATTTTTCGGGTACTTCTTTTTAAAAAAGAACATTTCATCCATGTCGTGGATTTATTTAATGAGGGGACTATTAAGCCTACAGGTGGACTGATAAAATTTCGCCTCGTATGTTTTTTGAACTTTGATCTGACTTTCCAGACCGTGGTGCGCCAAGTTCAATCCTGTCCGGACGCAAAAATTGGCCATTTCTAGTCACGTTATGATGTTGCCACTTTCCTTCCTGGCACCCCTCTACAGTAGAGAAAGTGACGAAATTAGAGGGAGTTCAACGCCGAGAACGATTAATTAACCAACACGGTCATTTAAATACCCCCAAGTCACTGTCCCCATAACAGGTCTCTGTAAACAATTAGATATTGCTTTTCTGAGAAAATTCCTCGCAAGTAACATTCACATAAACCGTTTCAACCGCTTACAGCTGAATTCCGATCAAAAAATTCGAGATGTGTCCCTTTTCTCTCCATTTGCAAGAATCGAGTCATATCAAAGTGGCTTCTTTATTCGTTCTGCTCGGCTGTGGAATGAACTCTCACCACATAAATGATAACTACCTGCAGAAGAGTTTTGTAAAGAGGTAAAAACAATATATATATACAATGAGAATTTCTGTACATAACATAATTTTCTTTTGTGTGAATGTTCAGTATGCGTGAGAGGACGGATGAAAGTTTATTTGATCCCGAGTGAGTTTGACTGTATGTGAGTATGATGAGCCAGTCTAGCTGAAGTATGTGTGGATATTCAAGTGCGTGCGAGCGCGTGTGCGCGTGTGTATCAGTCGAATTATTTGAATGTTGAACAGGTTTTGTGAATATTATGTACATAATACGTCTATATAAATACGTGAATCTATATAAATAAAATTGTAGGGGGTCTGATGTCTGTAGTTTCTTTTGTTTTGCCAATTTTTAAGATATTTATCCGTTTTAGGTCAACTCAAGACCGAATCGGTGGTTTTTACGATTCGTGTCTGTTTGTCTGTCTGTTTGTCTGTTTGTCTGTTCCACCATCACGTCGAAACGGCTGGATAGATCTCAACCAAACTTCATATTTAGAGTATACTCATCCCGGGGAAGGTTTATATATGCATATCATTTTAAAATCTTTGAATAGACGGAGGGTTTATAGGAAAACCAGAATGGTTTTTCCACCATCACGTCAAAACGGCTGGATAGATCACAACCAAACTTCATATTTAGAGTACAATCATCCCGAGGAAGGTTCCTATATGCATATCATTTTGAAATCTTTGAATACACGGGGTGTTTATAGGAAAACCTGAATGGTTTTTCCACCATCACTTCGAAACGGCTGGATAGATCTCAACCAAACTTCATATTTAGAGTATACTCATCCCGGGAAATGTTTCAATATGCATATTATTTTAAAATCTTTGAATAGACGGCGGGTTTATAGGAAAAAAATGGTTTTCCTCCATTCTCTCTTATACTACTGATTTTCTGTAAACTTAGTTTACCGTACGTGAAACGTCTCTTCATTATAAACAACTTTCGTTATGTTCATAATTTACAGTACCTTTTTCTTCACATGACGGAGAAATTTACAATTTTCCGCTGGTATCATGCTCTGCATTGTGTGACCGACAGACCGACAACGAACCTACAGGTTACCATGGCAACGTCTCTGACTGCATGCCAGCAGGGAAGTAACGTATTGCCATTTTCCTCATCATGCTTTTAAATTCGTGGTTGTTCCTTGGGTAGAAGGCAAGAAAAGCGTCAATCGGCCTATCTGCGGGATATTGGCGGAATATCGTTGGATGTTATAACCGCCCTCGAATAGATTAAGTAATAACACCACTAGTCATCTTCTTCTTATTTGTTTACCTAAGAATCACTGGACCTAAATTTTAACTCTGTTACCGCTTTATTATATCCATAACTCACACTAGCATAATTTTTTGAGGGGCATTCCATTTTCCAATACATTCACTTGGCATTTACATATTTGTCGTTATCCGGCTGTCCTCAGTTATAATCCATTTTCTATTAGTTTCAACTTTCTTAACTGTATTATTTTCTTCCTTAATTACGCCGTATGTACGCGAGTGCTACAAACTACTGGATGTATTTCCACCAAGACTCGTATTTCGAGTACACCTGTCCTTGATAGGTTTTAGGGCAAATATTGTTTCTAAATCCCTGAACTGACTGGGGGTTTATACGAAACCGAAACAGTGATTTTGCACTTCCACAAAATATACACAACCAAACTTAATGGAAATCTACCTACCTTGGTAGAAATTAATTTCTAAACCTTTTTTCTCATGTGCATCATTTCGACACGAGGATTAATAAGGGAGATATCATTAACGGACCGTTTTTCTGTACAAGTCCCATCGGACTTGACTCACGAGCGGGTGCGTGTAAAGCGTATTCCTTACAACTTGAAAACTGCTGAAGACATTCGAACCAAAATTTATATTTAGCATCCACCTGACCAAAGGTAGGTTTTAAAAGTAAATAACATTTCATGTTCAGGAATGGACTGGCGGTTTATAGGGAACAGAAATGGTGATTTTACTCTTCCACAATATACACAGAACAAGACCAACCTGACTGGAAATCGACCAAACGTGATGGAATTCCACCTCTAAACCTTTTTTTCATGTGAATTTTTTCGTCAGGAGGATTAATAAGGGAGATATCATGAATGGACACTTTTGGCACTTTTGCAGGTTAAGTCCAGCGGACATAGCCCAAAAGGTGTTTTACATGGAGCAGATTCCTTATCTATATAAATCAAGTCGTAAAGACTATGTGCCTCTACACTGACTATTTTGGCGAAATTTTCATACAGCTTTCCGTTTAAGGGGTAATAATGACCATCTCCATAATTTTTGGTTTAGTTTCCTGAAAGTCGTAATTTTTACCCGCCTCGCCCAAAATCCAGATTGCGGCATAATCTGCCAGAAGAAAAAGAAGATAATTGAAATTTGACAAAATTATACGTTTTAGCCTGTAACGAACGGAAAACATCCTAGATCATTAAATTTTTCACTTTTTATCCCCGAAAAATATCGAAATATGCAGGCAATTTTAATGATGGTGCAGACCTTCGGAAATTCCTATCACATAACGGATTGCACAATCTCCGTTCAATTTGGAATGATCTACAACCTTGGTCTTATGTCTTTTTGCCGTATCTGCATCCTTTTTGCGTTTGATTTTTCTCTATTAATCGATGTTAAGTCAATTTGGAATTTTCACATGCATAATTCATACTTTCAATTACTTATATGAAATACAGAATCATCAAACTCTTCACGAAAATTGGCCCAGCCAGTAGCCATATGTGAGCCAAATGCTATGTATGTATCTGTCACATAATTATCCGAAAAGTAATGTAATGTGAGATAATCTTACAAAACCTGTACCCTGTTCCACGTTTCTAACTCAATCTGACCCAAGAATAGATGACATATCATAGGACCAGCCATTTAGGCCAGTATATGTAAATGAAGGTCTTCAATATTGTAAACACGCATATACTTTCGTATGTCGATCTATATATATTCACTGATGTCGATTTTTAGCGATCGAGAAAGGGTGGGTCTGATATTGTAATCAGTACTCCCCACACCGACTTTGACTGGCAGTAGGAAAGTGTAACTGTCATTAGTAAGGAAGGCCTACAATTGTAATGAATAGTTCCCTTCTCGATTTGACATGCAGAAGGCAAGTGAGCATGCAGTTTTGTTTAAAACTTCCCTACCCGATTGTGTTTGGCAGTAGGCAAGGGTGCCCGCCATTATAAAGAAATGTCCTCATCTAAAATGTGACTGGCATTAGGCATAGTGGCCTGCTATTTTGATGGAAACTCACCAATTTGGTGTGACTGGCAGTAAGCTGGCTGGCAGTAGGAAAATGGGCCTGGCATTATAATGATAACTGCACAACTGAATTTCGAGTGATAGTAGGGTAATTGCCTACCATTATAATAGAAACTCCTCAACTGTAATCTGTCTGGAAGTAGGAAAGGGGGCTGCCATTTTAACGAAAACTCCCCAAATCGATTCTGTCCGCGTAGTAGGCAATGGGGCCTGCAATTATAATGTAAACTTCCCAACTTGATTGTGAATGCCAGTAGGCAAGTGAGCCTGCCGTTATATCACAAATCCGTAACAAACACTTTACATTGGAAACAACGTACGGGGACCTCCCGATGCTCTTTCTCGGATAACGCTAAGAGACATGCAATTTTAAAACAATCTTATTTACTGCATGTACACTATTTACTTCGATATTCGAATACAATGTAGAATACCGCACGGGTACATTCGCTAGTAGTATATAAGCACATTATGTAGAATATAATTGTATATTTTAATCCTGCAAATTTAACTGGGGATGGAGGAACATTTGTGTATGCGGGGCGATGCCATTTCTCCATTCACTATTCCTGAATTGCATCTAAAATTTTTGGAAAATAAATAAATAAATAAATAAATAAATAAATAAATAAATAAATAAATAAATAAATAAATAAATAAATAAATAAATAAAAAATAAATGCAGAAGAACCTATTGAACGTCTCCAAGTTACAGAACCAACTAACCCTAATACTGAGTTTATCCCTCCTCCAACCTATAAAGAAGTCAGAGATACAATTAAACTACTCAAGAATAATAAAGCATCTGAGGAAGACGCAATAGTAGCAGAAATGCTAAAACATGCCGGAGAACACACCTTCAGGAGCATACATACAGTAATTCTGGACATATGGACTAGTGAGAGGCTCCCAGGTGATTGGACGTCAGCCATTATCCATCCAATCCACAAGAAGGGAAGCAAAACAGATCCCAGTAACTACAGAGGAATATCACTCCTTGCTGTTACCTAGAAGATATTTTCCAAGATTCTGGAACGCCATGTAACAAGACAAGCTGGATAAAGAGTTAGGAGAATATCAAGCAGGGTTCAGAGCACCGAGGTCCTGTACCGAGCAGACCATCCTTCAATACAGCAAGTCAAGAGCCCGACAATGGGTAGCTGTATCTGTCGACTTCCAGAAAGCATACGACTCAGTAGATAGAATTACTCTTTATAAGACATTAAGAGAACTAGGACTTAACGGCAAGATCAATAGGCTGGTGCAAGCCACCTTGCACAATACCACAGCCAGAGTAAAGTTTAGAGGACAATTCTCGGAGAGTCTCGCCATTAAAACAGGGGTGAGACAAGGAGATGGCATCTCATGAATATTATTTAACTAGCAAATGTACCCGTGCTTTGCTACGGTACTCTACATTGTATACGGATATCGAAGTAAATTAGTGCACATTAAGTGAATAAGATTTTTAAATTGGGTTTGTCTTGGCTTTATCCGAGAATCAGTATTGCGAAAACCACAGACGTTGTTTCCAATGAAAGTGTGATTTGCGGAATTGCGATGATAACGGCAAGTCCACTTGTTTACTGCAATTCACAACGAAGAAAGTAATTTTCATTTAACGACAGACCCCATTGCCTAGTGCGCGGCCAAAATTGATTTGGGGAGGTTTCATTACAATGGCAGACCCCATTTCCTACTTCCAGATAGATTACAGTTGAGGAACTTTTATTATATTTGCAAGGACCTTACTTACTGCCAGTCAAAAGTGAGTTGCGTTCTTATCTTTATAATGGCAGACGCATTTTCTAATGCCAGTCAGCTTCCTGCCAGTCACACCGAGTGGGTGAGATTCCATTATAATAGCAGGCCACTATGCCTATCGTCTGTCACATTTTAGATGGGTCAATTTATTTATAATGGAAGACACGCTCCCTAGAGTTCTGATAGTCGAATCGAGAAGGGAATTATGCATTAAAATAGTGCACAAGAGATGTAGGACGACCCCATTCTTATTGCCTGTCAAAGTCGATGTTGGGAGGACTGAAAACAATAGCAGAAGTCCTCCTTCTGACAGTCACTATCGATTTGCAATGCATTTAATACCAATGGCAGACAAACCCTTTCTAGATTGCTACAAATCGACGTCAATGAAAGAATATAGTCGTCATACGGAAGTATAAGGATGTTAACCATCATTTACAGAATAACTCCTGCTAAACGGTACATCAAATCAAAAAACGGATTTACGATAAGACGAACTTTCTGGCCATATCTTGGGGTCGTTATCGCTTTGGATATACTATACGACTGTGTTCTTATGCTGAGCCCAAAATTTGAGCCCCCCAGCGGGCCCCCTTCAGGGAATTTTGAGAATTTCCGATTTTTCTAGGGATCCTGAGGTCATCAGTTTCCCTCGTACCAAGTTTCAAATTTCTGAGATTTCTGGAAGTGCCTCATTAATTCACGTCTTTTTTCACTTTTAAATATTTATATATACATCACTCCAGCCCGACTTGCTTTTATATATATAGATGACGGATAAGCATGAGCACGTTGGAAAGTGCAGACTTCCACTTCGAGATTCATATCTCCTAAACGGTTTATGATATTATGAAACGGTTTGCGCCATCAGACGCCCCATTTATCGCTCTACATGTTTGTTTCTAAACCATATCCTCGTATCTCCAATATTAGGGGGTAAATTGAGTTCAAATATTGAATAGGGTGAAATTTGGGTACATTTATAACATTTTACATTACTTTTTGCCTACTTATGTATAAGCTAGAATCATGAAATTTGGTCCACATATGTCCCTTAATAGTTAAAATGTGCGCACCCAACGTGATGATCCTATCATTCTTATAAGTGTGTCAAACAATGAAATATACTTGTAAAATTCACCAAATTTACGAACAATCCAGAAATACGGCCAAATTTAACGTATAAGGGAGAGAGATACGACAAAATGTCACATGACCAAAGTTGTAGATCACTCCGAATTGACGCGACGTTGTGCCATCCGTTTTGTGATACGACTTACCGTTTAGCCAAAAAATAACTCAAAAGGAATGTCTGCACAGTCATTAAAATTGCCTCCATATTTCGATATCTTTGGGAGTAAAAAGTGAAAAATTTGAACATCTTGGAATTTTCCCGTCGGTTAGGGACCAAAAGCTATAATTTCACAAAATTTCAATTGTCTACCTCGTCTGGCAGATTGTGCCGCCATCTTGATTTGGGGGGATGGGGGATAAAAATGAAGAAATTCCCGAAAATTTTTAAGCCCACGAAACCTATAGGTTATCGTTTTGGATATACTATACGACTGTGTTCTTATGCTGAGCCCAAAATTTGAGCCCCCCAGCGTGCCCCCTTCAGAGAATTTTGAGAATTTCCGATTTTTCTAGGGATCCTGGGGTCATCAGTTTCCCCCGTACCAAGTTTCAAATTTCTGAGATTTCTGGAAGTGCCTCATTAATTTACGTCTTTTTTCATTTTTAAATATTTATATATACATCGCTCCAGACCGACTTGCTTTTATATATATAGATTGCGTTCTGGAAAAGATAATTAGAGAGTGGATGAGATTCCTTCCAGAGAACACTGGATTACGGAAGGGGATTAAAGCCGACAATCTAAGGATACCATGCCTAGCCTTTGCAGACGATCTGACTTTATTGGCAAATGCCATACAGGAGGCTACACTCAGCTCCAAACACTGCACTCAATAGCGGCTAAAAGGGGTCTTTTGATCAACATAGGAAAGACCGAGTTTGTTACTAACATCAAAGATGCCCCTGGAAAGATGAGAGTTAGTGATAATACGTACATCAAGAGAGTCAAAAGTGTAAAGTACCTTGGGGAATGGTTCTCAGAGGACCTCAGCGAAACAATGCCTCTTGAACACAGGAGACTCAAACTAGATAAGGCCTGTAGAAAACTATATGCTTCACAAAACCTGTCGATGAATGTCACACTAAGACACTACAATGCAGTAAGGAGACCTTCAGTCCTCTATGCGGCAGAGTGTCTATATTTGACTAAGAAGACCCCACTAAGGGCCCTCGAGGTACAAGAAAGAAAGTTCCTGAGACGGATAGTGGGACCAAGAATTTTACCAGATGGAAGCCGATGGTATCAACCAAATCGTGAGCTATATAAACACCAAGAAAATCTCATAGATGCCATCAGAAGAAGGCGACTGACTTTTTACGGATACCTATCCAGAATGGACTCAAATAGGATATCCCATAGGATCTTCAAGGCTGCTAACAACGGCCAAGCTACTGGATTCGTGTGGATGAAGCAAGTGGAGAAGGACCTTTCGGAACGCCATATAAATCAAAACGACATAGCTGATCGGAGTAACTATCATACAACTCTTAAAACCAAATCCTTTGTAACATCCCTCACAGAAGTTACCCACAGACCAAAACACGAGACCAGGAAATGGTCTGAGGAACGTAAGATTGAATTTAGCCGGAAAATGAAGGACTACTGGGCCATCAGGAAAACTCGAGGTACCAACAAGAAAACAGCTGCCAAACCAACCGCTAAGAACACCAATTGTGGCAAACAACGAGGATGACATTAAGAAACAGCTAAAACACAAGCACCGTGGTCCAGAGATGGCCCTAACGAAAAAATAAATAAATAGGCGAGTCCTCTTCATGTTTCGTTACATTTTCTTCAATAGAATTGGAATTATTGAATAAATGCCGGGTATAAGGGCGACAAAATTAATTGCCACGCTTGCAAAGCCGTGGACAAAAACCTATTGCGATATAGAATCAACCAGCTCTGCCTGAAGATGGTATTTTAAGCGGGTGGGTGAGAACGTAGCGAACTCCCCGTCTCGAGATGCTCCACGCCTGTTGCTCGCCTCACGGTCAATATCCTCCCGCTCAGCGAATTTGGATCCGACACTCAGACTGTTTTATGTTCCGAACTCGTCTGGACGCCACTCTATGACGTATTAGATGGATGGGGCAGTGTAGCACGTCTTGGAGAGATGCGAAGTCGATCTACGTCCAACTCCCGAGGGAGAATTTTAAAAACGTTCCACAGCACTTAAATGTATCCCATTTCTTTTCCATAAAAGTCGAGTAGCAGACTGCATATGGGAAGGAGCCTTACTGCGCAGCTTGACAGAACACAACCAGACAGGTTTACTGCCTAGAATTTATTATTAGAGATGAATGTCATTACTACCATGTGCATAACTCCACCTTAGGAGAATATGAGAGCCCTTTGAGTTTACGCCAAGAAAAATGACACAAAACTACTGTGACATTGCAATAAAACTCGGTAATTAACGCACGGATTATGTTCGATTATCGATAATTGTTAACTAATACAATTTTTTATTTAACTTATTGTCTAATAACAGTTGCCTTTGCGATCTCATCCCATTAACTCTTATCGTGAGGTAGACGTCAGGAAGGGCATCCGGTTGTAAAAACTCGCTACGAAGATTCATCTCACCTTATACTCGACCCCGTAGAGAAACGGGACAAGGGTTGGACGTACCCAAGCGGTTGGTTGTCATTATTTCATTATAGTAAGTGTTCTTTTTCTGCCTCCTTGGTGTACTGGTTAGTGCGATCAAGTGCTACCCCTGGATTCCCGGGTTCGATGACCGGCTCTACCACGAAATATTAAACGTGGTAGAAGGACTGGAACGGGGCCCACTCAGCCTTAGGAGGCCAACTGAGTTGAGGGTTTTCGATTTCCGCCTCATCCATCGTCGAAGTGGTTTTCCGTGGTTTCCCCACTTCTCCTCCAGGCAAACGCCGGGATGGTACCTAACTTAAGCCGCGGCCACTCCATTACCTGATCCTTTTCTTTCCCTTCCAATCTTCCCATCCCTCACAAGGCTCTTGTTCAGCATAGTACATAGGTGAGGCTGCCTGGGTGAGGTAATGGTCCTCCTTCCATCTTGTATCCCCGACCCAATATCTCACGCTCCATCACACTGCCCTTGAGGCGGTAGAGACGGCATCCCTCGCTGAGTTTGAGGGAAAAACCAAACTTGAGTGTAAATGGATTAAGAAAGAAAGTATTCTCTAATTTTTATTAAATTCTAATTTATGTCCAGCTCCTTGGTTGTGTGGTAGGAGTACAGGTCTTCGGTTCAGAGGGCCCCGCATCCGATTCCCGGCAGGCCGTGGGAGGGTTTTTGTATTCGTCCTAATACACATCTTTATTTACACACAACACAACACACTGAAACCATTCCAGGAACACACAGTTGAGAATAAAACGCTCCAGATAGGATTGGCAACGAAAAGGGCATCTGGTTGTAAATCTTGGCTAAATTCCTGTAAGTGTCAACCGCAGGTAATTGGGAGAAGGTCAGGAAGTAGTAGTAGGATAAGAAGAAGAAGAATCTCTTTATGATTGTGTCAGTAAGGGAGCTTACATCCGGGAGATAGTCGGCAGCAGTGAAGATGGTTTTCCGTGGTTTCCCATTTTCATACTAGGCAAATGCTCTGGCTATACCTTAATTAAGTTCACATCCGCTCCCTTTCCACTCCTAGACCTTTCCTATCGCATCGTTGCCATAAGACCTGTCTGTGTCGGTGCGACGTAAAGTAAATTGAAATAGTAAGCTAGCTGGTCAGTTAGACTATGGAGGACGCTGAGTACGAAGAGTGCGTCAGGATACTGTTAAACCTCTTATTCGTAGGGCCGCACGTGCTATGAGAGTAGCTTGTTGTCCAATAGGGGAAGTAATAGCGAACTACTTAATTCCCTATCAGGTCTGATAACAGCGTCTTTGTTGGTTTTTGCAGCTTCCCTTAGTTGTCTTTTTACCGACCTCGATAGCTGCAGTCGCTTAAGTGCGGTCAGTATCCAGTATTCGGGAGATAGTAGATTCGAACCCCACTGCCGGCAGCCCTGAAAATAGTCTTCCGTGGTTTCCCATTTGCCCACCAGGCAAATGCTGGGGCTGTACCTTCATTAAGGCCACGGCCGCTTCTTTCCCACTCCTAGCCCTTTCCTGTCCCATCGTCGCCATAAGACCTATCTGTGTCGGTGCGACGTAAAGCAAAAAAAAAAAAAGAAACGTTGTCTTTCGCAGCCCAACTTGGCACATTGAATCCTGGCTCAGTGCGTTCGTATTTGAAGGTGTTTAAGTACACCAGCCCCATGTCGGTAGATTTACTGGCCTAGAAAACTACTTTTGGATAACATTTCCAGAGCATAGACGTCTCTGAAAACCGTCAAATAGCAGTTACTGGGCATTAACTCGATACCATTATTACAAGTCCGTCGTTTCTCTATAATCGCATACTTTTCGGTTGTACAAATTGAGGATGCACCCTGTATCCGGCTAAACAGGCAGTATAGGCTCACCACTAGTACTACAAAATGTTCTTATTCCTCCCCTGAAGGGGAGAGGCGGGCCTCCAAGACGGTGACACCATCTCTCAGGCCAGGAGATTTGTATGGGAGGAGATGTGCGGAGAAAGTAGGGAGTTGGCGGCCGCGGCCTATCCTAGGAACTGTCCCGGAATTCATCTCAGTACGCGAGGATGGAAAACCACGCCGACACTGTATGCGAGCGTATGTTACTCAACCACAGTTAGCTTTTGGCTACGTCACAGGCCGTGAAGGGTGGGCGAAGATCTCCCAGTTTCTCTGATTCACTGCTGCGATACCCGAGTTTGAAACGGACCCAGAAATCCACGTCATTTTAAATTTAGGTTCTAAAAGTAAGTTATTAATGTTCATTGCAGTTTACGTATTTTGACCGGATACAATAAAGAGTTAGGCTTACATCCTCAAATATTTTTAATGCACGTAATGAATTATGATTTTCATCATTAAATTTGAAAAGGTACTTCACAAACATTTCTAATATAATACACAGTTAAGGTGGATATGCTGTGGCTTGTGGTTGCATGGGTTTAAATTATCTGATAAACTCACCAACAATCCAATCACGTTTACCTGGAATACCATCAGTTAGGTTATTTATTTGAAGGCATATTGTATGTCTATTTGGTAGATACATATACATAGTTGTTGTACGTTAATCTTGGATAGTAAATATCTATGTCCTCACTTGTCATGTTATTCCCTCGACATTTAGAGGCTAGCTATTATCAACGGACGCCTGATACATTTTAAATACTATTTTCAGAAATTCAGTGCATAGTGAAAGTCACATAACAGTAAAACACTGTGCAATATCATTTAGTAAACTTGGGGAATTATGTAAATATATTAATTTTTGCTGAATAAATAACAATAATTTTACTTTAAAGACGGAAATGCTGTCATTTCCATCCAAGGAATTGTAAATCGTAGCTTGCACGCTTAATCCCTGCACATCTGTAGATTGTAGCATAAAAGTTATAAGGTGTTAGTTTTCTCTGAATGTATAAATATAAGATCGTAAAACTGACTGTTTACCAGCTGTGTGCATAAGTTTTTACTAGTATTTGTGATAACACGTAATTTTTAAGGGAAATTCATTTTTTGGTTCTTTAAAATATTCGCCTTCGGCTTCTACACACTTAGCCCATCTTTCAGGTAAGTTATAAATACCATACCAGAAAAAATGCTTTCTTTTGTGGCAAACCATCCGTCGAGCTATTTTTCAACTTCCTAGAAACTGCTGAAGTGCTGCTCTGCGAGCACGTGTCCCACTGATGAGAAGAGGTGATAGATGGCACCAGGTGGGGAGAAAACGGTGGGTGCGGAAGGATGTCCCATCCAAGTGATTTCAAAGTGTCTTTCACTGGTTTTGCTGTGTGAGACGGCGCATTGTCGTGTAACAAAATCACTTTGCCATGTCTTCTGGTCCATTACGGTCGTCTTTCGATCAATGCGTGATTTAAATTAATCATTTGTTGGTTATAGCGTTGTGCGGGAACAGTTTCGGCGGGCTTCAAGAGTTCACAATACACAATACCACTCTGGTCTCACCAGACACAAAGCATGGTTTTCTTGCCGAAGCGGTTTGGCCTTGCTGTTGCAGGACTGGCTTTGCCAGGTGACAGCCAACATTTTCTCCGCTTCGGGTTTACAAAATAAATCTATTTTTCGTCACCGTCGCAATTCGGTACAGAAATGATTTTCTTTCGTGGCGTTGAAGTAGCATTTCACAACTGACTTTGCGGTTTTCCATTTGCCGTTCATTCAAATCGCATGGGACCCTTTTGACGAGTTTAATGATCTTCCCCCATTGCTCGTAAACGCATGCTGATTGTTTCTTGTGACACATTTAATGCTTGTGCCAATTGCTGTTCAGTTTGAGTTTGGTCATCTTCCAGTCTTTTACATTGAAATCACTACGTTTAAATTGTCGAAACTGTGTCTCACATGTTCTAATCGATGGAGCGTGTTCGCCATATGTTTCTACCAGGAAACGATGACTTTCTACAGCCTTTTTCTTTTGAACAAGTAGAAAAAGAGCAATGCGTGCCGCAAATATTCTTTTCAGGCACAAACGTTGACACGATCAACACAGACGCTAGTGTTTGGCGGACTCAACTTGTGTGTGTTGGTAGTTTAAAGTCAGACGAACAAACTGACGTATGTGTCAAATTCATACGCTGCGTACTGTTCGCTGGCTCCATCTCATAGCGAAACCGGAAAAACTTATGCATACACCTGGTATATGGAGCGGAGTATAAATGAAATACGAATATCTTGAAAAGGTAACTTTTCTTGCGATTATAGAGTTTGAAATATCTTGTACCCCAATCAGCATTTCTCTGAGTAGTGGAGGAGAGCTTTGTAGTCACTATAGAACGTCATTGCTCCTTTCCCTTCAAAATGTGTTCGCTCTCCCACTTCACTGTGACGTATGCTTGCTACGTAAGCTGCCCACATTTACGTCAAGCCAGCCTCAACGGGCGCTCAGCTGAGCGCCTCTGATATAGACGGACGTCATTTTCCATAGACTGACTTCGAAATCAATAGATTTGTAACGAGTGAATTTGCTCCGTGGTTGACTCTGTGAAGCCGTAGTACTGTTTGGGTTTGAACCACGCTGTCGGCAACACTAAAAAAATTTTCCTGTGATTTTCCATTATTTTCATACCAGGCCAGTACTGGAGCTGTACGACGATCGTTTCCTTCCCACACCTAGCCATTTCCCATCCCATTGTCTGTGCGACATAAAGCTGATTGTAAAAAAATTAAGAATAATGAATTCTACCACCGGGGGGGGGGGGGGCTTGTTGGTTGCATGTTTGTACACACTTGAAACTATACATATCACTGATAACATGTTGCAAAGACCAATAATGAAGCGGTGAACAGTTAACAATCTCCATGACCCGCATTGTTAGGTCGGTGGTCGCTGGGTCAAGAGTAACTTGTGAACTTGTTGTCATTAGCGATAAAGGACGGCAGCCGCCGTTGCTTTGCAAACTTTCTTATACTGCACCATTGTATTCCTTTTTCTTTTATCTACTTGTGAAAGTTCGCCTTCCCGGTTCAGTGCGCCCACCCACTGCACTTGATCCTAGAGGCAGCTTGTCTCAACACGTACCACTACATGAACTTTCTCACACGAAATAAATAACCTCCTTCTTTTTAGCTGCCCCTGTAGATCAGTGCTAGAATGCCGGCCTGTGGATCCTAAGATAGCGGGTTCAAACCCGGCGGAGGTAGTCGGATTTTTTAATAATGTTATTTCCTTTACATCGCACTAACTACTTTTACGGTTTATGGAGACGGCAATGTGCCGGAATTTAGCCCCGCAGGAGTTCTTTTACGTGCCTGTAAACCTACCGATACGAGGCTGACGTATTTGAGCACCTTCAAATACCACCGAACCGAGCCAGGAACGAACCTGCAAAGTTGGGGTCAGAAGGCCAGCGCCTCAGCCGTCTGAGCCACTCAGCCTGGCAGTCGGATTTTTAAAGGGTGGCTAAAGTCAATGCGACATTCCATACCATCTATCTGTGTTGGCATGACGTAAAGCAAAATGAAAAATATATCTTTTACAGTATAAATTGGTGGAGGAATACGGGAAAGTGTGATTCCTGATAAAGCCTATTCTTGACGACAGTGATGTAAATGTTAAGAGAATATTCTACGTTCTTCTGAGAAAAATTCGCGACTATCAAAGATAATATAATTAATTTCGTGTGGCTATTTCTAGCCGAGTGCAGCCCTTGTAAGGCAGACCCTCCGATGAGGGTGAGCAGCATCTGCCATGTGTAGGTAACTGTGTGTTATTGTGGTGGAGGATAATGTTATGAGTGGTGCGTGAGTTGCAGGAATGTTGGGGATGGCACAAATACTCAGCCCCCGTGCCATTGGAATTAACCAATTACAGTTAAAATACCCGACCCGGCAGGGAATCGAACCCGGGACTCTCTGAACCGAAGGCCAGCACGCTGACCATTCAGCCAGCGACTCGGACACTATCAAACATGAAAACTAAACTGGTTCTGATTTTGAAAGAATGCTTTTCTAAACTATTGTAGGGAATTTATTCCATTAATAGGATGTGTTAATTTTATTAATAAAATTAACGATTAACCTATGAAATTTCTACTATTTTTTTCAGCATGTACATGTTTACACAACAAGTCTGCGGGGAGAGCTACCTGCAACAAACGAAGATCGATTCACGTAGAAACCAATAACTGCAGGGCACCAAACAATTAATTACCAATGACGGAACGAGAGTTCAGAGGCAAACTTTGAAAAACGATTAAACAGTTGCGCTACTCTGTTATGTCACTGATAATAATGCCAAAATAAATTGTAACGTTACAATGTCCATCCTTTAGTCCCATGAGGAGATGAGGTGATATGAAATTAAAGGCATGTTGAAAAATTAAACATTTATAAATAATCAGAGAATAGCTTTAATGAAGTGTTTAAAGTATGAAAATACGGAAACTGGACAGAATTCGACCATTATTTAAAGAAAAGACCGTGTTAGATAAAATCTGTTCGCGCGAGCGTTCACGGGTTAAAATGTGGGGAGATGTATTTATTATTGCTTGTTTCTATTTTAGTTTGTATTGTGACGTGTTGTAAGTGTTTGAAGATGCTTATTGAGACCAACATAAATACCTACTCCCCGAGCTGGAGGAATTAACTAGACACAGTTAAGATCCCGTATGCATCCGGTAAGTTAACCCGGCAGCTCCCGAACTGAAGCCCGATACACTGAGCACTCAGCCAAGGAGCCGGAAAAGGTGCATATACTACAATTAAGAGCTAATTCAACTTGATAATCGTTTGAGTTTATACATGCGAAGGGAAGTAGAGGTCGCAAACTGTTTCCGACATAATTGACCCTATAATACGCGAAGTCAGCTCTCAATAAAATAATAGACCCTAATAATAATAATAATAATAATAATAATAATAATAATAATAATAATAATAATAATAATAATAATAATAAGTGAAGACATTCTACAGAGAAGCATACTTCCAAAGTCTCCCTACCTCCTTCTCCATAGCTGACCGATGGCATTAAACAAATGATGTCTCACCGTGACGCGTTACACCGTCTCTACAGACGCACATTCTCTCCCAGTGCGCTTGAACAGAATTAAAGTAATAATACGAAATAAGACATGTACTTTCTACAATCACCTGGCTGGAAATTTAAATGTGTCAAACACTTGGAAACAAATTCGTTCCATTGGAATTGGGAAATCTTTGTCCCCGTAATGTAATCCAGACATCTGTAACGGGATATTTAATGCTCATTTTTTGGAATAAAAATTAAACCGGAATTTCAAACAATATCTCAGACTGTTAATTATCTCCTGAACCATCCACTACCAAATAGGCCATACTATGAACTTTGCGAAGTCACGGAGTTTGATGTGAAACGCGAGCTATTATCAATCACATCATCTGCTATAGGACCTGATGAAATTCCCATTCTCATAAAAAACACATCATTGAGATTATTCTTGCTGTCATCTCTATAATTATAAAAGGAAGTGTTTGTCTGTCTGTGCGCGATGCCCAGCAAAATCTACAGCACGCAGAGATCTGAAATTTTGAACATAGGTAGATGGAAGGGGGTCCGAATGCACCTCGAAGCCGGAATTTTTATTTTCGCGTTCGTTGTTGAGTTATGAACGAAAAACCATCGGAAAACGTGCATTGGGATATGACAATCCAACGTGCTGTCACCAAGATTAAATGCATAGAGTCGCTGTCGCTAGGAAACGTACATAAGGTAGGTAGAGAACACAATATTCAAGGAGCCATTTTACGTCCAGGACGTAGGAAGCTGTTTTTTGGCCTTATATGGTGTGAGGGCATATGACGGTGTTGATGATGATTTGTCCGTCGGATCGGGACGTTAAGTCTTGAGCTATTCGAGAGGAGTGGTCTATGTGCCGGCGGCGGGTTTCATCCTCTTCATTCTTGCTATCATATATCATGTCATTCATTTCTTTCAACAAGCAACTTTTACAAGAATTACCCGATGTTCTACACAGTTACAAGTCTATCGACTACACGGCAGAGCTTCGAAAGACTTGGAGTCACCTGGAGTACCCTCGAACATCTTAGAGCGGACGATTGTGGCGCCAATTATCCTTCTTAAGAATAAGAATCCTGCCCTCTGCAATGAACACGACTCTGAAACTGATGACTAATATTATTGAAGCCATTCTCATGATTGAGCATGCCGCGAGCGAAGTAATATTCATTCCTCGGATTCGAATAATTTCTTCGGATATACAGTGAAGTTTAGATGTCTGCAGTGTTCAAAATAAAATTTCTCCATGTAATAATAAAGCAAACATAATCTTCTTCTTACTATTTGGATGTATGCATGTATGTGTGTGTGTAAATGACACATCTCCTCCTAAACCACTGGAGCAATTTCATCCAAACTTATGACTTACTATCTGGAGACAAATACTGTGGGTTTAAACCATCCGTAGCCAGGGGGGCAAGATATAAAAATAATCGAAAAAAGTGCCGAATCCACAGTTTTCGGGGTCGCTAAGATGAACAGTGACACTCCCGATTTTTCAAAAGTCAAAGGTCAGCTCCCTTTCGTATGGGGGGCGCGGGGGGTGATATATAAAATTAAACGAAAATAATGCCGAATACATAGTTTTCGGGGGTCGCCGAGGTGAATTCTACACTCCGGATTTTTAGTATCAGGAGACAAACCACGTGGGGGTAAGACAGCCCAGGAACCTTTAGGGGCAGGGGGGAGCGAGGGGGCTGAGATATAAAAATCATCGAAAACAGCGTCGAATCCATACTTTTCGGGGTCGCTGTGATGAACAGTGACACTCCGGAATTTTATAAAGTCCAAGTTCAGCCCCCTTCGTGGTGGGGGGCGATGGGAGAGTGATATATAGAAATAATAGAAAATAGTGTCGAATACATAGTTTTCGGGGTCGCTGAGATGAATAGTGACACTCCGAATTTTTAGTATCAGGAGACAAACCACATGGGGGTAAAACACCCCAGGAACCCTTAGGGGCGGGGGAGGGGGCAAGGGGACTGAGATATACAAATCACCGAAAGTAGTGTCGAATCCGTACTTTTCGGGATCGCTGAGATGAAATAGTAACATTCCGATTTTTTAAAACTAAAAGTTTAGCCCCCTTTAGGGTGGGGGAGGAGTGAGTGAGATATAGTAATAATCGAATATACTGCCGATTCCATAGTTTTCCGGGTCGCTGAGATGAATAGTAACATTCCGAATTTTTAAAGTCTAACTTCAGCCTCCTTTGGCATGGGGGGTGAGAAAGGGTGAAAAAATAAATTGTCAGAAATGACCGAGGTAATGGACGTGTGTGTTCCAGTAATACTTTCAAGTATAACTTACTACCTGGAAAATATACTGTGGGAGTAAGACGCCCCTAGAACCAGTAGGGAAGCGGGTGAAATATAATCCACACTAATAAATGGAAGTCTGTTTGGCGCGATCTATATACACTGTACTATATATATACTGTATATATAAATTAAGGCATAAAAATGAAAACAGACGCGAATTAGTGAGACCATTCTAGGCATCTTAGAAATTTAAAACTTGGTACCAGACAAGCTGATGACTTCAGGATCCCTAGAAAAATCTCAAATTCCCATAATTCTCTGAGGGGTACATGCTGGGAGTTTCAAACCTGCATAAGAACACAATCGGTGATATTTATGCAGAACCTACAGGTTTCATGGGCTTAAAAGTTTCCTGAAAGTCCTGATTTTTAACCCACTCTCCCATATCAAGGTCACAGCACAATCTCCCGGACGAGTTAGAAAATTTGAAATTTTGCAAAATTATAGCTTTTAGCGTGTAACCGACGGAAAATTTACGAGATGTTTAAAATTTTTATTTTTACCCCCGAAAAATATAGAAATATGGAGGCAATTTTAGTGATGTATTTCGTGGCTAAACGGTAAGTCGTATCACAAAACGGAAGGCACAATCTGCGTTCAATTTAGAGTGATCTACAACTTCGGTCCTATGACCTTTTGTCGTATCTCTATCACTTATACATTAAATGTTTCTCTATTTTTGGATTTACCTAAATTTTGCACTGCGTACACATATAATTGATGGTTTGATTCACTTATAAGAAAGATGGGATCATCAAATTCTACACGAATATTGGCCCACCGAGTAGCCATATGTGAGCCAAATTCTATGTTTGAAGCTGTCGCATAAGTATCTGAAAATTAATTCACTGTGTGAAAATCTTACACAAATTTCACCCTATTCAACGTTTCTAAAACATAATGAATTGTGGTAGACAAGTGCACCTGTCGTTATCATCACAACTCCACAACTCGCACTTTACATTGGAAACATCGTCTGCGGACCTCCCTATTCTTTTTCTCGGATAACGCCAATTTACATGCAATTTCAAAATTATTATTTACTTCATGTACAGTAATTTACTTCGATATCCGTATACAATCTGAAATACCGTAGCGAAGCACGGGTACAATTGCTAGTTACTCATATATACAGCACGTGCCTCACAAGTGGCCTATTTAAAGTGGAAACATGAAATTATAAAACTTGTTCCCAAAACTTCCTCACCAGTACTTATAACAGGTTATCAACCTGTTTGCATACTTTCGTCTCTCTCAAGGTCTCTTGAACGCATAGTACCCGTGCAATTAAGCCACTATTTAAATACAAACTATTTGACCCCTTAAAATCGGGTTACAAAAAGAGACACAGTACGGCCACTGCCCTGCTGAAAGGTACAGACTACATGGGACGTGCTATGGACGAAAGGGAGGTGACGTTACTTACATTTCTATATTTTAGCAGCGCCTTTGACACGGTAAATATAGAAGTACTGGTTGTTAAATTGAAATCACTTCACCATGGACAGAAAGCTCTAAAGTTCCTTCTCTCATATCTTACCGAACGAAAATAACGCGTAATTATTCAGAATAGGTCATGTCAATGGGTTACGAATATATTCAGTAGTACCACAGGGCTCGGTACTAGGACCATTTCTCTTTATTATCTATATTAATGATATGTCGACATGGCTAAGACACGGTAAATACCACTTGTATGTTGAAGATCTACAAATCTATTATCACTCCAAAATTTCAGACGTCAATCAAGCAATAGGTTATATGAACTTTGACTTAAATAATGCCTGTGCATACGCTACATGGAAACTATATTTTAATCAATCCATCAAAATTTCAAGCTATTATTGTTGAACAGATGAAAAAAATCAGTGGGGTAAAAAACAAAAACATTCCTCCACTAATTTTAGCTGGTAAAATTATTCAGTACGAAAACTCGGTAATAAATCTTGGTGTAATTATAACCGAGAATCTTAACTGGGGAGAGCACATTATCAATGTCAGTAGAAAAGTGTACGCCTCCCTTCACCCACTAAAATATCATCAAAATATGCTGTCACTAAACATCAGAATTAGGCTTATAAATAATCTTATCCTCCCTCTATTTTCCTACTGTGACGTAGTACTAATTGATGCCACGAGAGAATAATTAAACCGATTACAACGTGCTCAAAACTATCGTATTAGATTTATTTTTTCCTTACGCTATGATGTTCATGTTACACCTTATTACCGCCAATTTTCCCTTGTAAAATATGAACAATATAGAAACCTCCACGTGGCAGTATTAATCTTCCGAGCATTAAACGAGATTATCCCATACTACTCAAATTTCCTATCCTCCTTCCACCAGCATAACACACGCTCCGGCAGTACACTTTGCTATCCCTCTCAGCAGGTCAGCAACATTCAGCCGTTCCTTTGTTGCGAATGGAGCTAGGATATGGAATTTTCTCCTCCACAACATTGGAGCCATAACAAGCTTAAATTTCTTTAAGTCGTCTTGCCGAGCATCTCCTCGATGTGTGCCGCCAGGCTGAATAAATCTGGTAGAATGAATGCGTGTGTGAATTACGTATACTGTGCATATGTTATATTGTGTCATTCAACTTTTAATTTGTAACGATAGTTTTAGGTACGACTAAGAATATTTATGGTGCTTATATTATGTTATTTTGTTTCAAATTTTGTTTCTAGTTTGTAGTTTGCAGTTTTAAGATAAGATTCTGAATATTCTCTGATGTACACTGCTAATGAAGTGTGATTAAGTGTAAGAGAGGACCATGAGTCACAACTTCGCCACTACAAATAAAGGCAAATATATTATTATTATTATTATTAACAATAATAATAATACAAATAATAATCTCGGCGTCCATGGTGTAGTGGTTAGTGTGATTAGCTACCACCTGTGGGCCCGGGATCGATCTCACCTCAGCCATATTCGAAGTGGTTTTCCGTGGTTTTCCACTTCTCCTCCAGTCAAATGGCGGGTGGGTACCTAAGTTAAGGTCGCGGCCACTTCCTTCCCTCTTCCTTGTCTGTCCCTTACAATCCTCCCATCCCCTACAAGGCCCCTGTTGAACATAGCAGGTGAGGCCACCTGGACGAGGTACTGATTCTCGTCCCCAGCTGTAACCCACTACCCAAATTCTCACGCTCGAGGACACTGCCTTTGATATGGTAGAGGTGGGATCACTCCCTAAGTGCGAGGGAAAACCAACCCCGAAGGGTAAACGGATTGAGAAAACAAGAAATAATAATACTAGTAATGATAATAGAGGGCAAACATTAATGTACTGAGTGGAGCCAAGCTCTGCATTCAGGAGATGAGTGACTTCGAATCCAACCGTTGGCTGTCCTCTGAATGGTTCTCTGTGGTTTGCCACCTTCATTTCAAGGTAAATGCTGGGATAGTTCATATGCATAGGCTATAGCCGATTCCTTACGCAGTTTCATTCACCATCATTCATTTCACCTTCATTAGTCCCTCAACTGTGGTGGCCGTCGGGAAGGGCATCGGACCACGGAAACGCGCGATATGATGTCATCTCACGCTGCAGTCCAGAGCGATTGATAGATGCTTGGTTCGGTGAATTTTATACCTCACAATGGCGGTGGTATTTTATCACTTAATGGCGTTATTCATTTATTGCTCGATACATCTGTTCTTCTTGTCATCGCACGTTTTTCTACAAGTTTTTTCGGCTTTACAACTTTCATTTTTGTGTACTTCTCGATTCCACGCCAAAACAAGATTTCTTTTATGAAGATTTACTATATACACATACCAGCAAGATATTGCGCTATGTTACGGTTTCAAATTGAAAGTTACCTTTAAGTTAAGGATTTTGGATACTTCACTCTCGACTGAGCCTGCAAAATAGTTCGTACGTGAAATGGTTTGCAGTCATGAATCATTCTGGTAAATCTTCACCCCCACTCCAACCCCAGCCAAGAAAACAAGAAATGGCCTAATAATAAGTCCACCGGGCGAGTTGGCCGTGCGCGTAGAGGCGCGCGGCTGTGAGCTTGCATCCGGGAGATAGTAGGTTCGAATCCCACTATCGGCAGCCCTGAAGATGGTTTTCCGTGGTTTCCCATTTTCACACCAGGCAAATGCTGGGGCTGTACCTTAATTAAGGCCACGGCCGCTCCCTTCCAACTCCTAGGCCTTTCCTATCCCATCGTCGCTATAAGACCTATCTGTGTCGGTGCGACGTAAAGCCCTTAGCAAAAAAAAAAAAAATTATAATAAGTCCAATTCTTATAATACACTTAAGAAAATGGAATTTGCAACACCATGAAGGCATTGGTCGTTTGTGTTGATTTTCAAGATATGGAACGATGCCATGTAGGTATGTAAACGATCAAAGTTTCAGACCCATTGGATTGTTGCTACAGGTCTCCCCACGTGATTGGTCGCGGAGGAATCAACTCCAGTATACGGACTCTGGTGTAGCGTAGTTGTCTTGCAGTCTGTGCAGTGAAGTGTTCCCCGTCAGACATGCCTCGACGGCAGAGAAGAGCACGCTATCAACAACTGTCGCCGTTTGAGAGGGCTCGGATAATTGGTGTGAGGCTGGATTATCACTAAGGACTGTCGCTGCACGTGTTGGCCGACAGGCACCTACGGTACAACGTGTATGGCAGCAGTGGTCAAATGACGGTACCCACATTCGTAGACCTGGCACAGGCCCAGCGCGACAGACAACTGCGAGAGAGGATCGCCGCATCATTCGTATGGCCCGGATGGAACCCCATGCAACAGCAGTGCAAATTCGAGCAGCTGTGGCACCCCACGTTACACAACAAACAGTTGAAAATCGCCTGCGTGCAGCTGGCTTACGAGCCCGTGTCCCTGCAGAAGGTGATCCATTGACCCCACAACAGCGACGTGTAAGGCTGGCCTGGTGTCGAGAAACATCGACGGGGGTCGACGAATGGCATAGGGTCGTCTTTAGTGATGAATCGCGCTTCTGTCTTGCCCGCAGTGATCGCCGGAATCGTGTGCGCCGACATACTGGGCAGAGAGGCCGCCCAGATCTTATTGTCGAGAGGCACACAGAGCCAACACCAAGCATTATGGTCTGGGGAGCTATTTGCTTTAATGTAAAATCACAATTAATGCTTGTTGAGGGCACTATGGCTGCTCGACAGTACGTTGATAGGGTACTCAATTCAGTGGTTGTTCCTATGATGGCGAACATTGCTAATGGGATGTTTCAGCAGGACAATGCCGGGGTTCACACTACACGCATCTCCAGAGAAGCTCTCCACGACATCACAACCTTAGAATGGCCCGCCAGTCCTATTGAGCATGTGTGGGACATGATGGGTCGACAACTGGCCAACCGTCCTCAGCCACCCACAACTCTGGAACAACTGACCCGTGCAGTGCAGCATGCATGGGCCACAATTCCTCAGGAAGCGATCCAGGGCCTTATTGACTTCATGCCTCGACAAATTCATCAATGTATTGCAGCTCGTGGTGGGCACATCCTGTATAGATTGTTGTCCAATCTTGCAGTCAGAGGGACCTGAAAGTGTAATAATCGAAGCACAGCCGAACACTCGTCCTTCATGTTCAAGTGCAGCAATGTAGCACCACTCCTTCTGGGTGTTGCAATTTCCATTTTCTTCAGTGTAAGACCACTTCTTATTTAAAATCTAAGACATACAGGAAGAACCATTATGTAATATTTCAATTGCGTACGTGAAACAGTATCAGAGAAATGAATGTTTTTGTTTTCCCGTATTAGCTCGCATTTAACCTTAAGGACTGACATTTTCTATGCTTGTCTTATGAAACATCTAATGCATAAGGATGCAACGAAGATTTCAACTTTGTCCTATGAGCGGTATAGGATGAACTAATATTCTGGTTTCATGATGATGATGATGATGATGCTTGTTGTTTAAAGGGGCCTAACATCGAAGGTCATCGGCCCATTCTGGTTTCATCACCTTAGAGGAGGAATTTTTGAATTTTTGAAACCTTTCCTTAGTGAGCAGGTTTATTCTGATATAAATGTATCCCCAGAATGTCACTGTTTTATGTCCCGTACTTTTTTGTGAGGTTTGATTGACAATCAGTGAGGACATTTTTTATATGTCGTTGAAGAAACAAAACTTCACATTCCTATCAATTATTCACCTTAAGACAGGTCACACCTGCTAGACACATGATATGCAGTCCATCAGAACAATGTTCGTTGAGTTCATTTTCCTATGCGTGTATGAGATAAATAATGGATAGGACGAGCATTGGAAGATACGAGGTATTGTTTCTTCACTGACTGAAAGTTGAAAATTATGGTAATTGATGACATGTACGTTTGGTTACATCATGCCTAAAATGTCTATTTTCTTCATCATGTCCTCTTTACCGTTTTAAAATGGATATTTTTGATTCAGTAAAGCTGCTTATGAAACGGCAAGTTTACAATATAATAGGATGAGCTTGTTTCATAAACCTTGTAACAGTATGAACAGTGGGAAGTTTCGTTGAGGATTTGAGCAGGATGTAGGAAACAAAAGAGCAGTGTGCTTGTCAGTTCTGGCATTTTCTGAAATATACGTGATGAGGTGAAAGAAAGCGCACGAGTCTGGTACTGTCTTTGAGGGAAAACAATTCTTCTAGTGTAGCTAACTTTTCATCCAAAATAAGGTTGTGATAACTTGCGTAGGCCTGATGATGAAGGAAGAAGGACATTGATAACATTAAAGTGTTCCCTTTACGTCCAATCGACAGGTCTTACGGCGGCGATGGAAAGAGCTAGTACTGGGATCCGAGCGACTGAACATTTGCCTGGTGTGAAAAGGGAAAATGATGGAGAACCATATTCAGAGCTGGTTCGAACAATCATCCCATGAATGCATACTTAGGCCTTAATGATGCATACCACACAGGGAGATGGTTCGCTCCCACTTCCGAAATTGACTTGTGACGGGACAATGTGTATCCTGCAGGTATTCTGTCAAAGAGATAAATGAATATGAGAAGAAACAGTGAACTATCATAACTTGCCTGGGCGTCACCACAGAGGCATAGTACGGAAATGAGGAGTGATGTAGTTTCATGTTGTCTTCTTCCCTGAGCCAGAAGTTGCTATTACATATCAGTCTGCGAAGTCCACTGAAATGCCCGCACCAAACGACCCTATGCGTAACATTGTCACACCATTCACAGCAGGGACTGGCTGCATAAGAAATGGTATTACTAGCATCGCTCATACCTCAGTCCTTTTGTTTAGATGAGTCAAGTGCATGATCGGGACAATAGGTTTACAGCTAACACCCTTCAGGTTCTACAGCATCGTACGGTAAAGTGCAGTAAGTTGTTCACTGTCACTGCCTCTCAATTATATACAACGATAGTAAACTATATGAAATACAGCAAAGTAGTGTTGGAACTCAGAAAAAATCTCTTAAATACTTATTAAGCCATGTAAATGAATTTTCACCAAATGAATTAAATAGTACGAAATATCATAATCCCCTAGATACATTTTAGATGCTCAGTTTTACTCTTGATTCATCCTCGGCTTTAAAGTTCTTACGTTTCTCTTTCGTCTTCTCCTCCTTGTTAGTATAGAGTATGTTTATGAAATGTTAAAAGTATTATCGTAATCTTCTAAATGTTTAGTTTTTAATCTTATTCTTATATCCTCAGTAGGAAAATATATCTTACGCTTTTTTATGTATTCTTCTATTAGATTTTGTATGTTAGGCGCTACATTTAAGTTAAAGTGGCAGTTAGTTACAGCCAAAGGGACCTCTGGTCCTACTTGTAATTAACTTTAACTCGTATATTTCTATTTCAGTCACTTTTATACCGTCAAAGCCAAGGATAAGACTGAGACAGGTCAATGAAAGGAACATATTTGTTCTGGCCCGTATCAGGAGATGTAGTACAATGTAAACACTATGTTTCGCCAGCAAAGACACTTTAAAATAAGACGAAACAGTCTACTATGATATTATAACGACAAAAATAAAGTAGCGACTGTAGTTTTAATGTTGTAAACAATTGTTAGCGAACAAATTAGGGGTGCCCCATACTACGAAAACGTAAAATCAAGCATTTCTCTCAATTGTGCCAAATGTTGAAGGGATAAAGGGCTGAAAAAGATTTCAAATCGCGAGTCTTAGATAGCTCTATCAAACTAAAAACAAAATTTCGATGATCCCTTCCGGCCTAAATGCAGTACCGGAAAAACGGCCTAAAATCGCTTGTTTATTCGGTAGTTTTTTTTAATCCTAGCCAAATAAACAAATTTACGTAATTCTTTATCTGGCGTGTTCCTTAATTCAGTACCCTAAGGCATTTTTTGATGTCTTGAAAAATGTAAGAGCTTAAATGAAACTCTGCATTGACTAATATTAGCGCTCGTGGTGGTAGAAAAAGACAAACTGCTAGTCTAATCGACCGCATAACGATTATTAAGAAAACGATTTTAATTTTTAGGAAAAATTAAACAATAGGATGTTTTCTACATTGCGTTGCTTGCCTGTAGGGCTAAAACTGTGTGTTTTTGTTTACTGTTTGCAAACGAAAATATTTCACATCAACCAGTATGTTCATGGCAGCAGCATCATAAAGGAAATCCGCCCTTAAATCTCGTATTCAGGCTGAGTGGCTCGCACGGTTGAGGCGCTGGTCTTCTGACCCCAATTTGGCAGGTTCGATCCTGGCTCAGTCCGATAGTATTTAAAGGTGCTCAAATACTTCAGCCTCGTGTTAGTAGATATATTGACACGTAATAGAACTTCGGAACTAAATTAAGGCAATTAGACGTCTCCGAAAACCGCAAAAGTAGTTAATAATAATAATAATAATAATAATAATAATAATAATAATAATAATAATAATGTTATTTGTTTTACGTCCCACTAACTACTTTTACGGTCTTCGGAGACGCCGAGGTGCCGGAATTTAGTCCCGCAGGAGTTCTTTTTCGTGCCGGTAAATCTACCGACACGATGCTGTCGTATTTGAGCACCTTCAAATACCACCGGACTGAGCCAGGATCGAACCTGCCAAGTTGGGGTTAGAAGGCCAGCGCCTTAACCGTCTGAGCCACTCAGCCCTGCACCAAAAGTAGTTAGTGGGACGCAAAAGCCAATAGCGTTATTATTAAAGCAGGCATTATTGCCACAAATACCTGGCGATGGAGAAGATAGATTCATACCCCTCAATCAGCAGACCTTTGGACTCAGCAGAGGTCGTCTCATCAGCGAAATTGCTTATTTGTGATTTAGATGCCTGAAAGTTGGTTTTTGAAATCCGATTCCTACTTTCTACTGGGCGAGTTAGCCATGCGGTTAGGAGCGCGCAGCTGTCAACTTGCATCCGGGAGATGCCCTGAAGGTTTTCCGCAGTTTCTCATTTTCACACCAGGAAAATGCTGGGGCTGTGCCTTATTTAAGGCCATGGTCGCTTCCTTCCCACTCCTAGCCGTTTCGTATCCCATCGTCACCATAAGACCTGTGTGTATCGGTGCGACGTAAAGCAACTTGTAAAACAAAAGTTACTTTCTTCTTAAAAAAATTGTGTATTTTTAGTTTTTAGATATTTTGATCTTAGATATTTTATATATCGTCGCTGCTGGGACAAAACCTCCTATGTGAAATATTTTAGCTTAGAACTTTGGCCGGTAATGTTCTGTCATCTAAGGTGCAATATTATGTGAATAATGTCAAGGCATTCTCGCTCTTAATAATACATGTGCTTCGGTCAGTATATCTCCGAAATTATTATCACATAGGAGGTTTGTCCCAGCAACGACGATATGTAGGTTCTTCCTAACAGGCGTTATTTTTAATAATTAATATATAGTGACTAAGACACCTGTAATTGGAGAAACATCTCTCTTGGTTGTATGAAAAAATACATAAAAATAACGAATCATTGGGCAACTTGGTGAGATGCTCGCTAATCGGTCAGCTATACTTGTTAACACAGCAAAATAAATAAATGAGTTAATTAATTAAATTAAACAATATAGTATAATAGTATTCTAATCGCTAAGACTACGGCAAGACCACAGCTGGTGCTCGGATTTCTTTAGTGGATAATGGAGAGAAGTTTCGCAACACCTGAGACCAGACACTTAAAGGCAACAACACAATCCACTGTGTGTGTACACACGAGAAGTAGCTCCTTAAAGCTGACAGATGCTCGCCTCTTCTTTCTGATTGTATAGATTATGGTGAAGATCTCTAAGATAATGCTAATAGAGTTGAAAAGACTTCTCAGAAGAGCATACTGGAAAAGTTGTACAGTATCATTTGTTTCTATATTTTTAAGTCATTCTCAGAGACGTCAGGTTTTCCAGGTGTATTAGGACCAAAACATCCAACTAGCTTTCTGTATTTTCTTCTCGTATTTCCTTCATTTGAATCGTAAGTATATCGTGTTCTGACTGAAAGGAAAAATACACAGTTACGAATTTTAGGTAAATCAAATGTAGACTAAGAAAGTACGAAAATATATTCATTCCTTATTTATTCTTAAAAATTAAAATCCTTTTTTAATCATTGCTATTCTGTGGATTACGTTAGAAGTTTGACATTTTTCTACCACTACGAGTGCTAATGTGAGTCAATGCTGAGTTTCACTTAAGCTCCTGTAAATACATTCCGCGTGGATATTTTTCAAAAATCAAAAAACACCTAAGTGTATTGAACCAAGAAACACATTACAGAAATAATTATGTAAATGAGTTAATTTGCCTAGGATTCGAAAAAGAAAAGAAACAAGCGATTTCATGCCGTTTTTCCGAAACGGCATATAGGCCGGAACTGATTTTTGAAATTTGTTTTCGTACATTGATAGATCTATCCAAGAGTCACAAGCTTTTGGACACTTTAGCCCTTCAAACATTTTGGCACAATTGAGAAAATTGTTTAATTTTACGTTTTACGTAATATGGGGACCCTACTTTGTATGCTAAGAAATGCTTTCAATATTAAAAATTCCTTAAAGAGGAAAAAATAAATAAGAAATACGTAGTAGAGTCATTAAGTGGACTGACCTCCTAGTGTCGCTGTGGTGCCCCACAGGATGTTGCCGTGACAGTTCTTCTCTAGTCCGAGCGAGAGGCAGTTGCGTGCTAACAGTGTAAGTAGAACTGCTGTCTTTGTTGTGAAGAGTAGTTGAATATGAGAGCGGAACTTGTGAATGTCGTAGTTTGGCCAACGGGAAAGTTTCAAGTTTTGTCAAAAATTAGGCAAATCCGCTAGCGAAACGTTTGAGATGGTCAAGATGAAGTCGAAATCGCCCGGATCATAACGACGGGAAAAAGAAGCGAAAAGACAGGTCAACTATTAGCGCCAGTCCAGGAACACAATGACTGTTGTACATACCTGTACACTATGTTGCCTGCACTGTAGGCGCAAGTCCACGAATTTATTGACTGTAGTACGTGCATAGGTGTACATTGTGTTACCTACACTGTAGGTGCCAGTCCACGAATTTATTGACTGTAGTACGTACATAGGTGTACATTGTGTTGCCTACACTGTAGGTGCCAGTCCACGAATTTATTGACTGTAGTACGTACATAGGTGTACATTGTGTTGCCTACACTGTAGGTGCCAGTCCACGAATTTATTGACTGTAGTACGTACATAGGTGTACATTGTGTTGCCTACACTGCAGGCGCCAGTTCAACAAGTTATTCACCGTAATAAATGAAGAGAAATGACGAGTTCTACAAGTACACTGAAAAGATCACTGCGGACACAACGCGGAAACGAAGGTTGAAATTCTACGGACACCTGGTAAGAATGGATGACAAACGACTGACCACGAGGATCTTCAAATGCATCATGGAGTTAAAGGTCACCTCTAAGTGGATAGAAGAGGTCAATCGGACACGGAAGAAGTTCGAATTTCACTACAGATGATCCCCAACAGAAGAAGAGTGGACAGTCTAAACTCATTTGAAGAGAAACCACTGAAAGGGAGGCCCGACAGGTTCATTTCGAAGAGGAGAGGGGAAAGAATGAAGAGGTTATGGGATGAGAAAAGAAAGGCCAAGAAACCTTAAGTTCTATGCGGTCCACAATTGGCCAAATTAGGAAAAAAGACAAAAAATATGAGTTTACGCCGTGTTGCCTACACTGTAGGCGCCAGTAGATGAACGTATTGCCTGCACTAGAGCATACGTATATCTTCATTACAGATTGTTACGCGTTTGAGCGTTCTGTTTGCAAGCACAGTATATTTTAAGTAACTGATTGATGATGAATCTCCCATGCATATCAATTGTGACTGAGTGAACTAAACGCCTCCACATTACTGTATGTGCAACTATCTCTGTGATTTCGTTCAGTTTTGTACATATTATAATTAAATAATTATAAAAAGTTTAAACATTGTCATTTCGATCTTAATTTGCTGCTCGCCTCCTCCATTCACCTGACATGGCCTCACAACCGGAGCTGGTTTATACATACAGCTTCATTCATCGAGTTCATTTCTAACCTCATTGCGAGTACCCTCCTGCAATTGTTCTCGCCTATTTCTACCAGCAATCATTCTTGCTACTTTGATGTCAGTTACTTCTAACTTGTTGATGTTTGGGTATTCAGTCAATAGACTGGTTCCATGCCACCTAATTCTGTGCTACAATTTTCGTTTCTGCGTAACTATTAAATCGTACATCTGTTCTAATCCGCTTGTTACAGTCATTCTTTGGGCTATCCTTACCATTTTTACCACCTATACTTCCCTCAAAGCCAACTGAACAAGTCCTTGATGTCTTAAGATGTGGCCTATCATTCTATCTCTTCCTCTCGTCAAAGTTAGCAAAATCGATCTCCTCTCACCAATTTGATTCAGTATCCCTCCATTGGTGATTCAATCTACCCACTTCAGCTTCAGCATTCTTCTGTAAAGCACATTTAAAAAGCGTCTACTCTCTCTCTTTCTGAGCTAGTTATTCTAAATGTTCCACTTTCATACATCATTACACTCCAGACGAAAGTCTTCAAAATCCATATTTCTAATTTTTGTATCAATAATCGAAGTCAGAAATTTGATTTTCTGTTTTGCTTGTGCAAGTCTGTATTTATACCTTCCTTACATCTGCCATCGTTAGTTATTTTACTACCCAGGTAAAAATATTCATCTACTTCCTTTAATAGTTCATTCCTTTCCACTCCTTTACTTTTGCTTTGGGCTAAGTTATTTTCATCTTGTACTCCTTGTCCAAGACTCTGTCCATACCATTCAGCAGTTTTTCCAGAACATTTTAAGACTCACATAAAATAATAATATCATCGACAAATCTCAGGGTTTTGATTTCGTCTCCTTGGATTTTGATTCCCTTTCTAAATTCCTCTTCGATTTCCTTTACTGCCTGTTCTATGTAAACATCAAAAAGAAGGGCAGGGGTCAAACTGCTCCATTGCATAACTCATTTCTGGATTACTGATTCTGTTTTAAAGTCTTCGATTCTTATATTTGCCGACTGATTTTTTTACTGTTTATAGATACTCCTCCTTTCTCAGTATCTGATTCCGATCACCTTCAGGATCTCAAAGACCATGGTCCAGTCAATATTATCGAACGCTTTTTGTAGATCTACGAATACCATGTTCGTGGGTTTGTCCTTCTTAATTCCATCCTCTAATATCAGACGTAAAGTCAGGATTACTTCACGTGTTCCTGCATTTCTTCGGAAGCCAAATTGATTTTCTTACAACTCATTTTCATTTTGTCTTTCTATGGACAATACAGATTCTTACTTATGTTTCCGCATTACATCGCCGAAGTATTGCTGCTTACGATTTTTGATGGTCAACATGATTTCAGCCTTCTTTCCTAGTCGACCCGACACCTCAGAATTCCGGATTCTGTCCATCCACGAAACACGAAGCATTATAAAGCACAAAATTGCTAACAATTCGGTACCAAACTTATTTTTCCGACAAATAGATCCGCATCCCGTATTATGAACTCTTATACTCTTAAAATCACCACCCATACTTATCTGTCTAGTAATGTCATTCCAAACCACGTCTCTACTGATAGCTAGGAACATACCAATTAGTCGAGCTGTTTATTTCCTCTCTCTAACGTCCTCCCAGCCCAAAGTTTGCAACCTTTTCGTTACAGTGATTTTTTTTGGATATACCCAGAACAAATCGTGTTGTTTCCTTTTGGATCTCTTGCAGTTATCGATTCCTGGTGAGTATCTCATACACTGGAGTCCAATTCAGGTCTTACCAGTGACGAATACGTCCTCCCCTTTACATTATTACTGCGAAGAAGATCGAGAGCACAGCGATAGGTGCAGGTCATTCTGCGGCCGCATGTGTTTCCCTTCGTGACAGGGCTTCCAAGAGGCATTATCCAACAGGACGGGCGCATACAGATAGGGCCGTACTTCTGTGGCTTGACCCATCGACAGACTGAGTGCCCATCGACCAAGTCTGAGACCACCTGCGGCGTAAAATACAGCAGCCTAGGAGGAACAGTTGCAGAAAATACCGACAGATATGCTGCAGCATACAAGACTAAACCTCTATGTCCCTGTCTAAGTCTCATCAGTGGGTTTGGCAGTATAAAATTGACTGAAGTAGAGTGATGCTAGCAATACCATTTCCTATTCCTCCAGTCCTAATGATGCAGGGCTGTGTGGCTCAGACGGCTGAGACGCTGGTCTTCTGACCCCAGATTGGCTGGTTCGATCCTGGCTCAGTCCGGTGGTATTTGAAGGTGCTCGAATACGTCAGCCTCGTGTCGGTAGATTTACTGGCACGTAAAAGACCTCCTGACGGACTAAATCCCCGCACCTCAGCGTATCTGAAAACCGTAAAAGAGTATTTAGCGGAACGTAAAGCCAATGACATTATTTATTATTAGTCCCAGTGATGAACGTTGAGAAAGTGTAGAGTGTGGTAGTGTGAGTATTCAAATGGAGTTGGCAGACTGATTCATAGTATCACCTTGTGGCTCAACGAAGAAGGCAACGGGAAACTACCTCACTCTTCACTTCCCTGATACACCTCTCCGCTAACAACTGTACTTGGGACTCGGTCTACGGACTGAAAACTGAACATGCTACAGCTATATTTTCGATTGTACTGCAAATGACAAGCTATGTCTGTTTCTGTGAAAGAACAGATTGTAGTGATACAGTGACCTATTTAATGTGCGTTCATTCCCTCCGCACAGTGGAATCAGAACTGTATCTCCCTGTAGAAGGCCGCGCCTTAACTCACACTCATATAAATTACGTGCACGTCACTGTTGAAGCTGTTATGATAATTATGCTCATTACAATAATGGGAGAGGCCACTATCTTAAATCACCGATCACTGAAACTAGCATCCTACTCCTGCTTCGTAAACAAATCGTACTTTAATGTAGACTTTGTCGTTGTCACAGGAAAACCTCGTATCTCCCAATGCTCTGCCTATCCATTATTCTCCTTAAGAATGGCCACGTCTCCCAGCCACATAGTGATATGTAGTCGTATATTCTTTCTTTTTAAATCCGTTTACCCTCCAGAGTTGATTTTTCACTTGGACACAGCGAGCGTTCCCACCTCTTCCGCCTCGAGGGCAGTGTCCTGGAGCGTGAGACTTTGGGTCGCGGGGATAACCAGCAGGACCAGTACCTCATCTGCTATGCAGAACAGGAGCCTTGCGGGGGGATAGGAAGATCGTAATGGATAGACAAGGAAGACGGAAGAAAGTTAGGTACCATCCCAGCATTTGCCAGTAGGAAAAGTCAGAAACCACTGAAAGCCAATTTGAGGATGGCTGAGGAGGGAATTGAATTGGGGATGGAACCCGTCCCTCCATGGGTGGAAGCTAATCACACTACCCACTACACCAAAGATGTGGAAACTCGTATATTACTGGTTAAAAGTGTTGAAGGATGCTGTGTGTCCCTTCTCCTTTTCAAAGTTTACATAGAACAAGCGGTAGAAGAAATCGGAATAACATTTGGAAAGGGAATCACAATACAAGGAGAGATTTGCCGATGATGTTACATTATCTGAGTGTGCAGAAGATCCGCAGAAATCTCTGAAAAGTATGAAAGCAGTCTCGGATATGGAGCACAACATGAATGTAAATAGACATAAAACAAAAGGAATTGTTTGCAGTCAAACGAAATCAGGTGATGCAGGAAATAGTAGATTAAGACATCTTGAAGGACATAGATTAACATTGTTACTTAGGTAGTAAGGTAACAGAAGTACGAAGGACATAAAATACAGACTTGCACGAGCGAGGAAGGTGCTCACTATGAACACTGATATGACGTGTTTGAAGACTTTCTTCTAGAGCGAGGCGTTGATAGGAGTCAGAATGAAAGAGAATAGATTTCCTTTACCACCTGTTGCATGTAAACATTGAAAATTAAAATAGACATACTGCAGCTTTTAACACTATTAACGAGTACATATTCCTATACGGCTGGGAGGCGGGACCAGTCTTAAGGAGAATAATAATAGAAAGAGCATTGGGAGTTACGAGGCTTTACTGTAACAGCAAAGAAATGTGGTGTCACAGAAGAATGATGAAGCTGAGATGGTTAGACCGAATCAAGAATAACGAGAGACTGAATCGAATTGGTGACAGGAGAAGGACTGCACGAAATTTGCGGAGAAGAAGATATAGAATGATAGGACACATCTTGAGACTCCGAGGACTCGTTCAGTTAGTTGTTGAAGGAAGAACGGCAAGAATGGATGGAGTAGTTACGTAGGAAATAAACGTTTAGCAGAGGATAGGGTGGCATGGAGCGCTGCATTTAACGACTCGAATAATAATAATAATAATAATAATAATAATAATAATAATAATAATAATAATAATAACAACAACAGTGTTCAAAATATATGGGGAGATGTCGCACCCTCACTTTTCCAAGAGAACGACGTAAGAAGTGCCAAAGGGGCGGAGAGCTAAAAATAAATAGCAGAGGGACAGAGAAGGAAACAGAGCATATGTGTCAGTATCAGAGGGCCATGAGAGCGCTCCGGACGACCGCCATGATGGATCGCCTTCGCATGCGGCCATCAATCAAAACAATACACGGTCGCTACCTTTTCTCGCTCCAGAATGGCGAGTTTAAAGGGGGAGTCTGGAGCCGACATTCGTACTTCATCGTAGAAGTGAGGGGTCGCACTGTGAAGCACGGAATTCCGTTCATAGATTTCATTTTCTTCCTAAAATCTTTGTTAGTAATACAGTGAACAGCAGTGTGCTAAAGTCTACGTACTGCCTTTCAGCTCTGCGTATAGATAATTCATACGGTAAAGTCGGAAACTGTTGGGTGGCATTTATGGTGTTGATCCAAATTGCTACAGAAGACCCAAAACTGAAACTAAAAGAAGGTGGAGTTCATGAAATTAATCAATTATGAGGAACATTTGATCAATGTCATCATCTTTTCCCTCAGTTAAAACTAAATAGAGACAGTGTATTGTGAATATATTAGAATGGAAATTGAAAACGTTTGCTGAATTTTCATGAAAATCAAGCACTGATTAATTAACGATAGGCGTAACTTTGGTTAGCGGAAGGTTCTAACAGAAGAACGGTTTGCAATAAACTTGAGGTAAGTTATGTTATTTATTTTATTTTCATTTTAATGTAGGCCTATATCTTCGGTGAAGAAACAAAACTTCGTGTCTCACAATGTTCTTGCTATCCATTATTTGCTATAAGACTGGCCACGCCTCCCAAACCCATATGGAAATGCAGTGTATTGCGCTAATTGTCCTGTGCTAATATGCAAAGAAAAATGATTCTTAAATCCAGTGTACCGTAGGAGTGCGTTAATATGTCATGCAAACATACAATCCTACGGTACGGTAAGGTTCATTTTCCTTTACACGCTAGCACAGGAAAATGAACACATCGGAAATTGTTCTGATGGACTACATATCCATATATGGCTGGGAGGCGTGACCAGTCTTAAGGGAATACTGGATAGGAAGATCATTTAAACACAACAGATTTTGTTTCTTCAACGACAATAGAGCGTAATACAACCTTTTGCATTAAAAATAGATGCTCGAATATTCCGGTGTCTGCCTTGGAAATATTTATAATTTCGGATAGTTCAATAATTACAGTAACTTCCCCAAATGCACTGTTATTGAAAATACATCCATCTCAACATGCCAAGTAAACAAATGGCATTTTATGGATAATTCTTTTGCTGTCCCATAACCGGTAATGTGACTGAACACGCCTTCTATTTTTGTTTTCTTTATGAAGGAGTTCTTTGCTGTATGCTGTTTGCTAATGATTAATATTGACATTTACTTTACTAATAGCACTCAATATATATTATTTTTCATATCGTCGCTGCCGGGACAAAACCTCGTGTGTGAAATATTTTAGCTTAGAACTTTGACCGGTAAGGTTCTGTCATCTAAGGTGAAATATTGTGTGAATATGGTCAAGGCGTTCTCGCTGTTTATAATGTATGTGCTGCGGGTCAGTATATCACATAGGAGGTTTTGTCCCGGCAGCGACGATATATCGGCAATGATCCTAAAGTACTTTTTTAAAAAGGTGGATTTTCTGGCATTTCAAATTTGAATAACAACTTACAAGTAAATATTCACAGAGCAAGTGGCCACAAGGTTTGAGTCTCGTAGCTAACAGCTTGCATTCGGAGGTAGTGGATTCTAACCGCAATTGCGGCAGCCCGGAAGATAGTTTTCCATGGCGTCCCATTTGCACATCAGGAAAATACAGAGACTGTATCTTAATTAAGTCCACAGTCACTTCCTTCCCACTCTCATTCCTTTCCTATTCCATTGTCGCCCTTAAGGCCATCTGTAAACATCCATAAAAAGCGTTCCTTACAAGGAATTAAAATTAACCTAAACCATCAACTCGCACTACCAGAATTACGCTTTTGCCTGATACGTTTGCTCTAAAAATGTTCTTTTCTCAATTTCCTACAAAGTAATTTTCCCCAAAATTACGCTCTTTTATAAAACAGTTATTATCTTACATTTTTTATACACACCCAAATCTACAAACATAAATATTTGGAATGTTTTAGTACATTTTTCAGTAAAGATATCTGATTTCATTTGTGTGTGGTGCATTTAATTTTCATTGAAGCCTATAAAAAATTTCAGCATTAAATAATAAAGAATGGAAAATTGTTAAATTTATTAAACGAGTTAGATTACAAAACGTACGACAAAACATAACAAGGATGGAAGATTACAACATTCTGTAAGTGTACAAGAACGGTTTTGAAAATTGGAAGAGCATGAAGAAGTCATCATGACAGAATCTAATTTATTCTACAGATTAATTACTATTAGTGATTTACATGAAACTAACAGGCTGCTATACGTCGAGGTAATGCACCAAAGGGGCCTGCAAGGCTGCTTGTGTGTTAGTCCAAGCTGGTTACTGGAGGGCTTTGACGGCCTAGCTCCCAACCGATCATATTCCATACGTGTCTCACGTGTCTTGCTTCTAAGTGTTAATTAAAACTCTTTCACTGTCACTGTACATTAATTAACAGATTTCGGATACACAATGGCTCTGTCATCAACGTGATTGAAGGAGCGTACAATCATATTTGTATAGCGCAATGATTGGATATGCACGATCGGTCAATTGAATAGGAGTAGCGGTCTGATGACGAAGGGACAGACTCCACAAGACATCGGAATCGTCGAGGTGCCATACTAATCCTCGACCGATGCACAGACTCTCACAATGCTCGGAGACTGGTGGGAGCAGGATCCAGTGTGTGCTCACTACTTTCGAGAGCATCCCATATGTGTTCAGTCAGATTGAGTTTGGGTGACCTTGGAGGCCAGGCAAGAATCCTCATTTCCGTGGAGCGCTTGTCAAACCAATCAGTCATAATTAGGCAGAGATTGACTGGTGCATCATCTTGCTCAAAGTACAGATATTTCGCAGGATTCTCTAAGCGAACGAAAGGGTCACCATGTTCCTAAGACACAGTCCAGTACCGTCGTTTGGTGAGGAACACTGTCAGATGTACCAGCTGTTGCGTTTCATCCCACGTGAACGGTCATCATACGAGGATACGTGTACCTCGGTCCTGAGCGGTACTCTGCTGGCAAGATGGATACATTGCGCCATGCGCTTGATAGGGAATCTGCTACCTAGGTGGTGGTGTTTACTGTTTTAACACCGAAGTACAACTAGGCAACCATCTTCTATATAACAGAGGGAAAATATGGAAGTGATCCGACACTTCAAAAGTTAAGGTATCGGCCAAAGAAAGACTCCCTAGGCCTCGAGTGCTCTAATACCACCGGGGTCGGAAAAGAACAAGAGTTGAGCAAGAGAGGTTGGATATAATAGATGAGAGTGAGGAGCCTGGCTTAAGTAAGTGGAAGTAATGCCAGCACTCACCTGAGGACCCCGTGGCCACTAACCCAAGCTCCCAAGTTTTTTTTTGCTAGGGGCTTTACGTCGCACCGACACAGATAGGTCTTATGGCGACGATGGGATAGGAAAGGCCTAGGATTTGGAAGGAAGCGGCCGTGGCCTTAATTAAGGTACAGCCCCAACATTTGCCTGGTGTGAAAATGGGAAACCACGGAAAACCATTTTCAGGGCTGCCGATAGTGGGATTCGAACCTACTATCTCCCGGATGCAAGCTCACAACCGCGCCCCTCTACGCGCTCGGCCAACTCGCCTGGTAGCTCCCAAGTTACGAGCACCTGGAGCCCCTTTTAGTCACATGTTACGACAGGCAGGAGTTACCGTGGGTGTTATTCTACCACCCCTACCCACAGGAGGACTGCCACCTGGGTGAAATTTCTAAATACAATTTGATTCACGACGCACGCATGTACGGTGTTATGTTATTTTGGACAGAAATATTCAAGGCAAAATTGTTACCACAGTTATAACATTCTCAGTGTCAAGAATGCGGAGCCATTTGTATGGAGAACATGCTATTTAATTTCCTCCCAGCGGCATAAAAGAAGTTCATATTTTTGAGTAGATTGATATTTCTTTTAGGAAACCAACAATTCAATTATGTTTCAAAGAACTTGTAAGCTATTCTGTGCCCTTTGTCAAACACGTAATAACGTCAGAATCTCTCTATAGAAATAGATGTCTGTCTGTCTGTCTATATGTCTGTCTGTCTGTCTGTCTGTCTGTCTGTCTGTCTGTCTGTCTGTCTGTCTGTCTGTCTGTCTGTCTGTCTGTCTGTCTGTCTGTCTGTCTGTTCCTTATACAGATCCATACCTTTCCACCAACCTCAAACAAAATTTGTAGACGTAACTTTTAGGACCCTGCGGGTAACCCCATTTTCAAGAAATTCCAACAGTCCTCTCCATTCCCTGGATTTAATTAAGCCCTTTGGCACATTAACATAGGCTAATCTAGGCGAAATATCGAATTTGTCCTACAAGGACGAGACAAAGCTCATTTTAAGCTCCACGATGTGAAGAACAAAACTCCGTAAGGCCATATGGCCCCCGAAAACCGTGTTTTAAGGGCCTAAAACCAACTGTTGTGGAGATATTGGCATTACACTACCTCGCCCTAGAAATCTTATGAAGAAATGACAAGCCCTAACCATGACAACGTCAGCTCAATGATTCTACGGTAGAATACAGGCCTTGTGTTCGAAGTAGGCACATGCGTAAATGAGGCCAAGGTGAGATTCTGCTACACATATGAATGTATGGAAAAAAAACACTGTGGGTAAGCCACTCCAAGTGGTGGAGGTAGGGAGTGGGTTGACCAAACAAGAAATCGAAAATAGTGTTGAATCCATGGGTTTTGGGGTCGCTGAGATAAACAGTTCATTCCCTATCGGCACGGGGGTGAGAAAGGGTGTAAAAGAAAACATCGAAAATAACACAGATTACGGACGTATGTGTGTATGTTCCAGCATAGCTCTCAACCAAACATGGTACACATAGGCCCACGGCTTACTATCTCAAAAATGACTGTGGGGGCAGGACTGCCCTAACACCGAGGTACAATGGATGTAGTTTAAGCCATAGTTCAGGCCCAGTTCGAATGCAGGTTAAGAAGGGGTGAGAAGGAACCGCCAAAATGTCCGAGATAACCAATGTGTGAGTTATATTCCATCAAAGCTGTCAACTAAACTTGGTGAACACATGACTTACTATAATATATGGAAAAATTTATGTGGGGTGAGGCACCACTAACGGAGGGAATGACAATAAAAAATAATCGAAAACGACGAATATTAGTGTCGAATCCAGGGTTTTCGATTCGCTTAGATGAATACTGACACTTCGAATGCGTTTAAGTCGAAGGTCATGGTGAGAAGTGGTAATGAAGAAAATGTACAAACTGAACGAGATTAGTTTTATTAACGACAAACAAAATTATCTACAGTATAAATAAAACTTAAAATGAAACTCATAACAATAACTCCTAAACTACGAAATAGTTCTTAAAACATGTCAACGTCACAATAAAGATAGGGTAGGGGGCCAATGCCCGCACAGCTCCTTTCTCCTGACACTCGTAACGTGTATTAGATTTATATTTGAAATAAGCGCCAGATGTGTTTTCGAAGCAGATAACTAGATGACAGCACCCTCTTGCAGGAGTCACGCGGTTCTTGCTCCAGAAACACGGTAAGACCCGCCTCTTATGCTTTTCCTTGCCTGTATATTTATCCTCATATTTCGTTTCATTTAAATTGAGACCATGTACAACCTGAGAGTAAGATAATCTTTAGTATAGAAGATGAAAGGTTCAACCAGGCAATGTGTGGTTAGTAATATGTAGGCCAAGGCACGCGTGATCATAGCGCGAAATTTGAATGATGGACAGACTTGTTCCTATTTCCGGACGCTTGGTTGTTCCCAATCCCAGACACCAATACATATAGTCAAAGCTGGCTAATTTTACAGATTAAAGATACCACCGACATGTAGAAAGACATAATATTACTAAATGTAATTACTCATTTACGTTTGATAACTTCGGTTCTGAAACTATCAGTTCAATTTAGAGGGGTGTACCAGATAAGGGGGTTTGATTTTTCTTCACATATCAGTACAGCAATGCTGTAGATACATTCTGAAATGATGTAATTACACAGTAAACGAAGGATAGTATCTATTTCTGACGGGAAGTCAGAAGTAGGCACGGCTGTAGTAACATGAACTGTACCAATCAAAAACATTATTCGTGACAGGAAAAACAGGTCCAAGTTCATTATTAAGCTGTTCATTATTCAGTACTTATAATTATAGTACTCGCACATGTGTAACTAAGGCACAAATGTACTACCACTTTGAAACTTCACAACACTACTAAATTGTTAGCGTATTGGCCTTTGGTCACAGGGGTCCCGAGTTCGATTCCCGGCAGGGTCGGTAATTTTAACGATCATTGGTTAATTTGGCTGGCACGGGGGCTGGGTGTGTGTGTTGTCTTCATCATCATTTCAACCTCATCACGACGCCCAGGTCGCCTACGGGAGTCAAATGAAAAAGACGTTTACCTGGCGAGCCGAACCTGTCCTCGGACAGTCCCGACACTAAAAGCCATACGCCATTTCATTTACCACCTCAGTTCGCAAGAATCACCACGGACGGAACAGGTGACTTTTGTCAGACCCTGAGACTTGAGATAGGAACATGCGCGGCAGCAATGCTTACCTCTCGCACCCCTTACCCCGCAACCACACAACTTCTTTCACTTGCTTCTTATTCGAATGCCAGGTGGAATAAAGACATAGTTACAGGGAAAACGCACTCTCAAAACCTATTTCTCTAAGCCCATTGTGTATTGCGTTCATGACGACTGAACCCGTATCAGGTACCCTTATCAGGCAATTTTGCACTTTTAACAGGACAGACTTGAGATGTCCCTCAGGGCTGAGCAAATGCGGATATAAAAGGGTGTCCAAGATAAAGGGATAATGAGGGTCTACCTCAACCCCGTCTTGAAAAATAAAACATGATAAGGCCAATAAATGTTTATGTGACTTTCGTCGTACTGAATATTTCAGTGACGTTTCGGCACGAACCGATCATGGATTCATTGTGGTCTCTGCCAGATATGGTTTCACGAAGTGTGTGTGGAAACAGCATGAAAGCATGAATTTGTGTGTTGCAAATGTGTGGTAAAACAATATGGAATGTAAACAGTAATGTATCGTGCATGTGTTAAGTTGAATAGTAGGGAATGAAACCGCCTTAACTGGCAAGTATATGACGACCAGGAAATGGCACACTATGTTTCAGTGATGTCCGGATTTAAGAGCATCTGCTTCTATTAACGGACGTTTTCAATTATTAAAATATTGTTCTTATGTAGAGTTCTTGGTTTAGAGTACTTACAGGGATTAGACAAGGCTGTAATCTTTCATCTTTGCTGTTAGTAGTTTACATGGATCCTCTGCTGAAAGGTATAAAATGGTAGGGAGGGATTCAGTTAGGGGGAAATGCAGAAAGCAGTTTGGCCTATGCTGACGACTTGGTCTTAATGGCAGATTATGCCAAAGGCCTGCAGTCTAATACCTTGGAACTTAAAAGTAGGTGCAATGAGTATGCTATGAAAAGTAGCCTTTAGGAGACGAAATCAGTAGGTAAGAAATTTAACATAACTGAATGTCAGATTGGTGATACTAAGCTAGAACCGGTAGATAATTTCAAGTATTTAGGTTTGCGTTCTCCCAGGATGGTAATATAGAAAGTGAGATTGAATCAAGGTGTAGTAAAACTAATGCAGTAAGCTCGCAGTTGCGATCAGCAGTATTATGTAAGGAGAAAGTCAGCTCCGAGACGAAACTATCTTTACATCGGTCTGTTTTCAGACCAAATTTGCCTTACGGGAGTGAAAGCTGGGTGGACTCAGGATATCTTATTCATAAGTTAGAAGTAACAGACATGAAAGTAGAGAGAATGATTTCTGGTATAAACAGTTGGGAACAATGGCAGGAGGATACTCGGAATGAGGAGATAAAGGCTAATTTAGGAATGAACTCGATGTACGCATAAACCGGCTTCGGTGTTTGGGTCATGTGAGGCGAATGGAGGAGGATAGGTTCCCTAGGAGAATAATGGACTCTGTTATGGAGGGTAAGAGAAGTAGAGGGAGACCAAGATGACGATGGTTAGACTCAGGTTCTAACTATATAAAGATAAGAGGCATAGAACTAAATGAGGCCACAGCACTAGTTGCAAATAGAGAATTGTGGCGACGTTTAGTAAATTCACAGAGGCTTGCAGACTGAACGCTGAAAGGCATAACGGTGTATAATGATAATGTATGTATGTATGTTGTTCTTATGTATGTAATATTATCGAAATGTTGTTACACCCACTAGTATCATTAAAGCATATAATATGAAACTGTATATATTACAGTGGTAGAAATATTCACTGATAGGCGCTGTATTAAAAAAGAGCTGAATCGTACGGATGTAGGGCTCCTTACTCTTTCTACAAAAATTCGCTTCACATATAATTAACAGGTAATAAAATAATTAAAAGTAAACTAGTGCCCGGGCAGCGCCAGGTAGTAGAGCTTGTGAGTAAATAAAATAATTGTAACTGAGTAATTTTTTCTCAGGTAACTGTAGTCGAGCCCAATTACTTTCATTTTGTACTTTTCCCATCACTCGATATAACCAAGTAGTGTTTCACACAAGATGCAACCCGCGTTGCGCCCAACGCTAACACAACGGAGACCAGTTTCCTTTGGGCTTTGGAGACTGTACACCCCTGAGATGTGAGGCCGGTCTCACGGACACGCAGGAAATTGGCTAAAATACACAACACTACGTCCTTCCTCCCCCGTGCTATTAAATTGCGTTCATAAATATTTTGTGTTTGCACTGTGATATCTCATTGTTACCTGCGCAGGGGAACTTAAATCAAACGGTTTAATCTCAGGCTGCGTAATGCATAATTGAGTTTCGAAAAGAAAAAACAGATATGGCAAACAATAATTCATTTCATAATATCTAGCCGGTGCTCGATGAGGGTATATCTGAATTAGTGCTGTCATCTGACTGTGTGTGGCATTAATAGTCGTGAATTGTATCAGACATTGTGAATTGGGATAGAAGATCAATGTATACCTACGGTATCTCCTGTCTGGCGTAAGAAGTGACTAAAAGAGGACCCCAGGGGCTCTGAACTAGCGACTAGAGGGTTGGGGACTAGAGGCAGTACTTCCAAATACTTTTGCCAGGCTCCTCACTTTCATGATCTCGCCATCGGGCCACAGCACCTAGGCAGTCTTTCATTTTCACGCCCTTTCTACGTTTTCTTTACAGTTGGCTTTACGTCACACCGACACAGTCAAGTCTTACGGTGACGATGGGATGGGAAAGGGATAGAGGTGGGCCATTGTTAAGGTACAGCCCCAGCATCTACCTAGTGTGAAAATGGGAAACCGGTGGAAACAAGGGAAGGGATCCAACACTTCGAAAAATGAAGGTATCGGCCAAAGAACGACAAGGGCCACAAGAGCTACCACAGGCGTGAAAATAAAGAAAACTCCATAGGCCTCCATACATATGCCGTCGTGGTCGGAGAAGAAAGAGAGTTGACCAAGCGAAGTCGGATAAGATAGATGAAAGTAAGGAGCCTGACACATGTCAGTTGAAGCAATGCCAGGATTCATCTAAGGGCCCCGTGATTGCCAACCCACGCTCCCAAGTTAAGAGCCCCTTAGGACCCTTTCAATCGCCTCTTATGACAGGCAGGGGATTTGCGTGCTGTGAAAGTGGGGAAACCACGCAAAATCATCTTCAGGGCTGCCGACAGTAGGATTTTTTTGTTGTTGCTAGTTGCTTTACATCGCACCGACACAGATAGGTCTTATGGCGACGATGGGAGTGGGAGGGGCTAGGAGTGGGAAAGAGGCGGCCGTGGCCTTAATTAAGGTACAGCCCCAGCATTTGCCTGGTGTGAAAATGGGAAACCACGGAAAACTATTTTCAGGGTTGCCGACAGTGGGGTTCCAACCTACTATCTCCCGAATACTGGATACTGGCCGCACTTAAGAGACTGCAGCTAAACAGTCGGGTTCGAACCCACAATCACTCGAATGTAAGGTGATAGGTACGTGACCCTACCGCACGGCCAACTCACTCGGTATCGCCCCCATCTACAGGGGGTGGCGTACAGGCGGCCTTGCATCATGTGTGAGTAGTCAGCATACAGGCCTTCATTTCAGAAGATCCTGGCTCGATTTCTGGCCGGGTGGAGGATTTTAAGTGTGCGTGGATATTTCTTCTGGCTTCGGGACTGGCTGTTGGCTGAATGCGCATGTCTGCGGCTACACACAACAAACACATCACAATACCACACATCACAGAAACAATATTTTCTATATTTTTCTTTCTTTCTCTCTTTCTTAGTCTGTTTACACTCCAGGGCTGGATTTTCCCTCGGACTCAAAGAAGTATCCTATCCGTAACGCCTCAAAGGCAGTGTTCTGGAGCGTGAGACTTTGGGTCGGATGATACAACTGGGAAGGAGAAACTGTACCTCCCACAGGCGGCCTAACCTGCTATATGAGAGGATGAGAAGTTTGGAAGGGATAGACAGGGAAGTGGGAAGGATGCGGCCGTGGCCTTAAGTTAGGTACCATCCCGGCATTTACCTGTAGGATAAGTGGGAAACAACGCAAAAATACTTCGAGGATGGATGAGGTGGGAATCGAACACCCCTCTACTTATTTGACCTTCCGAGGCTGAGTGGTCCCCGTTCTAGGCCTCGTGCCCCTTGTCAAATTTTGTGACAGAGCCGGAAATCGAACCCGGTTCTCCGGGAGTGGTAGCTTATGGCAATAACCACTACATCACATTTTCTACATACGTATAGGTATAGGAGATAGTGTCTGTTTGTCCCGGATAGGCTCGAAAACTACTGGAGCGATTGACATGAAATTTGATGAGGATGCAGCTTAAAATCCAGAGTCTCGCAAGCGATACTTTTTGATTTGATATATTTTCCAGTTTCGAAACAGTGGGCGATTTTACAGCGGTATGTACCAAATCATGGCAATTTCTGCCGTACATGAACTAAACTAACGGGTAAACTGTTGGCTCTATCGGAAGATGAAGCGGTCTATGTGACCTTGAATTGAGATTTTCTACAGGGAAGGTCATATGCACTTTATTCGTAACTAACGATTTTCCTGAAAATTCATCATTCTTGTAATTTTTAATCTGTGGTCGCCTATACATCATCATCATCATCATCATCATCATCATCATCAACGTTGACCATCTCCAGTTGCCCGGAAGTGGTGTACGAACCCTCTCCATCTCTGTCTATCCATGAACCACTGTTCACTTGACATCTTTCTTCACCAGATTTGTCCATTTTCCTCTAGGTCTGCCCACTCCTCTTTTTCCTTCTACTTCTCTTTCATGTTCTCTTGTTGCAGTCCTGCTTGCACACATCCTTCTTACATGGCCAAACCACTTCAGTTTTGGTTTCTGAATCTTCTGTAGTAGGGAGTCTCCTATTCCCATACCCTCTCGGACATTTTAATTCCTGAACTTGTCCTTCCTGGTCTTCTGTATCACGGTGCAAGTGATTACACATAATTTCGTCAGTTATTTCGTGATTTTGATTAAAGGTAAACGGTTTCGCATTTTGAGCCAAATGTGTAAAAATTCACGATTACGCGCTTCCCGATAAACAGGTGCCTTTACGTATGGCTTTTAGTGCTGGGTGTCCCCGAGGACAAGTTCGTCTCGCCAGATGCAGGTCTTTTAATTTGACTCCCGTAGGCGACCTGCGCGTCATGATGGGAATGAAATGATGATGAAGACGACACATACACCCGGCCCCCGTGTCAGTGAAATTAACCAATTATGGCTAAAATTCCCCACCCTGTCGGGAATCAAACCCGGGACTCCTGCGACCAAAACACAGCACGACAACCATGGAGCCGGACGCTACAGTGGATTAAGAAGCTTCATATTCAGCCATGATAATCACCAATGTCTCATGTGAATTCATGCTTTTTGTTAATAGTGTATACATGGTGCCATTTGTCGGTAACACCGATGTTGCTTGTCCGACAGTTTGACTGCATGAAACATTTAATGCTGAACAAGCTTGTGCGGCGAAGACGCCACTGAGCCTTGCATTCAAAAGTTTAATGATTAAAATCAATCTGTTACTATTTGTCGTATATTTTTTACAATGAAGGAGCAGAGCTAGGTTTCCATTATTGGATAAGAATCATTGACTTCCGGCGTTTTCATAAGTATTTCAGGTACACATTGATACAGCCAGGTTATAGAAAGTTTATAATAGACTCTTGTCGATCCTTCAAAGTTATTACGAATACAAAACTTGAGTTTAATTTTTCACAATCAGAGTTTCGACAAAATGCCTTACATCATTAGTATTCAATGAGCTCTCGCGTAATCAAGTACGTTCTCCTTTCTCCTATTACTTTGCAGTAGGCTATATCTGTTGTTCCATCAGAGTGGAGGTTGCTTAGAACCTCAAATAAAAGTACCAAAGGTTATGGAGCTATAGAAAAATCCACAGTTCTAGCCCTTCAGGCAAGCAACTCATTATTGAAATCATCCTGGGGAAATGAGCTACGAATTTTAGGTAAATGAGTTATAATAAAGTATGAAGATATCCTCTTTAATTATTCCTAAAATAATTACAATAATTTTCATAATTATCGTTTATTCGGTCGATTAGATGAGCAGTTTGCCCTTTACTATCACCACGAGCGCTAATGTGAGTCAATGGATTATTTCCCTTAAGCACCACCACAAGCGCTAATGTGAGACAATGCAGAGGTTCACTTAAGCCCTTATAACTACATTCGCTGTGGACATTTTTCAAAACATCGAAAAATGCCTGAGGGTATTGAACCAAGGAACATATTACAGAAACAATTATGTAAATAAGTTAATTTGGCTAGGATTTGAATAAAAAGGAAACGGCTATATAAACAAGCGATTTTAGCCTGCATTTCTGGAAGTGTACTCAGGCCGGAAGTGATTTTCGATTTTTAAAAAATAGTTTGATAGAGCTATTCAAGACTGATAACTTGAAAACTTTCAGCTTTCGGCACAATTGAGAAAATTGCTTAATTTGATGTTTTTCGACGTTTTGGGACCCCTACTTTGTCTTCTAAGAACTCAACGAGTGCTATTAAAAGAGCGAAAATTGATGACAGCATACCAGGAAAAACGAGGAGTGAGACAGTGCTATTAAAACAGCGAAAACTGATGACAGCATACCAGGGAAAAGGAGGAGTGAGGTAGTTTGCAATTGAGTGGGCTAGAAAGTGCTGTTTCAGCATGGTTAGCCTTATGAGAAACACCTTTACTCAGCACTGCACAGACTGTCACAGCCGTACAAGAGACTGATACTTCGGTGGAAGCTGCATTGTGTTCTGACAATGTAAAGAGATACACTGACCAAGAAACAGTAATAGAGTGCTACTGTGTAGCAACAACAGTTGTATCAGAATAATAGTTCAAAACTCTCGTGAAACAGTGATGATCACAACATGCGAAATGTTTAACTGAATAGTAAAACGATTGGTCGGTAAATACAGAGTGGGTCTCGGCTCATAGGTGGCCACGGCTGGCCCGTCGCCTATCCCGAGGATGATTTTCCGTTGGTTTCCATGCTCCTGCACTAAGCCGAATGCCGGAACAGATCCTAGTATAGGTCACGGCCGGCGACCCCCTTACCTTACATCTCCTTCATCGTAGCAAATCTCCCGGCCTGACAGATGGGGAGGAATGAAAACGTTTTAGTAGTAAAAAGATTGCCACAATAGACTGATTCCTAGAGCATGAAGGCGCACCACTCCGGAGTACCACATTGTCCACATTGAAATATAATTGAGGCTGTTAATGATAATGCTGTAAAAGTTAACGCACATACATCAATCAAAACTAGTTTCTGAAATTAGAAAGAGGTGTCTGTAGAACAATGAGAAAGAAAATCAAGGCAAATCTTCTACAACAATATTAATTTATTGGATGAGTTGGCTGTCAGGCTAGGGGCGCGCAGCTGTGAGCTTGCATCCGGAATATATTAGGATGCAACTCCGCTGTCGGGAGCTCTGAAGATGGTTTTCTGTGTACCTTAATTAAGGCCACGGCCCCTTCCTTCCCATTCGTAGGCCTTTCTTGCCCCATCGTCGCCATAAGACTTATCTGTGTCGGTGCGACGTAAAACAAATTGTAAAAAAAAAAAGAAAACAGTAAGCAACACTAATATCTGTCCTTGATTTTCATATGATCAGTGGTTAAATGTATCTACCTTTCTATCAAAACTATATATTGTGGCGATGACAATATATGGCCTGACTTCGTTGTCAGCCGGTTCAAGTCTCATTGGTCCAAAAAGTGTTCACCGTCAGAATGTTGGGCGACAGAGTAGGAGAGGTGCTGATGTACAATTTCTAATCACTAGTGCTCGGATGTTTATGACACGTCATATTTTAATTCTTTAGATTCTTTCCACAGAAAATAAAACTTAACCGTGTTTTTATCTACGGTGACTAAACTTATGCTATCTTCACGGGTCATATAAAGTCATAGTTTGGCTGTTTTGAAGTTTTTATCATTTTCCGGTAATTTTTCGTATTTTGGCCATATTTCGACGTAAATTTTCGTGTTTTAGTCATATTTTTATTCCATTTTCGCATATCTGCTTTCAGTCGCCTCAAAGACGATTTTTCACATCACCTAATTGTCTGTAATTTGTTGCAATTATCTTTCTCTGAAATGTATTTTATGTGAATTAGGAGAGTAAGCTGTATAGAAAGAGACAGAATAGTGAGCCTCAAGTGAACTCTGATGATTTGACGTATTTCAAATATCTCCAGGAACATCCTGCGATGATGAGCGGGCTTCTTCCCCTTACAAGTCAATGTTGCGTGAACATACAAGATCATTTGAAAGCCTTAAAGGATATGTAATTTGCTATTGTAATTCCTTCTGATCACCCATAAAAATGTGACATTTATTTCGTTCTGTGCAGAGAAGAGTGTGGATTGAGTAATTAAATAAATTCTAAGTTATTATTATTATTATTATTATTATTATTATTATTATTATTTCGCTGTTACGGCCGCATTGCACTACCGTAATCAATTTCTGTCCCGTCTTCTATGATATTTTATGGTTTCTTCCTCTCTGTTGTTCCAGTTGGCGCTTCTTCTTCTTCTTCTTCTACTTCTTTATCCGTTTACCCTCGATGGTCGGTTTTTCCCTCGGACTCAACGACGAATCCCACCTCTACCGCCTCAAGGGCAGTGTCCTGGAGCTTCAGACTCTGGGTCGGGGGATACAACTGGGGTGGATATCCAGTACCTCGGCCAGGAGGCCTCATCTGCTATGTTGAACAGGGGCCTTGCGGGGGGATGGAAAGATTGGAAGGGATAGACAAGGAAGAGGGAAGGAAGCGGCCGTGACCTTAAGTTAGGTACCATCCCGGCATTTTCCTGGAGGAGAAGTGGGAAACCACAGAAAACCACTTCCAGGATGGCTGAGGTGGGAATCGAACCTACCTCTACTCAGTCGACCTCCTGAGCCTGAGTGGACCCTGTTCCAGTCCTCGTACCACTTTCTAAATTTCGTGGAAAGCCGGGAATCGAACCCGGGCCTCCGGCGTTGGCAGGTAATCACACTAACCACTACACCACAGAGACAGGCCCAGCTGGCTCAATGCCGTAAAATGACAGCCAGAGAACATCTTGGGGCAACCTCTATGGTTCACAACCATAGTTATAACTCGGAGCTTGCTCCATCCAAGGCTATATGCCCTTGACTGTTAAGAATGGACGGAAAACTTTCCGGAAAATTCAAAATATAATAATAAAATTCTTCTTCTTCTTTTTCTACCACCATTCTTCCCACATCTGTGGGATCGCGGGTGCAACCTGTGTCACACATGTGGATTTGGCACTGTTTTACAGCCGGATGGCCTTCCTGACGCCAACCCTATGTGGAGGGATGTAAACATTATTGCGTGTTTCTGTGGTGGATGGTAGTGTAGTGAGTTCTCTGAATATGAAGATGCAAGTGTTGGGACAAACACAAACACCCAGTCCCCGGGCTAGAAGAATTAATCTCACGTGATTAAAGTCCCCAACCCGACCGGAAATCGAACCCGGCACCACTGTTACCAAAGGCCAGCACGCTAACCATGTAGCCATGGAGCCGGACTCAAAAGGCGTATAAAAATGACACAAGAGTCTAGCTATTGAGGGAGAAATAGTTTCGTGCTTCACCGCATAGCGCTGTAAGAAAATAATCGGAACACTTCGGAAAACTTCGATGCGGGAGCTTTAGTTTCAAGTTGTGGCACGTAATATCGCGAGCACGCTGGTGCAGTGGATCTTGTGTACAGGGACGTTGTCTACGAGATAACTAAAGACCTCTGCATGCGCGGTCTTTACAAGTTACTAAATTGACAGTGAAGCAGCAGTTCAAATAGTGCCGCTGGATGTCAGGTTATCCCTCCATTCATCAGCGCGATTGCAATATCATTACGAGAATAAAAGCATATTTTTCATCGTCTTTATATCATCATCATAATCATAATTACCATCATTTCACTGGATTCTTCGAAGATGCAGACGACTCGATTTGACTGCGTTGCTGTAGAGACGAAGACTCGGTTCGCTCCAAGGTCTCGGACTCCCCACAATAGAAATATAATAAAGTGCGTTTTGAGAGAAAAGTGATATTTGTATGATGTTTAATAAAGAAAAAATTAATGTATCACACAGTAATTCAAGAAGAGCTCATACGATATAGGCCGTTGCGACTGAAAAGTTAAAATTCTAGTGTGTTGTTGTTTGAGTCATCAGTCCATAGACTGGTTTGATGCAGCGGTCCATGCCACCCTGTCATGTGCTAACCTTAGCAATGAAAATACTCCGCAGTGTGTGTATACATATAATTGGCTGTATGTCGAACCGACACAGATAGGTCTTATGATGACGATGGGGTAGGAAAGGTCTAGAATTGGGAATGAAGTGGCCGTGGCCTTAATTAAGGTACAGCCCCGATATATGCGTGGTGTGAAAATGAGATTGCGAGGAAAAACTCTTCAGGGTTGCCGACAGTTGGGTTCGAACTCTCTCTAATGGAACTTTACAGCTGCGCACCCCTTACCGAATCGCTCCCTCGAAGAATTAATTTTACCTTCCTACTGCGCTACGCGGCGGAAAATTGACCGAAGTTTTCCGAAGTGCTCCGATTATTTTCTTCGAACAACTATTCAAGAGAGTATCGAATCCAATAAAATTTACCTGGAAGAGGATTCATTGAAGTATCTGAACAATATTAGTTTATTTCTAGAAACCCGACAAGTTAATTCCAACAAGTGGACTGTAATTAAGCATGAGGGGAAATTATTTATTTGACTCCTGGGAGTTGATAGGGGAATGCCTTATGTTACTTCCTTTACCACTGTACTAGAGAATTTGACATTCAGTGTAGATATAAAAACCGGTAATGACTTTAGTGTAGATGCTTCCTTCAAAAACATTAAGACATTGAACTCTATAACGCTCTAGAAAATATTATGTCACAGGTGGAAAAGGGAGAAATAGTGCCTAATATTAGGCTTAAGCCTGATTGCGCTATTTAAATTTTGCTAACTATTCCCAATTAAGATGAGAATGAAGAGTTAAAATTTTATTGTAGAACAACTTAATTTGTCGCAGACCTAACAAAAAACACACAGTATGCTAACAGAACTACGATAGTGGGATCTTATTTATAAATTTATTCAATATCCGCATACATTGCTCTTCGGAAATGTGATTTAATGTTTTTACCCCATCCTCGTGCAGCCTCTGTGCATCAGGCGGCAGCGCGTCGGCCTCTCACCACTGGGTGCCGAGGTTCAAATCCCGGTCACTCCATGTGAGATTTGTGCTGGACAAAGCGCAGGCGGGACAGGATTTTCTCCGAGTACTCCGGTTTTCCCTATCATCTTTCATTCCAATAACACTCTCCACTATCATTTAATTTCACCTGTCAGTCATTTATCATTGCCCCACAGGAGTGCGACCGGCCTCGGCAGCCGGCACAATTCCTATCCTCGCCGCAAGTTGGGAGCTTCATTCATCCCATCCCGTACCCGGTCATTGACTGGAAAACAGGATGCAGGTTTCCATTCACCACATCCTCGTACCTTACAGAAACTTATTTGTGATTATCAGCTAATCAACTCGCACTACGAAGCAGATCCTACTTGGCAAACAGGGTTAATCATTTGAAAGAACATGAGCTGTTAGTTTCTCTGTTGATGGACTATATATATAGCCACAGTTGTCACTTAAGGGTGCTGATATATATAGAAGTAGCAATTTTGATGCCCTGGCATGTGCTAAAACTCCTCAAGTGTTCGTGTTATAATCTATTTTGGCTAAGTATGTGGACGTGGTGGCTATAATTCCTGTTACAAATATGACAAGAGAACAGTTGAAATCATTAACTTCTAATGTTATGTGCATGGTGGAGAGAGTTGGTTTCAAAGTTGTTAGAGCAGACATCAACAGTGTGAATAGGAAATCATTTGAACTTTTCACTCCTAACAAAATTCTTTAACCCAGCATTAAGAATCCCTCGAATACATCCAGGAAACTGTTTTTTATGTCTGACACTGTACACATTTAATAATAATAATAATAATAATAATAATAATAATAATAATAATAATAATAATAATAATGTTATTCGTTTTACGTCCCACTAACTACTCTTTTACGGTTTTCGGAGACGCCGAGGTGCCGGAATTTAGTCCCGCAGGAGTTCTTTTACGTGCCAGTAAATCTACCGACACGAGGCTGACGTATTTGAGCACCTTCAAATACCACCGGAGTGAGTCAGGATCGAACCTGCCAAGTTGGGGTCAGAATGCCAGCGCCTTAACCGTCTGAGCCACTCAGCCCGGCTGTACACATTTCGAAATGTATTAAGAACAACTAAGAAACAAAACATAATGTCAAGAATATGCATTTTCCTGATGTGAATAATCATCATCATCATCATCATCTGTTTACCCTCCAGGTTCGGTTTTTCCCTCGGACTTAGCGAGGGATCCCACCTCTATCGCCTCAAGGGCAGTGTCCTGGAGCTTCAGACTCTTGGTCGGGGATACAACTGGGGAGTATGACCAGTACCTCGCCCAGGCGGCCTCACCTGCTATGCTGAACAGGGGCCTTGTGGAGGGATGGGAAGATAGGACGGGATAGGCAAGGAAGAGGGAAGAAAGCGGCCGTGGCCTTAAGTTAGGTACCATCCCGGCATTCGCCTGGAGAAGTGGGAAACCACGGAAAACCACTTCCAGGATGGCTGAGGTGGGAATCGAACCCACCTCTACTCAGTTGACCTCCCGAGGCTGAGTGGACCCCGTTCCAGCCCTCGTACTACTTTTTCAAATTTTCGTGGCAGAGCCGGGAATCGAACCCGGGCCTCCGGGGGTGGCAGCTAATCACGCTAACCACTACACCACAGAGGCGGACATGTGAATAATCATTCAGTAATAATGTCAGCACAATACAGACATTTGCAATTGGTATTTGAGAAAGAAAAAGACTCTTTAGTTAAGTATGGTCATACGCTTTCAACTATAGTTCTGTACCCATCATCTATTCAGAATCAAAATGTGAAATTATCATTAAACCTTTTTAATGATAATAACACAGTATCCTTGAAGCATGCCACGAAAGAACTACCTGAAGTTTCTGAAGAGATAAACCAGACTGTCATCTTTCTACAAATTATTGTGAATTGGTGGAAGATCGTTAATGTTAAAAGTGCATTCGAAGGGAAGAGATTCAACGATCCCTTTAGAGAAGCAATTAGAAAACCAACAGATGAGCAGGTTCAGTCTTTAGGTGGCATGTGTCAGTTGCTGAAAATTTGGAGGGCCTCAGTTCGATCAACATCACAGACCTTTCAGTCCTTGATTGTAAAAACTGAATCTTTTCTTCAGATCATTCCATACTTGTTTGACAAATATAGGGTGGATTATATCTTGTTGGGTAAATTTCAAAGTAACAGCCCAGAAGGTCGTTTTGGATCCTACAGACAGCTAAGTGGTGCCAATTATTATATTAGTTACATTTAGGTTCTAGAAAATGAAAGGAAACTTAGGTTTAAAAATGATGTACTCTTTGCAGCTCAGAATGGTAACATAGGCTTAAGAACCTTGATCCCTGTTAAAGAGAGGATATGCAGCTAGAAAGATTTTACAAAAGCCCAAATGTGATATATATAGTGTATGGCTTAAGTTAAGTAAGAAAGTTGAGGTAAATTCATCATATGATTTTATTAAGGAACTGGATAGGGGTGAACTAACTTTGCCCTCTGAGGTAGTTGTATTTACAGTTGGATTGGTGTGGCATAGAGTCTCTCTACTTGTAAAAAAATGTCATTCAGCATTTTATGTCATGTGGGAAACAATTCTTTGTTGCTCAAAAGATAAGTTTGTCAAAATTAGAGAAATCGGACATACATAATGCTGAATGTATTTGCTCTCTTAAGAACACAGTGTACCGGGCGAGTTGGCCGTGCGCGTTGAGGCGCGCGGCTGTGAGCTTCCATCCAGGAGATAGTAGGTTCGAATTCCACTGTCGGCAGCCCTGAAGATGGTTTTCCGTGGTTTCCCATTTTCACACCAGGCAAATGCTGGGGCTGTACCTTAATTAAGGCTACGGCCGCTTCCTTCCAACTCCTAGGCCTTTCCTATCCCATCGTCGCCATAACACCTATCTGTGTAGGAGCGACGTAAAGCCCTTAGCAAAAAAAAAAGAACACGGTGTTAAACAAACATGAAAGTGTCTCTCTCTGTACATACAAAATTCTACGCAATAATTTTAAGAAAAAGTCAAATGATAAAACCATGTTGTTCCAAGCTGACTTTCAGGAAGGTAGAAAAACTTAAGTATGATGTTGAAACCAGACATCGAGCGAAACAAACGTAAGAATTGTAAATAGCTTACAATAGGCCACCTCTGATCTCATGTATTCAGTAAGATATTCCTTACAAGAATGTTATTGTAAATATAGGCTTACATGTACATTAACCAGTTTCATTAGCAACATTTGATTTATATGAGTGTGCATATCTTTACTTCAGTTAGATTTTTAGTTTTTGTTCAACCAAGGATGGTACGAGACAATATGTTTCATTTGATCTGCAGTTTAATAGTGTACTTTTAGTAGGTCGAAATGCGCTGAAATGTATTTAATTTATCACGCTACTAAAGTATCTCGCGAGAGCCTCGGTATGCATTATCTAAAGTAAGACCGGCTGAGTCACGTGACGTTCAGTGTATGACGTGCGCGTGCGGCCTGTCTTTCTCGTCGGCCTCGCCACAAAGCTAAGAAAACTGCACAGTTTCACAAACTGTCATGGCAAGCACCCGTAACCCTACTTTTCTTGTGACTTCGTCACTTCCTCTCACACTTTAGCAAGAGTTAAGGGGATGCGGGATGCCTGTTGGCTCCTTTGTAGCCCTAACACCACCATAATACCTTTCCTTTCCCCCAATCTAAAGGTTTTCTCACTAACCGGACCCAGCCAATGGTCCTGTCGCTAGTCGGACCTAACCAACCCAGCCTAATGGTCTTGTCACTAGTTGGACCGAACCAATCCAGCCTAATGGTCTTGTCACTAGTTGGACTTAACCAATCCAGCCTAATGATCTTGTCACTAGTTGGACCGAACCAATCCAGCCTAATGGTCTTGTCACTAGTTGGACCGAACCAACCCAGCCTAATGGTCTTGTCACTAGTTGGACCGAACCAATCCAGCCTAATGGTCTTGTCACTAGTTGGACTTAACCAATCCAGCCTAATGATCTTGTCACTAGTTGGACTTAACCAATCCAGCCTAATGATCTTGTCACTAGTTCTTAAGTTGGCCGCCTTGCTTATCTTTCACGAAGGGTCAACGGAATCTTTTCCATTCTTTTTTCAAATCAAAACTTTCTTCATTGGTTATTGAGTACATATATCACTTTGCCTGCGCTATCAGAGACATGGAAGTTAATTTTGTGGTCCTAATGTGTTGAACACTGGAAGTTGTATCGGAATGCCTTCAGTATTTTTATTAAGCTGATTTGTTCATAGAAGTTGAATGTTTTCAGAAAGTTGAGAGTCTAGGAAATTGCTTACAGTGGACTTATAACACCACAAAAAGCAATGAACTGGTGCAATCGAGTTGAACTCTCAAAGGAATATGCGTGGTGCTAGAATAACGAACTTCAGATGGGTTTGTGTTATATAGAGCGCACAAAAAATACGATACAACAAACACAAGTGCAAGACAAATGAATAAATAAATAAATAAATAAATAAATAAATAAATAAATAAATAAATAAATAAATAAATAAATAAATAAATAAATAAATAAATAATCATTAGCAAGAAATCAACAGCGAACCTGTGCTTAGAGTACCGGTGGACCACAGGGAAGTCGCTGAACTAATTATGGGTTCTCCCTGGCTGAGACGCCGTTTTCTGGAGATTATACTTAAATGACTGACGTAAAACCAAGTACAGAGAAATTCTGTGACGATATTAGCAAGTTTCCAGACATGCGGCTTAGCAGTTTTTGCGTTCATTCAAGCCAAACCGACTGAATCGTACAACTTTCAAAAACGATGGATATTATCTCCTTACTGTGTGTACTATTATAATGGTTACAGCGTCCGTCATGCCAACTTGCTATAGGCTGGTGACGTCACCGTATCGGCCCACCTGCTTACTATTCGACCGCACCAATCACGAACAAGGCATAAGTGCTAGTCGGCCCTATCTCGCTTCCGCCCGTGGTAGGGCGGCATAGGGCTATGGACTATTAACCCGGAGTCTTCCATCACGCATCCAGCATCCACACTGTTCTGGAAGGACTGGAGCAGATATATAAGACAGGCGTGACTCGCCTGGGCTGGAGTTGATGTAGTTCAGTCGTGACCTCAGTCAGTGAGTGCTGTGACGTGCTTGAACTGCCGTGACTGTCGGACTAGCGTGCCACAAGTGTGGACTGACGGCGAAGGAGAGAACGTGTAGTCGTGCGAATGTAGTGTGCGGCCGGTTTTGAAATACAGTGTACACTGCCCTAGGGTGCGGGTGTGTGTGACGTGTGACTTTGCGACTTAACTGTTTAGCTTGCAAGAGTGATCCGTAGTGTTAGAACAAGTGAGAAACAGAGAGAGAAAGCGAACTGTGTAAGTGTGTGTTATGAGCGAAGGTTACTGCTCGTTGGTCCTATGTAGTTTTAGTGCTAATCTTAGTATAGAAGCTACCAGTCTAGTGTTCATTTATCTTACTACCCCGCCAACTCGTCACACTATCGAACCTTTAAAATCTGCCATAGAAACGAATATAGGGAGAGATTCTACATTCTTATTTTATATTACTAAGATAATTTGCCTATTTTATCCTTTGAAGGGCTAGCTTTCACTTCTTCACGGAAGCCCTTGTTGATCTGTGATCTATATCATGCTCGATCTGGGGTATCCTCCCAAGTAAGACGAACCCTATCCGACCACCTGAAACCACTTATATAAACTTTTACGTCTACTGATTTGGAAATTCTGCTTTTCATCCGTTCTGTATAGATGTCCATAGAACATCAGTTTTTAGTTTTCTTATTGACTCCATCAGACGCTCGTATTCCTGATACAGTTATTCACTTCCTCTTAACCTGCCTTGACCATCTTCGGATCCATTATCTTGCGAAATACCCTCCTTTCCAATATCCCGGCTCCCCTCAGCGCAGGTTTCCAGTCATCCGGAGGCCCTCACTCGCATAAAGATATTCAGTTTTAATTACTGTGTTATGCGAAAGGCAGTGGCCTTCTCCTCTCGACTAATGTCAATGGTTTCCCTTTTACTAATTCTCGCCAGAAGGATCTTGCAGAGGTAACTAACGCTCTCGACGCTTTCAATCCTTCAACACTCCGTTTTTAACCGATGGGGGTGGTATTGACCTTAATAATAATAATCTCAAACTCAAGCACTATAATGCCGTAGTAAAACCATCTGTTCTATACGTCTCCGAGTGCCTCCTGATGACCAGGAAACTAAAACCCAAATGAAGGAAGATCCTGACCCTGACCCGTAAGAGAATAGGGAGGCACGTACAGAACTTGGCACAATGATGAGCCATACAAAATCAGAAAGACATCGCTACTTGTATAAGGCAAAGGCGTCTGGTCCTCTATGGGCACGCAACCCGCATCAGCCCCTGCAGACTTACCAGCAGGATCTTCGCTGTGGCAGGTAGAGGGAAGGCATCCAGGAACAAGTGGATCTCTTCGGTCAAGTCGGATCTGGAACAAGTGGGGATCCCGCATGACCGCCCACAGTTTCGTCAAGCCATCCAGCGGGGATTTCTTGCACCGTCACTTACTAGTAGCAAGAATATAGGGACCAGCAGACTTAGTATGTGGACGGAGGAAAGAAAGCTGGCTCATAGCCAGAAAATGAAAGAGTACTGGAAGAGGAGAAAACAGAAGGCCCAAGTGACGAGAAGATACGAGCCCCGTAGTCCTTAGTCCACAACGAAAGAACGAAAGAAAGAAAGAAAGAAAGAAAGAAAGAAAGAAAGAAAGAAAGAAGTAATTAATAATAATAATAATAATAATAATAATAATAATAATAATAATAATATGTGGTCTTGGAGACTGTGGGTTTGAACCGGACCGTCGGCAGCTTTAAAGATAGTTTTCTGGCGTTTCCTATTTTCATAACAGGCAAATGCTTAATGATCCTTAATTAAGGCCACATTCACTTCCTTCCCACTCCTAGCTCTTTGCCATAAGACCTGTCTGTATCGGTGCGACGTAACGCAAATTTCAAAATAAATAAATTATAATATCATCGATATCTTGTGGAGGAAAGGCATGTGCGTTGAATGTGATCGGGTCTAGTTAATTGTGTGATTCGCATTCAAATTTCAATAAGCGGTCCCCTCGTCAGGCTCGCGTTATGTTTCAAATAGGTCACAGCATGTTTAATCAGATACTATTGATACAGGCTAATTAGGAGATTTACCGATCACAAATCAATCGAGAATATCAGGGCGTACTTCCATTCCAGACTCAATCAAATATTATTGCCGACCTGATTGGCAAGTAAATGGCGTGCTGATGAATAAACGGCTGGGCTCCGCGTTAGTTCAAGGACATTTAGAACGGTGTGTCTGGATGAAAGGTCACACTGGTATTGAATATAATTGGATTAACTGACCGAGGAAAACAATTCAGTTGGTATTTCTAATGCAATTGTTACATTAGCAATTACTACGATCTTGGACTATGACGTTGCGTTGAGTTCTTGTCTGTATTTCGTTGTGTGCTTTAAAGTCAACAACACACACACTTCTTTATAGATCCTCCGCATGATTTTTATGTTTAATTACTAAAGGAAAGCCGTGGCAAGCCGCCAGCCTCTCGCCGTCACCCGGTCACCCCATGTCAGATTTGTGTTGGACAGAGCGGAGGCGGAGCAGGTTTTTCTCCGGGTGGTCCCATTTTCCCTGTCATCTTTCATCCCAGCAACAATGTCCAATGACTCTGTCAGTCATTAATCATTGCCCCAGAGGAGTGCGACAGATTTTGGCAGCCGGCAGAGTCCTATCCTCGCCGCTAGATGGGAGCTTCACTGATTCCATGCCTGACCCGGTTGAAGCTGTAAACAGGCTGTGGACATTTTCACTACTAAAGGAAAGTGCCAGAGCTCGAATAGTACGTTCCGACACTGAGGAGACACGCTATGAGACTGTCACTTGCCGTCATAGTTCCTGGATGGTGAATTGAACCCGGTCATTCACGTGTTACTTTATATAAGAAGTCTAAACCAATCTTGTGCAGGAAATTGCAAAATATGCTTCCTCAAATGCCTAGATTACAAATTAGGAGAAGAAACTATGTCGTTACACTGTCCATCAGCTTCACTAAAGACCTTGCTTCGACACTTATGAGGTGCATACGTGCTGTAGAATACATCCAATGTATCCCCCTGCTTATCGTAAAATGCAACTAAAAGGGCGACCAGAGTCTCTGAATTTCGGATCGTGGGCTGGTGACCACGTGTACCGTAGCTGAATCTGCCTTTACATCCATTAAATTGTGCCAGGCTCCTAAATTTCATCTATCCTATCCGACCTCTCTTGGTCAACACTTGTTCTCTTCCCACCCCAAAGTTACTAAGTTCTGATTGCTAGGGAGTCTTTCATCTTCACGCCCCTTGTGGTCTCAGCCTTTCTTTTGCCGATACGAGAAATCTCTATCCATCCCTGCAAAAATGTGACACTAAAACACGGTGGTCAAACCAGCGTCCCTATACGCAGTAGAATGCTTCACAATGAATAGGAAAAAACGAAACGGAGGATATCAGAAAAACACAAAGAAAATATCGAGAAAAATCTGAGGTGCAACAAACAAAGATCATATGTACATCAAGAGATGCTTGTTTGTTTCTTTAAGGGGCCTAACATGGAAGGTCATCGGTCCTACATCAAGAGAAGGGATACAATAAATAAGGAGACTGGTGTTTTACGGACACTTCACTTCAACAACGACCCAAAGACAAAATGCACCCGGATACTAGGAAGCAAACATTATAGGCTGAGATTCGGACAACAACTCAAAATATGAAGTCTACGGGTAGAAAAACATCCGGAATGAGCAGAGGAAAATACTAGGAAGTGGCGAAGGAACATAGTTGCTTAACATGGTCCGTAGATGGCCGGTACTGAACGAAATATAACAACTATAGGCATTTTGCTGGTGCAGTTATAGAAACAGCTAAGAAGTTCATTCCAAGAGGTTGCCGCAAAGAATATATCCCTGGACGGAATGAAGAAAGTGAAGCACTATATCAAGACTTTCAACGATGTGGAGATCCCAACATAGCAACCGAGCTTCTGTCCAGTCTGGACTCATCCCGAATGCATAAGTGGATAGAAACGGTTGAGAGGATAGATTTTACTCGCTCTCGCAGAGAAGCTTGGAGCCTTCTCAGAAAATTAGGAGGAAGCCCACCAGTATGCAGAGAACAGGCTGAAGTTACAACAGATCTAATTGCCTCTCACATCAATGCAACGTCACGAGATCCAGGTGACAAGAAACACTCCAAATATATTAGACGAAAACTTCAAGTCTTGAAGTCAACAGCATCTCAGTCTTCAGAATATGCAAATCCCTTCACAGTATCCGAGATTGATACAGCACTGAAAGATGTAAAACCATTTAAAGCTCCTGGCTTCGATGGAATTCATCCCGAGTTCTTGATCAATCTGGGACAAAATGCGATGAAATGACTGGCAACATTTTTCACAGACATCTTACTAACTGGACACCTGGCTTTGGAGTTCAAAAAAGCTAAGATAATTGCGATTTTAAAACCTGGCAAACCCAACAACAAGTCAGAAAATTATCACCCCACAGCCCTCCTCAGCTGTTGCTACAAACTGTTTGAAAGACTCATATTTAACAGAATAAGCAGCACCACTTTACAGCACATTCCCATGGACCAGGCAGGCTTCAGACCAGGTCGCAGCTGTTGTGATCAAGTTTTGGCACTTACAACATTCATAGAAATGGGGTTCCAAAGAAAATTGAAAACATCTGTTGCTTTTGTTGATCTCACTGCTGCATTTGATACCGTATGGAGGAAAGGTATGGTCTATAAACTTCTCCGGGTCATACCATGCATAAAGATAGCAAGACTTTTTAACAATATGTTGAACCATTCTGTTCATTGGTGCAATTATATCAATTCGAGTATTGGATATTGGAATAATACTAGGCCACCCACGAAGCCGATGTCTTACAGTAAAGGTCATAAAGGGGTCCAGAAGAAGCGTTCTTATGTGAAGTGAGCGCGAGCCTCATTATGAGAAATCTCCAGAACCCATTAATAGAAGTTATGTCCCAAGCGAAGCCTCTTGATGAAGCTTGGGGACGCGTTCCAGTTCCCGGCTAAACTTATTCTAGGAGGGAAGAATGAAATAAATTAATATCTTTGGGTACAGAAGAGTTGCATTGGATTTGAGACAAGAATTGCAACCTGTATTATATCTGCTTTATTTTGATAGGCATTAGGGCTGCATTAATTAATGCATTCGCTAAGTTGCGCTCATGATAATTAGTGCGGGAAAATTTTCCCGGGCACGCTAAGATTGCACGCAGCCAAGTGGCTTGATGACGCCACCCGGAATTATAAATTAAGGCCGCCAGGGCATATCAGAGTCATTCGTAGACCGAGAGGCTGCAGGAACGAATCATCATACGGCGTGTTGGTACTGAGAACAACGCTTTGTCTTCAAGCTACAACGACGACCTGTACTGCTATTTCTGCAAAGATGTAAGTAATCAACTTGTATATCCAGATGAATTGAAGATTTTACCTGTGAGATTATGCTATGGGGAGATGAGGTACTGCTTATAAGAGACTAATGAACTAGGAGCTTCATATTTCTGTGAGGTCAAAGTATGACGGACGAAATGCTAGTATTAATCTTGGCTCAGGTTAGGAATTCTAAAACTATATGTTGTCCGTGTGATAGGGTGAGAGAACAGTGACGGAGAGTAGTAAAGAAACTCTTGTGTACCAGGTTAAAACTCTGAACGAGACTTGGTCAGTGTAACGTGTGAGACACGCTAGCAGTGAGGACAGGCATCAAGTTTGGACAGTCGGTAATATATGAATTTATTTTCAGTTACCCCAGCATCAAGTCAGAACGAGTGTTTGACAGCATCATTCCAAAGAAGCCACAACCAGGAGCTGAAGCCAACACAACAACGGGCATCGAGCCAGGAACATCGGGAGCACCTGACCAGCACAACATCGAAGAGGACACCTTCCGACTACAGAGGGAGCTGTACGAAGACGCTACACCAGCAAGAATGTCTCCAAGTGGTCAACAGTATCTGATGCAAGCCCGGCAGTCTATCAGAATGTGGTAGATCCAGTGGTCCACAGGGATGGCCGCTCCGCTATGTCTTCTATTTTAAGGTCAGAGCTTTCCAATTCTGTTTCAAGCATGTCATTTAAATTTAGATAGGAATATGGGAACCGTCAGTCAGCATATTTGTGTTAATAGGAGAGTTTCCCTTGTAATATAGAGCTAGGCCTCAAACTCGAACCCCGTACTTTAAGGTAGATGTTAGTTGTAGAGTCCTTGTTAATGAATTTATAGTTCATTTTGATTGCGTTATTTTGAAGTACATGTTTGTGTAAGGGTCTGATCGAACTCAGTTGGGCATAGGAGGTTAGTCTACAGATAGGTACTTTTATTAGATCACATTCAGGCATTTATTTCTGCAGACGTAGAAGTGTATAATTATGACCAAATTATGACCAAGTCGTGACCAGTAATTCACCCAGATTCATTGATAGAGCGAGCGAGCCCAGGTATTAAGAGATTGGAGCCCATAAGAGGCAAAAGTAAGATTTGCAGTCGGCCTGAGAGAGCCCAACCATTGAGAGTTTATTGAGTATATTTTGGAAATGCCAAGTATGGCAATGTGACGAGCGCTTAATAATTAGTGTTTTGTAGCACCAGGAGTTAGCCCATGAGAGGCATATGTAAGATGAGTGAGAGTGCTGAAGTATGGAGACAAGGGCAGATAGCCCAGGTATATTTAAATGAAGGCTTTAACAGCTGACGACGTGATGTGTTCTTTGAAAGGCAAGACTTTAGCCAGTCTTCCCGTTTGAGCTCGTAAATTAGGGGCTGCCGCAAGGGGTGGGGTGAGAATGGAGGTCATTGAGCTTGACGTCACAGGCGGGTGTGTTGGTCGTCTGCAGTATTTCAAGTATGCCAGAAGGGGAAGAAACGACCTTCTTGTTCTGAAAGCAGAGAGAGAGATTTGTTTTATGTCCGACGTGTTTTACGTAAGATTTTAACACTGGCCCATTTTATACTGACACCCTTGTATGTGTTGATTGGATCTTTGATATTGTTTTGCTTGGGTATCTTGGACACCTTACCTGTCATAGGGCTAGGGTTCGTGACCGTGTCAGGTCATTGTAAATTTTGTAGTGATTTTTGTTTGCACCGGGGTTCGACGGCGCGAGGCTTTGTAAATTTTTTTTAAGGGAATCATTGTTTTTGGTGTCATTAGGCAGATATCCATCTTTCTAAACTTCGTTACTTACACTATGGTTACATGCTTGTTGCAGATTCACGTGTTTTTGTGAAGGCAGTGAAATGATAGTCATCGGCTCAGCGTCATTTTTCCATCTCATATTGAAATGATCTTTTATTTGTAAATAATTCAATTTTATGTAATAAATCCCTATTTGTTAAACTCGGAATGCAGCGGTGTTTCTGTTAGATATTTTATTTTAAAAATTTTATTTAGTCGAATTCTTACCTGAGGAGGCACATGTCCTTGTGTTATCTTTATGTTGCCCCATTATACCCATGTTATCCTGAGAAGAGCGCTCTACCGGCTGATTGAAGAGGACAGTGTTCAGGTAAGACTATGTGCACCAGCTCACGTCTGTGAGAGTTCGTTCACTACTGTACTCTAGGTTCGAGACCGGCCTTCGCCTGGACGGAACTTAATAGTGCAGTAGGGCACATAGTATTTATGGCGCAAGCCAATCGTGGGGCCTCGATATTGCTGTAATGAGGGCTGCCCAGACAGTGGAAACATAGCACCATAGTTTAATTGCCGAGCAACGTGGTGGCCGAAATTCCGAGAAGGGCTAACCATAGCGCCATAGTATTAATGACGACGAGTAACGAATGGCCCGATATTTCAGTAAAAGGGACCAGAGTGCCTTTGTCTACAGTGTGAACTTGGTGTGGCTAACTGAGGACCCGATATTGCAGTAAGGAGGGTCGTACAGCTTATTTTATTATGCCGTCAGGTGATGCTTGATATTTGTGTAAACGAGCTCACACAACCAAGTGGTATTTTGTTGATTTTCCCCATAAAATAGGGCTATAGGTCATAATGTGTATCTATAAAGGCAGGACCTGATATTTGGTAAATAAAGGTCGTGCAAGGCTTGATTTCAGGCATATGTTATGACAGCTGCATTCAATTACGTGTTGTGCTGGTATACCAAGTTTGGTCTGTGATCTGTACTGTTAGCTTGGTGATATATTTGGAGTATGTTGTTAAACTTGTGAGGTTGAATGACTGCCAGTTCAGAGAGATATTTGGTGATGTTCTGTCTTGGATCTTACCATTAGTTTAGGGATATTGCTGTTGGTGGTGTTTAGCGAGGAAGTGCTGATTTTGTGGTTTTCTTGAAGTGATGGAGGATATTCGTGCGGGGATTTGACCTGCAAGGTGTTGTGTTTTACAGGTGTATAATCGGATAGCTGGGATTTGTGCATGTGGTAGTTTTTGCTGGTTTATGACATTTTGTGGGAGAATTTTATGTTTATGTTGTGTATATATTTTTGTATCATAGTGTTGTACTGACGGTTACCCTATGTTGAATGACATGATATTAGATTGAGGTAGCCAATTTAGGCTTTGAAAGTTCGAGAGTTTAGCAGTAGGAACATTTTGATAAATTAGAAAGAGTAGGAAATTTATAGTATTTGAAATTTAATCGAGGACATACGGAGCGGCTTTTCCCGCCGGACTTTATGACAAGTGAGTAGAATGTCGGTAGACATAGGAGAGATGCTGAGGCAACTCAGCGAGCAGATAAAAGAACAATGTGCGAAAAGCGAGGAACAGTTTGTGGCGCTTAAAGAGGAGGTAGGAATTATTAAAGGACAACAGACTACGCTTAGAGAGGATGTAGGAGCTATTAAAGGACAAACGGATAGGAATAGTGAGCTGTTCACGGAACAGTGTGCCAAAAGCGAGGTACAGTTTGTGGCGCTGGGGGAACGTTTGAACGACCAAGTCAGTGCTCAATTTAAAGAACAAGAAATTAGGAACTCGGATCAGATAAAAGAACTTAAAGTACACGTGACCGAACAAATAGTACGCGCCGAAACACGGGTAGCTAACCAAATAACTGAGCTAAGGGAACACACTAGCATTCGTTTGGAGCAACTGGCCTCTGAAAATGAAGCAACTAGGGAAACCATAGCAGAATTAGATACTAAAATAGAGAATGTACGGCTGTGCTGTGTTACCACGACCGAGAAGTTAAGTCAACAGATGGAAGAATCGCACAAAACGGTAGAGAAGCAAATTCAGGAAGTAAAGAATAGTATCGAGGGAATAGAACAGCGTATGGAAGAAAAAGATAAGGAGACCCAGTCCGAATTGGGAACATTCAGAGAAAACTTGGTGGCAGTCGTAGTCCGCATGGATCATACTCAGGAAGAACTAGTCAGAATAGAAGAAAAACTAGAGGCTAGGACTCAAGAAGTGGTAGACAAATATGAAAGGACGACCGAGAAAAATAAGGCTAAAATTGCTGGGCTAGAATTGGATCTGCAACGCACTAGGAAGGAAATCAGCGCGGAGGTCCAGGGTTTGAAGAAGTGCCGTGAGCAGGAACAACGGTCAACTGAGAAACGTATACTAGGGTTAGAAAATGAAATGGAGAATATACGTGACAAGTTGGACCAGTTAAAAATTGAGGAAGACAAAGGAGTAAAGAAGCGAAAACTGAGTAGGACTCATAGCCCGATGGAACGCCAATATGGAGATGACAGCCTGAATGAAAGTCAGGAAGAGGGACATGAGATACTAGGAGAATCATTTAGGGCTAAACCAAGAATAGGAAATTCAACCCTATTCAGTCAAGACAGTGTATTCCCGGGTTACCATTGGATTAGGGCACCCGAGGAGAAACCGAAGAAATTTGAGGGGAATGGAGAGGTCACACCCCGTTCATTCTTGAAAGAGTTAGAGACCTACATGGAAGAAGGACAGATACCACCTGAGCGCAGACTACGCACGGCAGAAAAGTATCTTGGAGGGATTGCTGGAGCTTGGTTTAAAGCGTTTGGGCAATCATTTAGGAATTATGATGAGTTTAAACGAGCATTCCTGAATAAATTCTGGAATCAGGGACAACAGCTGGCGCTCAGAATGGAGCTATACGCACGAAGATATGCGAATAGTACACCCACTAGACTAAGCGAGTTCTTCATTTCCCAATATTTACGCTTGCAAGAGCTAGATCATCAGCCCGAAGAGCTGGAAATCGTCACAACCATCATCAGACAGCTGCCAGTAGAGGTACAGAGGGCTCTTATCGCGGCTAATGTTACGACGGCGGTAGCCGCGGAAGAAATGCTGAGGCTCTGGGACCAAACGTCTGCACTACATCAACCACGGATACGGGCCATAGAGACGGTCCATAATGTGAACATACAGGCAGAAGCGCAGATGGAAGAAAGAAGCCACAAGGAATGTCAAAATTCCGGCACTCAAACACCGACCCGGAGGGAGCGAGATGACGAAAATCCTAAACCCAGAGGAGATGCGAATTGGCGACCTCGAAGATGGAGCACATGGCAGGAGGAACCGGACCGATGGAAAGGGCCAGAACACCGAAGAAATTCATTCGAACAGCGGCGGAATGACCGGCCGTACTGGAGACGAGACGGTGAACGTTACAACTCTAGAAGCAACCGCCAGCGATGGAATGGAAACCGAGCGAGATACGACAGGCAAAGGGAGAGTTCACTGCGCCCGAGAAATGGTGAGAGACAAGACGGCGCCTACCACTCAAGAGGGAGAGAGTCGGGGGAGATGTCAACGCGCGACACATGGCAAGAAGCGATTCGGAATCACAGTGCTGCTAACTCTCCGGGAGCTGCGAGCTTGGCATACCAAGAATTTCATAATGGCGCCAGGCCGAGGGGTCTCAACCCAAATGCACCTAGCTTTGCCGAGATCGAGAGAGAGGATAAAAAAACGAGAAATTTAGTGCCAGGAGATAGAATATTTCGCGAGGATTCCGGGTGGATGACTATAGCTATTCATAATTGGGTCATTACTCCTGATGATCTATTAGAGGATCCTAATAAAAGTAATTTGCCCCGACCGAAAGAATTACCTGTAATTTATACCAGAATTCACGGTTTAAACGTACGCTGTCTGGCTGACACTGGAGCCACGGTCAGTGTAGTATCACAGGCCTTAGTTTCGGACATTCAAAGTAGAGTTCGTATCCCGTCTATACCAATTTCAAAGGTCAAAATTAAAGGGATTATACCTGACAAAGTAACGTCCTGTAAGGAGCAGGTATTACTTGACATCCAGATTGGAGATTTACTGGTGTCCCATCCATGTATTGTGCTGCCTAAAATGGAATACAATCTTATATTAGGAGCCGATTTCTTAAGAGAATATGAAGCTGTAATTGATATGGGTACGAACTCTATCCTGTTAAAATTAAATGGTAACCAGGAACGAGTAGTATTAAACCAGAACCAGGATTACCAACCCGGGGAACGTATTTGGACAATGGACATGCAGACGGAAGAACTTCATTCAGAAAGGTGGCTACAGGATCACGAGGAAATTATTCCTGAGTTCGAGATTATGGTATCCGAATTGGAAGAACAGCGAGAGAAAGAAAAATTTCTAGAACTATTGCCGAGTAAAATCGAAGAAGCAAAGATTAGTCCGGAAGACAAGGGACGGCTGCAGGAGTTATTGATGAGGCATGAGACGGTCTTTGGTTCGAAGCCTGGAAAGATCCCGAATTACCAATACTAATTATGTGTCAATAACTGGGAGCCTTTCAAACAGCGACCATATCCAATTCCAGAGAAGATGTTACCCCAGGTCCGGGAGGTAATCGAAGACATGGAGAGGAACGGGATAATCGCCAAGTCCCCGAGTCCGTTTTTAAATCCATTATGTGCCGTGCCCAAGGCGAATGGAACTGTGCGCGTGTGCCTTGACGCACGATCCTTGAACCAACGCCTAGTCCCCGAGTATGAGAGACCTCCAAACCTTAAGGATATTCTCAAGAAGTTCGGAGATATGGAATTTTTCAGTACGGTAGACATGACTTCAAGCTTTCACCATATCGTCTTAGATCCAAGTACAAATATGCTAACTGGATTTTTATTTGATAACCAGACGTATATTTTCCTACGTCTTCCATTTGGCCTAGTCTCAAGTTGTGCTGCTTTGATACGGGCACTGGAATCGAACCTCAGTCCCGAGGTAAAAGAGTTTACGATTCGGTATATCGACGATATTTTAATCTGCACTAAAACCCTAGAAGAACACATGGAAAAATTGAATTTACTATTTCAGGACCTCGAGAGATGCAATTTCAAGGTTAATTTTGAAAAATCACACTTCTGTCAGCGCAGGGTATTGTTCCTGGGGCATGTAGTCGACGGTCAAGGCATTCGACCCAACCCAGCTAAAATTGCGGCGATACAAAATTTTCCTAGGCCGATCAAGATTAAACATGTTAGGCAGTTCTTGGGCTTAACGAACTTTTTCTCCAATCATTGTCCCGGTTACACGGATACAGTGGCGCCTCTTCAAGATTTGTTGAAGACCAATAATAGATGGAAATGGGGAGAAGAGCAAGAAAAAGCTTTTGTAAACACTAAGGTACTTTTAGAAAATTCTGTAAAATTGGGATACCCTAGCTTCGATAGGAAGTTCATCATACAGACGGACGCTTCTGCAGTTGGAGTCGGAGCAGTGCTGTACCAGGAAACACCCGAGAGGGAGCATAAAATCTCATATTTGGCTTTCATGAGTAGAAAATTACGAGGACACGAGTTGAAATACACGACCACCGAGTTGGAGATGTTAGCCATAGTTACTGCCTTAGCTCACTGGAGAAAGTATGTGTACGGATTTCCAGTAGTGATTAGAACAGATCACAAGGCACTTACCTTCATTCTTAAGACGGACATGGCTAATGCACGGGTCAGTAGATGGGCACTTTACGTCCAGCAGTTCGACCTCACGGTAGAACATTGTCCAGGGAAACTGAATATACTAGCTGACGCGTTGAGCAGAAATCCTAATCCGGAGGAACTTACAATACACTTAACTCTGTTAGACCAAGAGGATCAAAATAGACTGGAGAGACTGCGGAATATTCATGAGGAACAGGAAAATTACCCAGAGACCGGACGGCTAATCCAGTACTTTCGGAAAGAACTCCAACCCGGGACTCCACAGTACGCTGAAGCGGAGCGCAAAGCGGTAAATTATCACTATTTTAACAACATTTTGCATAAATTTGTGGATGAGAATCATACGAAATTTAGAATTGTGGTACCTCCGCGATTACAGATTGACTTGATATGGATAGCTCATCACTCTACAGGACATTCAGGAATTGATAAAGTGGTAGCAACACTGCAGGAAACTTTCGTGTGGCCTAAAATGAGGTCGATGGTACAGAAAATCCTGCGTACCTGTGACATTTGTCAGAGGGTGAAACCAAATCCGTACCTTCTGAAGCAACCGCCACGACCACTGATACCTACGGGACCCCGTAAATTATTCGCAATAGACTTCTTCGGTCCCTTACCCTCTGCTACTAGGGGCTTAAAGTACATCCTTGTCTGTATGGACGTCTTCAGTAAATTTGTGACATTATGCCCTATTCAAAAGGCGAATACTCGTTCAACGCTATCGCAGATCAAAAGAAAGATAATACCCATTATGGGTAAGCCTGAGAGCATCTTAAGTGATCATGGGAGCCAATTCACTGCTGCAGGGTTTAAGCGTGAACTAGAAAGACTAGGGATCAAGCATGTCTTATCCAGCATCAGACATCCGCAAGCTAACCCGAGTGAACGTATCATGAGGGAGATATCCAAGTATTGCAGGATATACTGCCCTAGAGAACATTATAAGTGGAACACAGTAGTGCCCATTATTACAGAGTGCATTAACACAACTAGACACGAATCGACCGGTATGATTCCAGCATGGATTCACAATAATGAGCTGCCTAAACGTCCTTGGGAAAATGTAATTCCGTGCCCTAGGGATCCTCAACTAGCTCAAGAGATATGTGTTAATAACGTGGCAGAACACTTGAAAGCACAGGCTGAGAAGCGGCTGCGAAGAACTAGGAATAAAAATTTTCATAGACCTTTACAAGTGGGCGAGTTAGTGTTAGTTAAGACACCCACTGTCTCTAACCCTACAGAGAGATACTACCATAAGTTCGCTGAGCTATACACTGGACCGTATAGAGTAATTCATAGTTATGAAAATAACTCATACAAGGTCCAAAGCTTGGACGCTACAGTGACTAAGGTCTTTAACTCATCAAACCTTAAGCCCTTTTTCGAACCCGGCCAATATCAATTAGACAACCAAGAAGAAGAAGAAGAAGAAGGAGGCGAAGAAGAGGAAGAAGAACCTGAGGAAGAAGAGACCGAAAATATGGCCAGAGAGGAGGTTATCATTCCGGAAGAAGATGGAAATAACAGCGAAGAAGAACAACCAGAGATACCCAATGGTGAAGAAGAAGAAGAAGAAGAAGAAGTGAATATGATTTCTCCAGGCGACCAGAAACAGCGAGCTGAGCAGCGCAAAGAAACGGAGTGTCAAGACTGCGAGAGTAACCACCGGAGATTTCTAGCTCTGCTGGATGCCTATTACCAAGTTAGGAAGGATAGGGAGGCTATCATGTCTGTAGCTGAAGATAGTCCCATGCCCTGAAGTTTGGAATATTGACAGCGGATATAATTGCAATGAGAAAATGATCTTGGAATTTGGGAAAATAAAATTCTTCACAAAATTTTATTTTGTCGTTCACGGGGGGCTATGAACCATTCTGTTCATTGGTGCAATTATATCAATTCGAGTATTGGATATTGGAATAATACTAGGCCACCCACGAAGCCGATGTCTTACAGTAAAGGTCATAAAGGGGTCCAGAAGAAGCGTTCTTATGTGAAGTGAGCGCGAGCCTCATTATGAGAAATCTCCAGAACCCATTAATAGAAGTTATGTCCCAAGCGAAGCCTCTTGATGAAGCTTGGGGACGCGTTCCAGTTCCCGGCTAAACTTATTCTAGGAGGGAAGAATGAAATAAATTAATATCTTTGGGTACAGAAGAGTTGCATTGGATTTGAGACAAGAATTGCAACCTGTATTATATCTGCTTTATTTTGATAGGCATTAGGGCTGCATTAATTAATGCATTCGCTAAGTTGCGCTCATGATAATTAGTGCGGGAAAATTTTCCCGGGCACGCTAAGATTGCACGCAGCCAAGTGGCTTGATGACGCCACCCGGAATTATAAATTAAGGCCGCCAGGGCATATCAGAGTCATTCGTAGACCGAGAGGCTGCAGGAACGAATCATCATACGGCGTGTTGGTACTGAGAACAACGCTTTGTCTTCAAGCTACAACGACGACCTGTACTGCTATTTCTGCAAAGATGTAAGTAATCAACTTGTATATCCAGATGAATTGAAGATTTTACCTGTGAGATTATGCTATGGGGAGATGAGGTACTGCTTATAAGAGACTAATGAACTAGGAGCTTCATATTTCTGTGAGGTCAAAGTATGACGGACGAAATGCTAGTATTAATCTTGGCTCAGGTTAGGAATTCTAAAACTATATGTTGTCCGTGTGATAGGGTGAGAGAACAGTGACGGAGAGTAGTAAAGAAACTCTTGTGTACCAGGTTAAAACTCTGAACGAGACTTGGTCAGTGTAACGTGTGAGACACGCTAGCAGTGAGGACAGGCATCAAGTTTGGACAGTCGGTAATATATGAATTTATTTTCAGTTACCCCAGCATCAAGTCAGAACGAGTGTTTGACAGCATCATTCCAAAGAAGCCACAACCAGGAGCTGAAGCCAACACAACAACGGGCATCGAGCCAGGAACATCGGGAGCACCTGACCAGCACAACATCGAAGAGGACACCTTCCGACTACAGAGGGAGCTGTACGAAGACGCTACACCAGCAAGAATGTCTCCAAGTGGTCAACAGTATCTGATGCAAGCCCGGCAGTCTATCAGAATGTGGTAGATCCAGTGGTCCACAGGGATGGCCGCTCCGCTATGTCTTCTATTTTAAGGTCAGAGCTTTCCAATTCTGTTTCAAGCATGTCATTTAAATTTAGATAGGAATATGGGAACCGTCAGTCAGCATATTTGTGTTAATAGGAGAATTTCCCTTGTAATATAGAGCTAGGCCTCAAACTCGAACCCCGTACTTTAAGGTAGATGTTAGTTGTAGAGTCCTTGTTAATGAATTTATAGTTCATTTTGATTGCGTTATTTTGAAGTACATGTTTGTGTAAGGGTCTGATCGAACTCAGTTGGGCATAGGAGGTTAGTCTACAGATAGGTACTTTTATTAGATCACATTCAGGCATTTATTTCTGCAGACGTAGAAGTGTATAATTATGACCAAATTATGACCAAGTCGTGACCAGTAATTCACCCAGATTCATTGATAGAGCGAGCGAGCCCAGGTATTAAGAGATTGGAGCCCATAAGAGGCAAAAGTAAGATTTGCAGTCGGCCTGAGAGAGCCCAACCATTGAGAGTTTATTGAGTATATTTTGGAAATGCCAAGTATGGCAATGTGACGAGCGCTTAATAATTAGTGTTTTGTAGCACCAGGAGTTAGCCCATGAGAGGCATATGTAAGATGAGTGAGAGTGCTGAAGTATGGAGACAAGGGCAGATAGCCCAGGTATATTTAAATGAAGGCTTTAACAGCTGACGACGTGATGTGTTCTTTGAAAGGCAAGACTTTAGCCAGTCTTCCCGTTTGAGCTCGTAAATTAGGGGCTGCCGCAAGGGGTGGGGTGAGAATGGAGGTCATTGAGCTTGACGTCACAGGCGGGTGTGTTGGTCGTCTGCAGTATTTCAAGTATGCCAGAAGGGGAAGAAACGACCTTCTTGTTCTGAAAGCAGAGAGAGAGATTTGTTTTATGTCCGACGTGTTTTACGTAAGATTTTAACACTGGCCCATTTTATACTGACACCCTTGTATGTGTTGATTGGATCTTTGATATTGTTTTGCTTGGGTATCTTGGACACCTTACCTGTCATAGGGCTAGGGTTCGTGACCGTGTCAGGTCATTGTAAATTTTGTAGTGATTTTTGTTTGCACCGGGGTTCGACGGCGCGAGGCTTTGTAAATTTTTTTTAAGGGAATCATTGTTTTTGGTGTCATTAGGCAGATATCCATCTTTCTAAACTTCGTTACTTACACTATGGTTACATGCTTGTTGCAGATTCACGTGTTTTTGTGAAGGCAGTGAAATGATAGTCATCGGCTCAGCGTCATTTTTCCATCTCATATTGAAATGATCTTTTATTTGTAAATAATTCAATTTTATGTAATAAATCCCTATTTGTTAAACTCGGAATGCAGCGGTGTTTCTGTTAGATATTTTATTTTAAAAATTTTATTTAGTCGAATTCTTACCTGAGGAGGCACATGTCCTTGTGTTATCTTTATGTTGCCCCATTATACCCATGTTATCCTGAGAAGAGCGCTCTACCGGCTGATTGAAGAGGACAGTGTTCAGGTAAGACTATGTGCACCAGCTCACGTCTGTGAGAGTTCGTTCACTACTGTACTCTAGGTTCGAGACCGGCCTTCGCCTGGACGGAACTTAATAGTGCAGTAGGGCACAATGTTGAGTGATAGGAGACTTCAGGTTATCATCGGAAACAATGTGAGCAAGGAGAGGAAGCTTAAAAATGGTTTGCCTCAAGGTTCAGTCCTATCGGCACTCCTGTTCAGCTTATATATACTGATCTGCCTGAAGTTACATCACGGAAATTCTGCTACGCTGATGATATAGCATTAGCTGTGCAACACAAAGAACTGGAGAGAACTGAAGAGATGTTAACAAGGGATTTGTCCATTTTGGAAACTTACTTCAGGAACTGGTGACTTAAGCCCAACACCAATAAAACGGAGGTGTCTTGTTTCCATTTAAACAATCACTTAGCAAATAATAAATTTAATGTTAGTTTCTGTGGCAGGATACTTCACCCCAACTGGAACCCAAAATATCTTGGCGTAATCTTGGATCGAACACTATCCTACAAGCAACATGCTGGGCTCTGCGCAGAAACTGAAAACACGTACCAACATCATTCATAAGCTTTGTGGAACTACCTGGGGTTTTTCGGCAAGCGTTTTACGGTCTTCAGCTTTAGGCTTGGTATATTCAAGTGCTGAGTACTGTGCTCCAGTATCGATGAACAGTCATCACACAAAACTCATTGATACTGAATTGAATTCCACTATGCGCATAATAACTGGCACAATTCGATCTACACCAACTCATTGGCTCCCGCTTCTATCTGGAATAATGCCATCTGATTTACGCAGATCCACCGCTCTCATCAAGGAATTCAATAAAATCTTAAGGAACCCCGATCTACCTGTACATGAACATCTACGAACTATCAACCAAAACAGATTACGTTCACGCCATCCAACTTTACATAACGCCTTAGACATGGTTGCTAGAAGCTACAACCCAACTACAGAGTGGAAAAGACGGTGGGAAGCAGCAACGGAGACGCATCTGCACAGTATGTTCTCGAATGCCAAACTTCCAAGTGGATTCTGAACAGAATAAGAACAGGCCATGGCAGATGCAGAGACATGCTGTTTAAATGGAACAAGTTGCCGACACCCGCGTGTGACTGTGGAGCTGCACGACAAACCATACATCATATCGTCAGAGAGAGTGAAACGCGGGCATACACAGACAGCAAAGTGGATTTCCTGATGGCAACTCCAGAAGCAATACAGTGGATCAGTGATCTTGACATTCAGTTGTAGGGAGCCTTTTCTTGTTCATTGTTTTCTTGTTATGAATATATGTATATAATTTATGTCTGAACTCAACTTGATTGTATGGGCCACACGGTAAATAAATAAATAAAAACTGAACGAAGAAGAATAAAAATATATACTGTAATTATACATAGTTATTCATAACGAAGACAGAGAACAATCACTGCAATACACTGAGTGGCCATAAGTCACGGGAAGGGGTGTCCCATTAGAAAATGTGCCGTGTACGACCCCGGCGTAGCTGAGCAGTCTGTCACAGACACCAGTGTCGAGGGTGGATCTTCAATATCGCAGGAATAATGTTTCCACCCGCGTAAATCACCGCGCGAGAAGACCACAGGTTCTCAACGAACGGACAACAGAACCATACTGGGAGCTTGACGGGCTGGTAGGAGTCAGATAATCGTCCAGCTGAATGTTGGAAGTAAGGAACCCATTTCTACCAGGACTGTAAGGAGACAACTGCTCCGCATGGGCTTCACCAGCTAACGAACAACCCATGTCCCTTTGCTGATACCTCGACACAGACTCAACGACGAGCATGGGGCCACGAACATCGGCAATGGACCATGGAACAGTGGCGGCGTGTGATATGGTCCGATGAATCTCGGTTCTAGTTGTATCGAGCTGATGGGCGCGTGAGAATGAAGCTATGGATCCTGAGTGTCAACAAAGTTGTGTCCAGGCGGCAGGTGGCTCAGTTCTTGTCTGAGTGGTGTTCTCATCGTCGCAATTAGTCTCCGTTTTCCGGCTACAAGGATCGCTGACAGGTGCACGTTATGTGGACATTCTTTCAGACAATCTGCATCTCTTTCTGGCCCTAGAGTACCCTGATGGGGATGCCATGTCACCGGTCCGTGGTGGCATGCAGGTGGTTGGGGGAAGGTGAAGTTACGACCGTGGATTGGCCCTCTAGATCCCTTGATCTTAATCCAATCGAGCAATTATAGGATGCTGTCGATTCTTGTGTTCGCTCTATGAACCCCGCACAAACTACACAAGTCCAATTGTGGGTAGCAGTGCAGCAAAATGCGTGGGTCCAGACCCTCCAGAATGATTCCAACACCTTGTAGAGTGGATACCTCGCCGTATTGCTGCCGTTTCGAGGGCTCGTAGAGGAGAACTCGCTATTAACATCACATTGAGATTCTTTTGGTCACTTAGTGTATACTGTGTTAATTTTTCATTCAAACTATTTGAGCCGCACTCTACAAATACAAGGGGAGTACTGTATTGTTTTACACTTTACGATTCATATTTCACTTTTGAAGATGGTGACGTGTAACTAGTGTCTTGGTCCCGTTTGGTACCAATACACGCACAGCGCCCAACGAATGCACTCGTCATAGTCATTTCATAACAATACTGCCAGCGTAGGAGAAGACAACATGGAAAGCAACCATCAGGGATAGCGCTATACGACTTGGTTCCTATGGAAAGAAAGCTTGACCACTGCAGAAATTTATGGGCGCTTGGTGGCAATCTGTGGAGAACATGCGTCGTCACGGAAAACAGTTTAAAACTGAGTGGAAGGTTGGAAAAGAGGGCGCACATTGATGCACAAGGGAACCCGTTTTGGAAGGAAAGTGATAGAGTCAACACCAGCCAACATTGCCCGGGTCGAACACGCCATCCCAGGAAGCAAATCCATCACATTTACGGAAACGGAGGCAGCCACGGGAATTAGCTGAAACACCCTGCAGTGGATCGTGCACGGCCACTTGCAGTTGGGAAGGTGTCATCCACGTGGCTGCCTAGACTCTGCAGATGAAGAGCAGAGGCGTGTGGACGTGTGAGGAGATGTGATCAAGATCCAGTCGATTTCATGGCTTCATGCGCGGGCCCAAACTAGCCAAGAGATCACCGCTGCCATTGATCAAATGGGATTCATGGTGCTGCCACTCCCACCATAATCTCCTGACTTGGCACCAAGTGATTATCACCTGTTCGGGAACATGAATAAACCTCTGCGTGGTCGCCGTTTTGCGGATTTTGCAGCACTGGACACAGCTGTCAAGGCATGGGTACGCAGCACTCTTAAATAATGGTTTCAGGTCTGGAGATTCTGACACATTGATGGCAAAAGTGCATACAGTTGCAAAGAGATTGTGTTGAGAAGGACATTACAACTGGTGTGTAATGTACTTAATTTGAGTTAGAAAATAATAAAGTGTAAAACAATATAGTACGCCCTTCGTATGTCGGCTTACAGAGAATAATGCTGTTACGTACAGTAAATGCAATGCTGCAGACAACTCAAGCGCGGTATTAATGAAAATAAGCTATAAACAAGTGCAGTTCTGATTAATGTATACGAAGACAAGTGCACATACGTGCGATCATATAAAATCCAAATTTTATTGTGAAATATGGCTGTTGACAGGTTGAAATTCCTACTATTCTTATACCGGACTGGTCACTGGAGTCACGAGGCAAATATTCATTAAATTTTTTTAATGTATACAAAAAACTTAATTAAACTCTGAACATGAATACAAATAACTTTTTTTGTCATTTCACTGCAGTAACTGTCGACTTACGACTGACGTCATGCGACACATGCAGCCAATGCAGTATCGCCCATTACCTGTGAAAGAGAAAAGATAAAATCGTTAGCTTTTATCACACAAGAATATATTTACACTTTCATGCATAATTTTCATTCGCATATTTAAATAAAAGTGTTATTACATATCCCTTTATGAAAATCAAATGATCATAAGTTTAACTAAAACGTGAGACGTGATGTTACCTAGCAACCGTGCAGGCTGTGGTGTGAAGTATTGATTGACATACAGATCCACGGTCTGTGCATCTCTCAAGGTACTGTTGCTAGGTAACATCACGTCACACATTTTGTTACAAGACAATATTTCCCTACACAACTTTTCGGATCACCCCCAGCTATAAGATACTTATGTGAAAACTAAATAAAGTAATCCCCTGGCACTATCGACCTCGAAGGGCTTTGGCCAAAGCGCTCGCTGCTCAATCAGAAGGCCTTTAGACTGTAAGCTGGCATGTGGTTTTTCTAGACCGGGGCCCCTTCTGACTGTCAGATAGCTCCACAATTGTAATCCTGTAGGTTGAGTGTAAGTTCGTTTCTAACTACGACCAACACAATCTAATAGGACACATTACACAGCCATATGTGTATCCAACTCATGTCCCTTTTCTCTGCGGGATCGTGTATGAAGTGAGATGAATGACGAAATGAACGACGTGATATATGACAGTAGGAAGGGAGATGCTGAAACCAGATGTCGACACATAGCCTACTCCTGTCGAACAGCAGTAAGGTTTAACGTCACCATCCGACGGACGAATCATCATCATCATCATCAACAACAACAACAGCGCCTTAAGCCTTTGCACCGTACGAACATTGCAGATAACTTCTTGTATTTCGGGTCATCAGTTCATAGGCAGCTTTCAATACCGCTCTATCTCATTTCTGCGTAACTACTGTCACGTTTGATGCAGTGGATTGGTGTGTGTCAGTCGTATACTAATTCGTAACGGTTTCATAAATAACGGGTTTTACTTGCACCCAACTGCGAACAGTCAAAGAGATGACAAACGACAATTGAATTGGAAGCAAGCTGAGGTATCTGTGGATGGTACAAGAAAGAATAAGTGTGATTTTAACAAAATCTGTGTATTCTTTCTACTTGAAACACAACCAAAACTGAATTCAGTATCTAAAACACATCAAAACTAAGGTACAACAGGATGTAAACGTAAATAACGTCATTGCGAACTTCGAGAATAAAGGCGTAGTTACAACAAGATTCAATGTACAGAGTCTTAAACTACTTATAAAAGGTTCTACAATAGCAATAACAAAAGATCTTACGACTTTCCTAGTCTTAGCCTACAAAAAAGAAACACAGTTTCAGGAGAATTAAGTGACTAAGTCTGCAACAGGGAAGGTCCGAGAAGGAAGGGGCGTAATCAGAACACCGGGAATCGTTCGTAAATAACTAGATGAAGTGGCACAGTTATCAAAAGTTCACTTGCCGAAAGGTCCGTTTAAACTGAATTCCAGGTGCACTTCTCATAACTTAAGCCTCAATCGGAGATACATTTTCTTAGTGTTTTAAACTGATCAAGAGAAGTACTGAAGTTAAATACTTTACATAATATGAGCTGCCCATTCTCGTAAAAGAAAAGGAACATAGTGTAGAACTATGCCGGCATAATAAAGACCCCGGGGAAAAATGGCAAAATCACAACTCTCTGTTGCTGACCCAATATTTTTGAAGTAGTAGCAAAATTTCCTATTGATGAAACTGGGAGCAGGTATGACGACCCTCAGCCTCACTCGGCGTCAGTGCTGTGGGGGTGAAGAATTTATAAGAAACAACACACAGTGACGTAAGCCACGGGCAATAGCAAATAGCAGTTCAGTAAGTAGCAGCACGTTGAGTGACTGCGGAGCAACAGCTGGCCGTACAAAGTCAAATAGGTAAGTGCTCGTTACACTACTTCATCCTGTATCTGCTCTAATCTGCTTCTCATATTCATACCTTGGTCAAACCCTGCCACTCTTACCACCTGCACTTCCCTCACAAACTCCTGGGTGTCTTACGACATGTCCTATCACTCTATCTCTTCGCTCGTGAAACCGCGAACCATCTTCACTTTCAACATTCCTTTGATACAACATATTTCAAAAGCTTATGTTTACCTTCCGAGCTAGTTATTGTCCGTATGTAACTGCCATAAAATGCCACATTCTATACAAAGTTCTTCTTAAACATGTTTCCAATGTACATATGAATGTTTTAAGTGAACACATGTCTCCCAACTTCTGACATCCTTAGTAATTCTGCTATTCATAATCCTTCTCCAAGACTGCATACACTATTCTATACAATCTGTATAGTATATTGTAATTTGTTCGACAGCATTCCATTACATTTGTTTTCAGTTTATTCATATCGGTCTTGTTTTCTCCTCCAAAGGAAAATGTAATACAGCCTATTTTCACTCATTCGACCGGGTCAGGGAAGGAATGTCCCATCTAGCGGCGAGGATAGGAATTATTGTCCCAGCTGCGGAAGCCTGTCGCGCTCCTCTGAGACAATGATTAATGACTGACAGATGAAATTATGTTGGAGAGTGTTCCTGGAGTAAAAAATGATAGGGCAAACCACAGTACCCGGAGAAACCCCTGTACCCTCTTTGCGTAGTCCAGCACTAATTTCACATGTAGTGAAATTTGAACTACGGAATCCAATGATGAGAGATCGGCGCGCTGCTGCTTGAGCCATGGAGGCTCTTATAATACAAATTTAATGTCCGCCTCTGTGGTGTAGTGGTTAGTGTGATAAGCTGCCACCCCCAGAGGTCCGTATTCCTTTTCCGGGTCTGCCATGACATTTTAAAGGTGTTACGAGAATTGGTACGGGGTCCATGCAGCCTCGGGAAGTCAGCTGAGTAAAGGGCGCTTCAATTCCTACCTCACCCATCCTGGAAGTAGTTTTCCGTGGTTTCACACTTCTCCTCCAGGCAAATGCTGGGATGGTACATAAATTAGGTTCACGACCACTTCCTTCCCTCTTCTTTTTCTATCCCTTTCGATCTTCCCATCCCCCCAAAAGCCCCCCGTTCAGCATAGCAGGTGAGGTGCTGGTCCTCCTCCCTAGTTACATCCCTCACTCAAAGTCTCACGCTCCAGGACACTGCCCTTGAGGCGGTAGAAGTGGGATCCCTCGCCAAGTCCGAGGGAGAAATCAGCCCTGGACGGTAAAGAGATTAAGAAATAATAATAATAATTGTATCGGGAATACCGTGGTGGACAGAGGTGAAGGAAGGTGCGGCCAAGAATAGGTGCATATACAAAAGACGGAAGATTAATTTAAAACTTCAAATTTGAGCAATATTTCTTTTTCCTTTCTCCTCTCTTTTGTAACTTCACGCTTTGCCAAGCAAATAACAAAATTAAGGTACAAGGTCTAGCTCGTGAGCTTGGGTAACAATATTAGGCATTTCAGAATAATCAACTAACAACCAATTAACAACCTGAGCTTGAAGCTCCCTAGTTACAAATTCTACATGAGCACTGCTGCTCCTTTCAACCAACAGTCAAGGAGACGGATCTCAGTCATAAGAGCGGCTTTGCTCTACAGATTTACACTTCAGGAGACTATTTTCTAAAATTTTCACTTTCGAGGCCTATCAAAGGCACAACCTACATATAACAAGTAGATACTGTCTCATTAATATATATATATTGCAAGCTGCTTTACGTCGCATCGACACAGATAGGTCTTATGGCGACGATAGGGTAGGAAAGGGCTAGGAGTGGGAAAGGAAGCGTCCGTGGGCTTAATTAAGGTGTGAAAATGGGAAACCACGGAAAAACATTTTCAGGGCTGCCGACAGTGGGGTTCGAACCCACTATCTCCCGAATACTGGATACTGGCCGCACTTAAGCGACTACAGCTGTCTTATTTGCTCAACAGTCTGACGTACCTTAGAAGGAAATGAAAGAAGTTGACTTTAACAGTGGTAACGGGTACCCATACTACATGGCCTTTGGTAAAAACAAAAGGTTAAAGTTACTGGCCAAAAACGGAAATGTTAGGGGGCGAACACTTGCACTCCTAGAAATTCACATGAAAATACTTAAAACCTTATGTGGGCTTATGGCCCGACGGTACAGAGGCTAAGGCTAGACTACGGATGTGACTAGATGAAAAGAAAAAATTAAGTTACAAAATTACTCGATCAGTTTCTTTTATCAAAACGTATTCACCTCAAAATAAGTCGAAGGAGAATACAAGAGGGAACCATTCTTTATTCCCTTGGTTAGTCCTCAGACTTATTTGAAATTTACATTTAAAGTTTAAATTTACATTGCGAAAATGAAAGTTACATTACTAAAAAATTTGAAACATTCCCCTCGAGCTATCTTTCTGAGACCACTACATGTTTACAAACGGTCTGCCATTACCTTGAACTGATGGGCCTTCCGGAGATAGACGAGGAAGCCTCCGCCTCCTCTTTGAGCACACTCTGTACCTCTATGGCCTAAACGGTCCCAGCTTTTAGAGCGGAGAGGAAGGTTCCAGATTTCTCTGGGTCGAAGCCCGGAGATAACCACAATTTCCACTGAATAGTCAAATAAATATTAAAATTTCCTCATTGGTTACTTAATAAACGTACCCCACCAAATTCCCGATTTCTTACAATCTTAAGTTGGCGGGAAGAGATAGAAATGTTGATAACTTTAGGTAAGGTAAGTATGTATTCTGCCCGAAGGCAGGTTCGAACCTCCGCAGAGGTGTACCTGAGTCGGAGTTTGCGTGCGGTAGGGTGGCCAGTTCCGTACCGCTCCTCCATTCCCTTACCCCCACCAACAGCGCGTAGCAACCCATTCAAATATTGACTACGCCCAATATTGCTTAACTTCGGAGATCTCACGGGATCCGGTGTTTCAACACGGTTACGTCCGTTGGCGATAACTTTAGAATACCAAAAATAATCTACAAAAAATTCAGTTTAACAACTAATGAATACCTTTTTCTTTGCTAGTTGCTTTACGTCGCACCAAGACAGATAGGTCTTATGGCGACGATGGGGCAGGAAAGGGCTAGGAGTGGTATGGAAGTGGCCGTCGCCTTAATTAAGGTACAACCCCAGCATTTGTCTTGTATGAAAATGGGAAACCACTGAAAACCATTTTCAGGGCTGCTGACAGTGGGGTTCGAACTTACCATCTCACGAATACTGGACACTGGCCGCACTTAAGCGACTGCAGCTATCGAGCTCGCTAATGAATACCAAATTTATATTGAATTGTAATTGTCCGTCCTCTCATCAGAGGGTACATCTAAGTTGACAGTAGAGACCTCTGTCGACAAATGTCCAAACTTCTTGTACGAAACAGTTTGACGATCAATTTCTAGATGGCCTAGTCAAAGGTGCTTCATTTAAATCCAAGGGGTGGGTGTTACTCCGGTAAAATAATAATAATAATAATAACAAAAATAATAATAATAATAATAATAATAATAATAATAATAATAATAATAATAATAATAATAATAATAATTGTACCGGGCGGTACACCTCCACACCGCTAGTTCAAATATTGCGCCAGTTGAAACTCCTCTACAGGAGAAAGCCTGAACTTTAACAAACTGTATTAACTTAACGGTTTCTCGGAAGATGTCACTACTGTAAATTTGGTAATTTTGAAGTGTTCTGAACTGTGTCTATTTCGATTTGTGTTTGTTTGCTCCGTATCAAGAAGTTGGGACATTCTCTAACAGATGTCTCTACCAAAAACTATGATAACGCACTCTGTTGTAAAGGAATGTATTCACCTGAAGAAATATTGTATTCCTAAGTTTTGTTTCTACTAAATTTTGTTCTGTGGTTTATGGGTTGGCAATATAAATCCTTTCTTTCCGCCTGTTTTGAATGTAGCCAATCATGACTTTCTGTAATTAATTTTCCACCAATAAGGTGTTTCTTCCTCGTCTTGTGCATTCGTTTTTGCTGTTATCCAATAAAAGTTTGTGGGCGGTTTGTTATCATTCATGAAAGGTCTCGAATGTTCCACGAGGGTATAAAAACTGCTGATTTTCTTGTCTCGGTGCCACTTCAGTAACATCTCTCTTAGTGTGTGAATATGTAGCAGGGGGCGGGAAGCGCCTCTTTCTTCGGGCAACAGATCTCCAACAAGGTAATGGCCTGTTAACGTATTTATTTCTTGCTAGCTCAGCAGTTTAACTCTCGGAGAAGGTTCGAAACCTTTAAAATGTAATCCATCTTCCTTAAAATGTAATTCCCTTTTTCTGTCTATGTAAAAACTACTATTTCTTGAACTGTAAAGCGGGGACAGAGAGTGCTTCACCCTCTCGAACTCCCCTTCATTTTGAAAAGGAGGTGACTACGTCTTCATAACCGTTCTTCTTTATGTAGTAAGTTTTCTCATACGTGTCACCTCCCTAGCTTGGGATTAGCCCCTGTATGGTCGGCCTAGCGCCACATAGGTTTCAGACGAAAACGTTGTGTAGGAGTGCAAGTTATCGCCTCCATTCAATTTTGTATGTTGGACCAGTAACTTAACCTGATATTTTGTTTTCTTCTTGTGAAGGTCCAGTAGATTGGGTACGAGGTACCCCTGTGCCATTATATGTGTGCCTTGAGGGCAGTTAGTGTTTAGGGCCTCTTAAATAGGCTTGAAGACTTTGAGAGCGCATCTGCTCTTTCTTGTGTGTGAAACGTGCCTCTGGGAGGCTTGAGTTAAAAGTTAGGAGCAAGGGCTCCATGTATTTAGGGGTTTTCTGCCCTTTAGCCATTGTGGTGGTGAGCTGAGAGCTCAGAAATTAATCTTAGGGCTCGGAGCCCAAATCTTGTAACGAATTGTAATTTCCTAATTTGTTGATCTGCTACTTGGTACCTGTTATACTTTGTTATTTGTTGATTTTGAAAAGAAAATATAACCTTTGTTAAAGTTTTAAATTAACTTTAATTTTGTAGTTGAGACCTATTCCAGCCCGCACCTTCTTTCACCTCTGCTGTTCCACAGTTACCTCGGAACAAGAGGTAGCAGAGCGTGGTTGAATGGGTCTAAATTAGCCCCTTTTGACTTGCTTTGTTTTGAACTCTAATAATTTTCTCAGTTACTGGAATTTTTTTGTTTTCTAAAAATTTTTCTGTCGACATGTCCGGCCCTCGCGACGTCCTCCATCACGGCTATTTGCACAAGGAGGAATTGATCTATGAATTAACAATTAGAAATGTACAATCTGGAGGCACGGTTGCAGTAGATACCAATAAGCTTAAAGAATCACTTGATTTGCCTATTTCCATCCCCACTCTGGGAGAGAAAGATATTGACGACGCTCTCTCCACGATTACGATCATCTGTAGTTAGTTTTTTTGAAGAAAACGATCCCTCTCCAAATCAACTTAAACGAGTGCAAGCTAGATTGTTTCATTTTACAATAGGGTCACTGATCTATTGTCTCTAAAATTGAATGACATTCAAAAGAAGGAAGCTAGTGTCGTTCTCGAAAATCTTTCTGATTTGTCCAGTAAGGTTAGCCTTTTATTAACTGGGACAGCCCCCCCCCCAAAAAAAACCGACAATCCCACTCTGGTAAACGTTGTCAGCGAGGGGCATTCTCCTACCGGGGAAGAAAGTACTAAATCTGTAGAAGCCCAACAAACTTCTGTTCCATTAGGAACTGAGTCCGTTCGTCGCACATCCATTCCACCCTTTGTGTTGACTAATGCACCCTCTGAAACAGCTTCTCCGCCCCTTAGAACTTTACCTACTATCTCACCCGGGTTCAGTAGTTTGCCTCATCCGTTAGCAATGTTGCTCAAGTGTATTTATAATTTTTCTGTTAATTCCACCAGTGATGTTAATTCTTTTCTAAGATTTTTTGTTGAATTTCAGGATCATGCTCTCGTTTTTTCTCTTTCTCCGAGTCAATTCCTTCAAATTATTTATCCCTATTCCGTTGGTGTTCTCTCAGGCAAGATAGTTAGGGCAATTGCTGAACAATCATCCATAGAAGACTTCCATGCCCATCTGTTAGCAAATTTTATCCCCGCTCGAGCTAGGTCATCGCTCATTCAAAAGTACTACTACCGAGTACAACGGTTGGATGAAAACTTGGCAGACTTCATCCAAGATATTAAATTCTATACCAGGGTGTTTGCCCTTCACTTCCCTGAAGATCAAATTGTACAGGCTATTCTGGAACGTATTTCTCCTTCATACCGATCATACTTGTGTTTTGCGTCGCGTCCGCAAACTTTCGCCGAGTTAGAGGCTATGGCTGCCTCAGCCGAAGGAGTTAGATATGCCGACACACTACGTGTAGCGAGGGAGCCCCCTCCTTCTTTCAGTAATCCTCGGCCTCCACCTCGTCGACCAGTCACTCCCTGTAAATGTTACGCTTGTTGGTCGCCTGACCATCTTCGGAACAAGTGTCCATTAATTAAATCTAGTGGGATAAGGAATGGAGCAGGGTCATCCCAAGGCTGTTTTAAATGCGGCGCGTTTTCACATATCGCCGAGAACTGCCCTAATGCTAACAGCACCCCCTCCTGCTCAACTTCGGGTGCAACTTCCACCAACAATCATAAGTGACTAGTGGCATTGGCTGAGTCGACTAACTCTATTTGCGAGGCTCAGCCTCAAGTAAGCCTGTCGAAATTTCAGGGAAAACTCAGTCTTCAAATTTATCTTTTGAAGGTCCCAAAGAATGTCTTAGGATTGCGGCGGATACCCCCGCACCTGTTCCTTTTCTCAAAATTGAATTGAATAATGAGCCTGTAACTGCTCTTTTAGATTCAGGCAGTGTTTGTTCTATTATTTCGGCTGAATGGTATTCCAAATTAAAATCTATTTGTAAACTTCCTGATTTTTGTTCGACTTCGGTTCAATATGTTTCGGCAAATTCCTCTCCATCAGAAATTTTAGGGTTTCTGTATGCCAAACTTCGTATATCTAAATTTACGTGGAAATTTATACTGTTTTTGGCCAAGCACTTGTCTTGCCCCATTATATTGGGAGCTGACTTCATGTCTCACACCGGTCTAGTGCTCGACCTTCAGAGCGAGACGTGCACTTTCAAATTTGATAGTAATTCCAAAATCCCTTTGTTAAAATGTAGTTCTGTGTCACGTTCATCTATTTCGCCTACCCAGGATGAGATGTTGTTAGACCTTAGACATCTACCTGAGGAGAAGGCAGAGAGTATTCGTAAGTTGTGTCAGTCGTTTCCAGAGGTTTTCTCTGATACCCTTGGTGTTACTGACCTTATCGAATACAAAATTGAGGTTACGGATTCGATTCCTGTCCGTTTTCCACCTTATAGGCTATCTCCACCTAAAATGAAGGCATTGAAAGAAATCATAGATCAGATGCTAAAATATGGTATTATTCGCCCCTCTAAGTCGGCGTATTCTTCGCCTATTTTTCTAGTCCCGAAACCCCAAGGTGGCTTCAGGCCTGTGATTGATTATAGGCCTCTCAATCGGAAGGTGGTGTTACAATCCGTGCCCCTTCCAGACCTTCACTCTTGTTTTTCGTGGTTCCGTAAAGCTAAGTTCTTCACCATCTTAGATCTTAATCAGGCGTATAATCAGATACCGCTTGCAGAGGAATCTAAACGCCTGACAGCGTTTGCCACGGATTGGAATTTGTATGAGTACAACCGCGTGCCTGTCGGGCCCCCCACGGGGGCAGCCGTGCTTACGAGACTGCTAGACAGGGTCTTCTCCGACATCAAATTTGAATACCTGTATCATTATCTTGATGATGTCGTCGTGTTTTCTGAGACTTTTGAAAAACATCTTGATCATCTGAAAGAGGTCCTAAATCGTCTTCGTAAGGCAGGGTTAACAGTTAAGTTGTCCAAAGTCGCTTTTGCTAAGCCTTCTATGTCATTTCTAGGGCATATTGTGTCGCCCGATGGTGTCGCTGTAGATCATTCTAGAACACAGGCCATCCGTGATTTCAAACCTCCCAAGGACATCAAAGGTATTGCCAGGTTCATTGGTATAGTGAATTTCTTCAGGAAAGTTATTCCAAATTTCGCCAATAGAGCGGCGCCCTGAACTTACTTCGTCGGAAAGGCGTCAAATTTGAGTGGGGACCTGCTCAACAAGCCGCTTTTGAAGATCTCATATTAGCTCTGTGTAATGCCCCTGTTCTTGCAATGCCAGATTTCTCGAAGAAATTCATCGTCCAAACCGACGCGTCGTCGTCGGCAGTGGCTGCGGTCCTTCTTCAAGAGACCGAACTAGGGAGGCGACCCATCGCCTATGCATCTAGGACTCAATCAGCTCAAGAAGCCAAGTATTCCATCTACGAACTCGAGGGTTTGGCTGTCTTATTTGCGCTAGAAAAGTTCCGCCTCTATCTGGTACATGTCAAGTTCGACTTGGAGACAGATAACCAAGCCTGAAGTTGGGTCTTAGGTAGGCCGCGTCGTACTGGTCGCATAGCCCGCTGGGCCATAAGAATTTCGGCCTTCCAATTTGATGTTAGGCATATAAGAGGTACTGAAAATGTTGTGGCAGACGGACTAAGCCGTATGTTTTCCAATGAGGTAGAGACCCCTGAACAGGTTGATCGTTCTTCACCTCCCGAGTCCATACTACCTGAGGTTAATGCCATTCTAACAGATGCCCCCATGCTCTTTAGGGATATTGAAAAATATCAACGTGAAGATCCGACACTGGCTCCGATAATGGAAACCCTTCATTCTGGGGAACACGTCGTCCCTTATGTACTGAGGAATGGTGTTTTATGTTGCCCGTCGAGGCATGATCAGAAGATGAAAGTTGTAGTTCCAGCTGTTCTTGTACCAATGATCTTCAAGTACTACCATGGGACCCCATTAGGGGGGCATTTAGGCATCTTCAAAACCCGTGAAAAGATCCGTGAAATGTTCATCTGGAAGGGTATGGACGGCGAAATTCGTGAATTGATAAAATCTTGTAAATCTTGTTGGCTTAGTAAACCCACCATGTCCACTAAGCAAGGGCTTTTGTCTTCTCATCAAGCGTCGCGCCCCATGGAACGTCTCTACATCGACTACGTAGGACCCTTCCCCCAGTCAAAGGGGAATGCCAACAAGTTCATCCTTGTGTGTGTAGATGGCATCACAAGATTTTCTTGGTTATTTCCGACTAAGCTGGCTACCGCTCAGTCCACCATTTCTTGTTTAAATTCCATCTCTTCTTTTGGTCCCTGTCAATATATTGTTTCAGATAATGCTAAGGCTTTCACATCTAATCTCTTTCGTAAATTCTGTTTTGATCTGTCCATCTCTCATGTGACTACTTCTGCTTACTATCCTCAACCATCTCTAGCTGAACGGGTCAATCGTAACTTGAGGTCGGCTCTTATTGCCTATCATCATGAACATCATTCTAGGTGGGACACGTCCCTGCATTGGTTAGCTTTTGCTTTGAATTCGGCGGTTCATGAATCTCATAAGTTTACTCCAGCTTCGTTGATGTTCAAGTTTGTTCCCAACACGCCGCTCTCTAACCTTTGGTCTCTTAATGATATTCTACCCGAGACAATAGATCCAGATAATATTAGAGATCTTTTGAAGAAGGCCAAGGCCAATCTTAAAATTTCTCATGAAAAGGTTAGGGAAAGATATGATCGTGGACGGAGGCCCACCAACTTAAAGGTAGAAGACCAAGCTATGGTCAAGAATTCTGTTTCCGCGGGCAAGCTTGCCCCCAGATTTCATGGGCCGTGCATCATTTTAGATTTCCTTACCCCGGTGACGTTGTTAGTGAGCAACCCAGCCACCGAGAGAATCTTTAGGGTTCACCTGTCTCAGGTGAAACCTGTGTAAATTACTTGCTCATTGGATCTTTAAAATCTTGTAAGAACCCCAACAGGTTATATTTTTCTCTAAATCCTAGGCCTTCTGCCCCTCATAGTTTTACTTTTTTTAATCTGCTCTGTATAAATTTTGTGAAACCTTCCCTGAGGTTACTCTGCTGTCCTCTCCATAAGGCCATTACCAAGCTCCCGTCTCCTGCTAAACCACACCAGTGGCATTAAAATAAAAGTAATGAATTAAAAGTTTCCACGCCGCTGGCCCCTCAGCCTCACCATAAAAACTGTACCCTAAAACTATTAATGTCCAACACAATTTTGACGCCGAGATCTTACTGTTTCAGTGCCCACGCAGCCGTGCGGCGCCGTACCGCCACTGAGGTGGGGTACGGGCCCACTCCACTCCAGCGAGGTCAACCTGTTTACGGCCCGCCGGAGCCCTCCTTCCGGCCAAGGCTGATGAGCGGCGCACCACCCGCAAGCTACTTGTGGACTGTAAACAAACTTCACATCTGCGGCGTGCAGCACGACTACCCCTCTCATAATAGCGGGAGAGAGGTATCTCAGGGTACTTGAGGGGTCCGAGCGGCCTCCTCTGGATACAGGCAGCAGCGGCAGGTCTTGCCGTCAAAAGTAATCGGCAACTAATGTACTTCTTCTTCTACATGGTCTCTCTAATCGGCAATTAAATACTCCTTCAATCAACATTTGGTGGACTTAAGAAATTTTTATTTCAAGAATTAAAGTTATTTTCTTCTGAATTCAACTACTACAACATAGAGACCTTTCATCAAAATCTACTACAAATGGTTTAAAACTGCACTTAATCTAGTCGCACCCACCGATATCAAACAACTCCTGAGACCTCCTACTACTGAAAAGTTATATTTTTCTCTTCTAAATTCTTTAACTCATCAGTAAAAACTTGGACTTTTTTTAAAAACAAAATGTCTGTTTTCTTCTGTGTCACCCCTTGGAAGGACTTTTGTGGGGGGGGGGGGGGAGGCCTGTACCGGGTGGTACACCTCCACACCGCTAGTTCAAATATTGCGCCAGTTGAAACTCCTCTACAGGAGAAAGCCTGAACTTTAACAAACTGTATTAACTCAACGGTTTCTCGGAAGATGTCACTACTGTAAATTTGGTAATTTTGAAGTGTTCTGAACTGTGTCTATTTCGATTTGTGTTTGTTTGCTCCGTATCAAGAAGTTGGGACATTCTCTAACAGATGTCTCTACCAGAAACTATGATAACGCACTCTGGTGTAAAGGAATGTATTCACCTGAAGAAATATTGTATTCCTAAGTTTTGTTTCTACTAAATTTTGTTCTGTGGTTTGTGGGTTGGCAATATAAATCCTTTCTTTCCGCCTGTTTTGAATGTAGCCAATCATGAATTTCTGTAATCAATTTTCCATCAATAAGGCGTTTCTTCCTCGTCTTGTGCATTCGTTTTTGCTGTTATCCAATAAACGTTTGTGGGCGGGTTGTTATCACTCATGAAAGGTCTCGAATGTTCTACGAGGGTATAAAAACTGCTGATTTTCTTGTCTCGGTGCCACTTCAGTAACATCTCTCTTAGTGTGTGAATATGTAGCAGGGGGCGGGAGCGCCTCTTTCTTCGGGCAACAGATCTCCAACAAGGTAGTGACCTGTTAACATCTTTATTTCTTGCTAGCTCAGCAGTTTAACTCTCGGAGAAGGTTCGAAACCTTTAAAATGTAATCCATCTTCCTTAAAATGTAATTCCCTTTTTCTGTCTATGTAAAAACTACTATTTCTTGAACTGTAAAGCGAGGACAGAGAGTGCTTCACCCTCTCGAACTCCCCTTCATTTTGAAAAGGAGGTGACTACGTTTTCATAACCGTTCTTCTCTTCTTTATGTAGTAAGTTTTCTCATACGTGTCACCTCCCTAGCTTGGGATTAGCCCCTGTATGATCGGCCTAGCGCCACATAGGTTTCAGACGAAAACGTTGTGTAGGAGTGCAAGTTATCGCCTCCATTCAATTTTGTATGTTGGACCAGTAACTTAACCTGATATTTTGTTTTCTTCTTGTGAAGGTCCAGTAGATTGGGTACGAGGTACCCCTGTGCCATTATATGTGTGCCTTGAGGGCAGTTAGTGTTTAGGGCCTCTTAAATAGGCTTGAAGACTTTGAGAGCGCATCTGCTCTTTCTTGTGTGTGAAACGTGCCTCTGGGAGGCTTGAGTTAAAAGTTAGGAGCAAGGGCTCCATGTATTTAGGGGTTTTCTGCCCTTTAGCCATTGTGGTGGTGAGCTGAGAGCTCAGAAATTAATCTTAGGGCTCGGAGCCCAAATCTTGTAACGAATTGTAATTTCCTAATTTGTTGATCTGCTACTTGGTACCTGTTATACTTTGTTATTTGTTGATTTTGAAAAGAAAATATAACCTTTGTTAAAGTTTTAAATTAACTTTAATTTTGTAGTTGAGACCTATTCCAGCCCGCACATTCTTTCACCTCTGCTGTTCCACAGATACCTCGGAACAATAATAATAATAATAATAATAATAATAATAATAATAATAAGAGAAGATGAAGAAGGATGTAGTTAACGGTTATTCAGTCTCAATAGATTGTAACCAATAAATGCTGGAGTGTCGAATTTATTACTTTTTACAATTTGCTTTACGTCGTACTGATACAGATAGATCTTATGGCGACGATAGAATAGGAAAGGGGTAGAAGTGTGAAGGAAGCAACCGTGGCCTTAATTAACCAACTTCAGGGCTACCGAGAGTAGGGTTCGGACCCACTATCAATCGAATGAAAGTTGACAGTTAAGTGACCAAACCGCTGTCGAATGTTTGTCCCACAGTAGTTCTTTAATACGCCGGAAACAAACGACACACAGCTCTCACATTCGAAACATTCAAATGTGACTAACTTAAGGCGAGATAGAACAACAACTGACTGACTGACTGAGCCACTGTGTTCGGCAGCGCCCCAGTACTACCTCAAGGGATGGGCTGTCTTCTCTTTCTCCTTGCACGTGACTGACCTCCGCAGTTTTAGAGAGAATCTTGGCCTAGCCTCTCTGCTGACTCAGCCCAGTCCACTGAACAAGGTCTTTAATTCCATCTGCCTCACTTCTTCACTCTATTTCTAGTGATTTTTTCCAGAGATGAAGTATTTGCTAGCTTTGGGCTCAATTGGGCCTGAGGGTAGACTGTGTATCACAAAGTACGAGTCCTTCTGGAATAGAAAAATTATTGGGCAATCGTCCTCAACCTACACATATTACACAGTATGTGGCAAAAGAAAGAACACTCGTCTGCTATCTACATTTCCCTACCAATCACGTATTTATTTATTGTATACGAGCAGTTTCCGGCAACTCGTTATGTTGTTCAATATGTGCTCGCGAAGTTTCGAAGAAATGAAATAATACACGTGAGCTGTTGTGGTGGTAGAATGCCACATTATATCTCGTGACAGAACTATGATACATATGACTGAAACAAGTACAGTAATCCAATCCACGACTAACACGATGACTGTACAGCTTAGAATACGTCTGAAAGCAATCACTCAATACTTATACCAAACAATAAAATGCTGTATTGTATCACAGAGCAATCCAGCACCTACAGGGTGTATCAGAAATATACCAATAAACAAATCAGAAATGGTCTTCGTGTGAGCAAGGTATGTCCTAAAACAATGGGTGCTGAGTCAGCAGTTTCCAACGAAGTCATTGACCCCTAGTTGAGTAGTAAGGCTATGTAAACTCCAGACCACATTGAGGTTAAGACGCGGAATAACGTCATAACCTTGCGTACGAGAGCAAGCCTAAACCCAAGACTCCATTGGAGGGGCCTAATTTGTCACGGAATGATCTGGGGTCCTTTTGAACCCTAGGTGAGGTTATGACGTCATACGCATAAGTACGAGGGCAAGGCTAACCTCACTGGCCAATCTGGAGTGACTTATACAGCTGGGTGAGGTTATTACGTCATACCCTTACATACGATGGCATTGCTAACCTCACGCACCCCTTTGGAGGAGCCGAATCGGACAGGCCCCCTTGGAGCAGCCGAGTTGTAAAGGTTGCGGACCACTTTGGAGTAGCCGAATCGTTCGGGTGCCCATGGAAGGGCCAAAAATCGATTAGGTGACCCGCAGGTGAGGTTAAGACGTCATTATGACGTCTTAACCTAACCTTGCGCACGAACACTAACCTTCCCTCCGGCGGTCCCCTTGGAGGAGCCGAACTGCTCAGGTGACTTGTATTCAAATTGATGAATTCGCCGTATTTGCTATACCAGAGCACAAAACGCTGTGTTGCTTCAGGGATGAGAAGGGGAAAGAGGGGTAGTGGGGTGTATGATGGAGACAGGGATAATGCTCCGCACGTGCGCACATGTTTCCTCGTTCGGTCGCACAGGAATGTCCTCGTCTCTTAGAGGAAGTAACCAGAGTTCGTTTATTAAATAGACGTAACTGCAGACACCGTACAAGAACACGCTGTAATTGAGACGCACTTGTCAATCAAGGAAAGCACCAGATCGTTTCTCGTCTCGTCTGTTGGTAGCAGTAACGTTCTTTATTAGGCTATTTAACATGCTCGAAGATGAAACGCTGCCCTGATTACAGTAGATGTTCAATACAACCCCCCCCCACTCCTAATTCGATGCAGATTTAACAACGATGTAGTAGTGAACTTTGGACTCTGTTCAGGATGTGTGGTGTGTCGCCAACGAACTAGAAAGTTGCCTGTATTCTTGGTACAAGTTCATCTTCTCTTTCTACGGGATTCGCATAGTAGTCAATTTGTGCAGAACAAACTGTACACTAGCGACAGGGGCTGGGAAGTGGTTATGCTAAACGAACGAGAAAACCATTACCTCTAATTTTTTTTGCTAGTTGTTTTACGTCGCACCGACACAGATAGGTCTTACGGCGACGATGGGACAGGAAAGGGCTAGGAGTGGGAAGGAAGCGGCCGTGGCCTTAATTAAGGTACAGCCCCAGCATTTTCCTGGTGTGGAAATGGGAAACCACGGAAAACCATTTTCAGGGCTGCCGACAGTGGAGTTCGAACCTACTATCTCCCGAATACTGGATACTGACCGCACTTAAGCGGTTGCAGCTATCGAGCTCGGTCCTCTAACTTCCACTTCCCAATTCCCCTCCCTTCCCTCGCCTGATGCACAGCAACAGACAGCGGCTGTCTCTCTGGCGTAGCAAATACGCTAACTTCGTCAACTTAAATCGCGCGATCGGAAGCAAGAAAGTAACCTCATTTTCTCAAAAATAAAAGTTCTCCGCCAATCCGATTGCAGTATCGGTTTTAACATAACACGAAGTGCATCCCTGATGTTTTTTCGATATAGTTCTTATACACTCTGTATAAGCATTCACTTGACACTCATTTATGTAACAGAGGTTAACTTTCTAGAGAATAAATCGCTAGATTGTGCTGCAGATATTCCTTGCTATTTGAAGTTCCATGCTATTCGCTTGTCCAGTCTATCCGTAAAGAGCTTTGGTATCAAGAATGGCCTCAACACATTAAACCTTCAATTCGTATATCACATACGGTATTATGACCAATATCATTTTATTAAATGTTTGACGATATAACTACTTCTAAGACCCGTACGAGTGCCCCATGAGTCTTGATTCAAATGATGATTCTAATCATTGGAGGCTTGTAGATTTATATTGGGAACAAACGAACTTACTTGTGATTTTTAAATAATAGTGTTACTGTTACGTTACTGTCTGTTTTATACACCTAATTTAGTGTAGGATAACCCAGTTAGTTGAAACACATACAGTTATATTTGAGAATGAATGACAACAGTTCCATAATTAGCGGCTATTTACAAAGTCTCCTTCCTCCACACAGCAGGTAGTCCGGCTCAATGGTATCACCTGGGACGGGCGATAAGCCACATTGACAAAATTCACTTTCGTTTGGCTCAATACGCTCATTCGCTTCACACACAAAATAATTCCAAACTTATTTTACTAACATCAATATTTCAAGCCTGGTTTCTGGTATTTCTGTGAATTATGAAAATCTAGTTCCGCAATCTGCACGTTGTTTTCTTTCTTGTTCGGTTTGACCTTGTCACTCAACCCACTGTGACGATATTACGAGTTTTTTGTAGTAAAATGCAAAAAATACCCGAATATTTAATAACCGAATCAAACATTTTAAACTGTTGTTCTGTGGTGTTCATGTTTAAGCACTGAATATTTCACTGTGATCTGTTTAATAAGTATGAAAGTTTCGGAAAATCCGGACATTATTCCGCACCATTGTAATACAAATTTTACTCCAGAGGTTGGCAATGTTTGGAAATATTATGTATGCTTGATGTTTTCGTGTATGCAATAATATTACTGCAGGTTTACGGCCAGTTTGCTTTGCCGACTTAACGCCTTCTCTTTATGGGGCAGTTTGAAAGGTAGAGAGTGTAATCCCTACAACATACAACTGAAAAATGCAGTTCGCACCTACATTTTTGAAGATTCATGTCGTTAAATTGCAAAGACTGAACCGGCGTATCATAACATGCTACAAGGCTTGTGTATAGACTGAGGGAGAACATTTTCAACACTTACTGCAGTAGGGTAAGATTTATTTGTTTTCCTACCTATTTTAAAATTTAATTACCCACTCATCGAAGTTGACGGGCTTTCCACGGACGTACGGGAATCGCGTCACGGTAACCGAGCTCTCGTTTGCCGATAATCGGCCTGCAGAAAGAACGGCAATCCTTACGGGACTTGCCCTGAAATTTGAATGCTAGACAAAGGATCATAAATTCAAGCAGGGATACGTTTTGTTATTTTTTCGGAATCGGCTTTATATTTTGTGTGGAATCTGATAGTACACATTCCTTATTCCAGTCGCTATCAATGGAGCGTAAGCTGTGGCTTGTATTCCACAGAGTAACTTTATTATCGCAACAGGAAGAGAAGAATCGATCCCTTTTTCGTGAGTAAACAAGGAAAGTCACGTGACATGCATAACGAATAGGATATCGTATTTTGTTTTAGAAACGTGATTCGCAAGACCAATGTAACACATAGCGTGGATGAATTGCGTTGTTTGGGCCGAGATAATTAGTGGCGGCCCTAAGGTGTAGCCTTGTGGCAGTCCGGATTATGTGTGCCTTTCCTTATCTCCCGTAGAGCAGACCACAGCGACCAGTGATCAGGGAGCTGACGTGCACAAGGGATAGATTATCAGCGAGCACACTTACCTACAAAGGTGCTCCTACCTGCACAACATTTATCGCTCACCGCCAGACATCACCTAGGGAATCACGCCTGCCTCGCTATTGAAATTTACAGGAGCTTTAGTCGCCTGCATCTTTAAGGTTCTTCAGACGAGGAAGTTGAAGGAGAGAAAACAGTGCAGAGTGGGAATAAAACTAATTTAAGCACGGGCCGTGAAAGCACGAATGTAAACAAGGTAATAGTTATTTACTGAAGTGCCACGGAAAGTAATAATTTACGTTAAAAATAAGATGTTTACGGAAGTTCGAAAAGAGTGACGTTAACTTATCACTAGGGCCCGGATGTTCATGACATGTCATATCTTTTTTTTTTGAAATTATTTCCATGGAAAATACAAGTTAAGCATGATGTTATCTACGGTGATTAAAATTATGCAATTTTTATGGGTCATATACAGTCATATTTTGGCTCTTTTAAGGTTTATTTGTCATTCTCCGGTAACTTTTCATATTATGTTCATATTTCCCCGTGCATTTTCGTGCTTTTTTCATATTTTATTATTTTAATTCCATTTTCGCACATCCGCTTTCAGCGTCTCAAATACATCTACTAATTGTTTTCTGAAATTTATTACATTATCTATCTTAGAAATATATATTTGTGTGAATTAGGAGGGAAGCTGTATAGAACGTGACAGATGAGTAGAAAGCGACAGAAAGGTGAGCGTCAATTAAACTCTAATAATTTGACATGTTTCGAATATGGCCCAGTAACATCCCGCAATATTGAGCGTCTTTTTCCGATTACAAATAAATGTTGCGTGAAAATAGAAGATCGTCCCTACTTGCAAGTCTTACTGAATGCTCATCAGAATGTGATACTTATTTCATTCTGTGCAGAGTCGAGAGTTAACTTTGCAATGAGTAATGAAATAAATTCAAAATATTATAACAATATTATAACTTACTTATTATTTAATGAATGTTCTAGATTTCAAAAGTGTATATTCAATATAATGCTAATTTAAATAGGGGTAAAATTTTAAATATTTCAAAAATATGCCCAAAAATGTTGAAGTCATATTTTAATACATTTTTAGGTCATAAACACGCGGGCCACAGTTGTCACGTTAGTGGCTGCTTTGTAGGTATAATATTTATTTCACACTGTGGTGAATTTACTTATTTCAAATTAAATGAATTAAATATAATTAATATTGAGTTGTCTCGACGCAAATCGTCCATGTTTTATCCATGCGTTGAAGTTTTCTTGTGTTGTTTTTCGTATCCTGCTGCGAAATAGAGGTCTGTAAATGAGGTTATGTTGGAATAAAATATAAAAGTTAATGTCATTTGAAGCAGCGAACAGTCCACTAAACTACCAGAAATGAAAGTAATACGAACTGTGATATTTATCTGTTGGTAATGTATTAACCTATACATATGTCAGTACTGAGGTGGCGGCAGATTACTTGAGCTGGAATGTAGAGAGGCTATTTTATTTTTGTAGATGAGTAGAGAACCATAGTGCTGCCATCAGGCGGAGAAACAGTTCAACAACGTTAAGTCTAGTGCAGTGTTGCCAACTCAGCGGATTTTTTGACGGATTTTCGAACTTCTTTTAGCGATTTTCAGCGGTAACAATATCACCTCTCATCGCCAGGAGAGATAAAGATAGAACTTAGTACGGCATAATAGTCTACTAACTTATTCCTGTTGTATTGAACACCACTCGGTTTCTAGACCAGCTCTGACCTACAGCCTCAGTCAGTATTTGTTAAAATCGTTACTGTACTCTTGATGAGCCGAGTATGTTTGATATCGTGTGTCTTTTGACATCTGGTTCTTTTTGGTACGTCGAAAGAAAAGGTTAAAAACTAGTCAGATATTTCGTAACGAGTAGTTAAATAATTAAACTCTAAAAGACTAGTTGGCTGAGCTTCCCAGTGATGTCAAATACGGACGGTGCGTCTATAAATGCGAAATTGTTTGAAATTAATTCTTTCCGCACTTATCAAAAACAATGAAAACAGTAATGAAAGTGAAAATACTTTCGAAATATATTTGAAAATTTCCGTTTGATCTTTGCTGCTGTGAACTGCCAGCGTATTATTTGAAAAATAATAGTACCCTGTGGCTTCATATGAAACCACAGGACCTCAACTCAGCACATCTACTTCAAAGCATATAGTATGCGGAGGAGAAGATGATGAACTCTTGTTCTGAAACTTGTGAGTGTTGAGTTAACCTCTTTTATTTAAACAGCTGGTATATGCTATTTTGCTTCAGTTCGAAATTTAGTGGAATTTAACGGATTTTCAACTAACATTTATGGGGTGGCAACACTGGTCTAGTGTCCCTTGATTCATGATCTCTCTGACTATCGGTAATTACACTAGTGTGAAGTGGAGTTCAACCAAACGGAGACGATTTTTAATAAAAATAAAGTAATTACAGTTCGGAAAGTGTCATTTCCTGTACGGGAAGAACACAATGACGTCATAGTACGAAATAAAATAATTTAAAAGGCAATTATCTCGTTAAATAAGGACTAATGACACAAACTCTTAGACACAACTCTATTTATTATTATTATTATTATTATTGTTCTTCTTCTTCTTCTTCTTCTTCTTCTTCTTATTATTATTATTATTATTATTATTATGCGTGAATGGTCCCATTTGCAACACGCGAAGCTTTATTTATGATTTCGTTTGCGGAGGATCCAGGATGCTTTCATCTGTTCACTAAAGATCCTCTTCCTTTCTTCCGTCCACTTGGTACCTGCGCTTTTTGGTACTTCATTCTCTGGAGTAACTTCCCAATTGTCAAATGTCTTTCTATATATATTTCGATTCAAAATTTCTTCAGGTTGAATTTGTGCGTTCATGTCCGCTTTTGTTTGTTGCATCCAAGGAAAGTTCTTCAGTTTACCAACTCTTTCAAGAACTTGGTGGGTTAGTCTAGTTCCTGGAAGCCTCTTAACATGTCCATAAAATGTATTTATTTATTTATTTATTTATTTATTTATTTATTTATTTACAGTATTTATTTATTTTTGACTTAGTTCAACCTCTCGAAGTTTGAACGAGGTAGATGACAGCTGTGACGCCCCCAACTTCTTCAGTATTACACTCAATGTAGGTTCTGCTTATCGTATGCTTCACCCAGGGATAGAATATTCTTTTGCGTAAACATTGCTCTACAGCACTTGTTTTAAATGCAGTGTGTTGTATTCTAGATAAGACCTACTCTAAATTTGAGCTATCGGATCACGTCTCACATGATTGAAGCCGTTTAGGCGCTATCTCTACTCTAATTTTCATTGCAATGGTAATTATTAGAGCGCTATGGCTGTCTAATGGAGTTTTCATTTTCTTCAACGTGTGTACATTCTCCTTATCTCTGGATCTCCCGCCTGTTGGTCTCGAGCACATTCTACTGAGGGAAGCCGTACACTAGTACTCACTCGGCGCTCTGAATCTTCCAAAGACAAACACAGCTTGATAATTTTTCTTTTAAAAGAATGAACGACACGCTGAAGGAGTAGTGCGGTCTAAGTGGTTCGGAAGTTGAAGACCTATAGAAACGCCTAAAAGTATACTAAAAGGACTTGGCAAAAAGAACATAAAAATACCATCCAAATTCATTCATCATTTATTTGTAATTGCATAAACATGCGAAATGCTGCTGGTATGTAATATGCAGTGCAAAAATATATGAGTGAAATAGTTCTTCTTTCAGACAGTATATATATATATTAGATTAACATAATTTCAAGGAAGAAATTCCGTGTTTGTTAAAAAAAGGAATACGGAAAAGACGCTTTCCCGTGCTGTAATTACTTCCCGCACTGTTTGTTTTTATTACAAATTGTCTCTGGATGGCTAAAATCTACTTCACAGTACTGATTGCAGCACTGTGGGTCCATTTCCATCTACATAAAAATGGCGCCTCTACATTCCAGCTTAAGTAATCTTCCGCCATAACAATACTAACTAATGTATTGATAAGTATCACATACATCACAAAGTTGGTGTTACCTTCATAAATCCAAGACCAGAGGACCATGCTCACGACTCTGGTAGCTTACTGGACTGTTCGCTGCTTCAAATAATTTTTAAGGTATAATACAGGCTAACCCCACATACACACGTCTTATATAGCAAGACACAAATAGCAGAGCAAGAAAACATTAACGCAATAGATCAAACATGGACTACTTGTGTCGTGACGAATTACGCTATTTATAATTAATTTAATTTTAAAAAAGTAAATTCACCGTAGTCTTTCTTTCTTTTTAATATGTTTACCCACCTGGGTTGGTTTTTCCCTCGGACTCAGCGAGGGATCCTCAAGAACAGTGTCCTGGAGCGTGAGACTTTGGGTCGGGGGATACAACTCGGCAGGCTGACCATTACCTCACCCAGGTGGCCTCACCTGCTTTGGTGAAGTTGGACCTTGTGGGGGATGAGATGATTGGAAGCGATGGCCATGGCCTTAACTTGGATAGCATCCAGGCATTTGCCTGGAGGAGAAGTGGGAAACCACGTAAAACCACTTCCTGGATGGTTGAGATGGGAATCGATCCCACCTCTACACTCTTGATCTCCCGACGCTGAGCCGACCCTCTTACAGCCCTCGTACCACTTTTCAAATTTCGTGGCCCCCGGGGGTAGCAGCTAATCACACTAACCACTACACCACAGAGGCGGACAAATTCACCGCAGTATGAAAATAAAATTGTACAGAACAGGCAGTAAGGTGAGAACGCCAATGCCAGCAGCCCTTTAGGGTTACTTTCCGTGAGCCCGTGTGAGTCCACATTTGAACTGTTAGGTTGGTTTGATGCTGGGGGTGTGCCACTTGCGTATCCCATCGTCGTCGTAAGACTTCGGTGTGACGTAAAACATATTTTAAAACATTCCTATATCAACGTTCTTTTCTTAAGAAAGGCCTTCCTTGCTTGTGCTATCATTAGTTATTCTATTATCCACGTAACAATATTCATCACCGGGCGAGTTGGCCATGCGATTAGGGGCACGGAGCTGTGAGCTTGCATCCGGGAGATACTGGGTTCAAACCCGATTGTCGGGAGCTCTGAAGATGGTTTACCGTAGTTTCCCATTTTCACAACAGCCACGGCCACTTCCTTCCCACTCCTAGACCTTTCCTCTCTCATTTGTGTCGGTGTGACGTAAAGCCAATTGTAAAACATAAACTATTCATCTACTTCTTTCAAGACTTCATTTGCTAATTTAATATTTCCTGCATCACCTGAGTTTGTTCGACTGCACTTCATTAGTTTTGTTTTAGACTTATTTATTATCATCTTGTATTCCTTCTCCAACAATCTGTCTATACCATTCTGCAGCGTCTTCAGATCTTCTGCAGATTCAGACAAAATAACAATATCATCGGCAAATCTCAGCTTTTTGATTTCCTCTCCAATTTTATTTACCGCCTGTTCTCTCTCTATATATAAATATTGAAAAGGGGGGAGGGGCACACTGAGAGTACCTGTAATATAATGCTGCTGATCCGATTACGAAGACTGATTGACATTACCGCGCCTAAGGGACTTTGCTGTGATCTTGACCAGTGGTACGCGCACTACTAGGTTTACGTTCGGTAGCCTCAAGGAGTACGCAAATTTATCATAGAAATGAAATATCGTATGGCTTTTAATGCCGGGATATCCCAGAACGGGTTCGTGTCGCCAGGTGCAGGTCTTTCTATTTGACACCTGTAGGCGACCTGCGCGTCGTGATGAGGATGAAATGATGATGAAGACAACATATACACCCAGCCCCCGTGCCATTGGAATTAACCAATTAAGGTTAAAATCTCCGACCCGGCCGGGAATCGAACCCGGGACCCTCTGAACCGAAGGCCAGTACGCTGACCGTTCAGCCAACGAGTCGGACGTTTATCGTAGCATTTGTTTTCAGTGAGAAATTGAGCCTGCTCATCTTCAGTAAACGCTTCTTTTGATTTCGTGTTTTACTCTACCACTAAACTGAGTCTACTTTCCGAACTATTGATTCTAAAATATATATCTCCCACTGACTAGGTATGTAAAAATGCTTACTTATGCTGAACTGCTCTTTTTTTTTCAAATTTTGTTTCGAAATCCGCTTAATGTTTTTCAATAGCAGTGTGTATTAAACATAACTAGTGGACCCACGCTGCTCGGCACCATTCCTCATAACTCATCTTGATATGTCTGTCGCAGTCACATTGTTTTGCCTACCCTTTTCAATAGTTTCATGATCATTTAATTCCACTCCTTTCCATACAATATTCTCTGTGCTCCGAGCATTTTCCTGTATCCGGATCTTAACATTTTCAAACGATCTTGCCCGAGCTAGTGCAGCAAACAATTGGCCGTGGCTGGTTCGGGTAACTAGACGACTGACTTTTTCAAATGTTTGTCCCTACGCTTTATTAATTGTCATACAGAAGGCTGGTCGACTTGATACCTTCCCGTCTGTACGTACACTGCCTTCGTGATGTACAGGCCGTACTGTGATGACGTCACGCAAAGAGGCGAACTGTTTCCTCCGTCCGACCCGTACAATGCAAGAACATGATACGTCTGTACCTTGTAATAATGAAATATTCACGAATTTTATAGTATTATGACAGGTGAGATCATTAACACCTGTCATCGGATCATAACCCGTAGGTCAGGTCTATGTAATTTTAGAAGAAGTAGGTTTGAAGTGCGATCCATGCAGTCGAAGGACGAGTGTTTTACTCGTCAATGTACGCAATAAATGAGGTAAGCAGACGGCGCTAAATACAACAGCTTTCTTGTTTTTTCTTGACACTTCTGGCACTAACCAGACAACTTTCTTCCACACAAACATCATCATCATCATCATCTGTTTACCCTCCAGATTCGGTTTTTCCCTCGGACTTAGCGAGGGATCCCACCTCTACCGCCCCAAGGGCAGTGTCTTGGAGCTTCAGACTCTTGGTCGGGGGATACAACTGGGGAGTATGACGACCAGTACCTCGCCCAGGCGGCCTCACCTGCTATGCTGAACAGGGGCCTTGTGGAGGGATGGGAAGATTGGAAGGGATAGATAAGGAAGAGGGAAGGAAGCGGCCGTGGCCTTAAGTTAGGTACCATCCCGGCATTCGCCTGGAGGAGAAGTGGGAAACCACGGAAAACCACTTCCAGGATGGCTGAGGTGGGAATCGAACCCACCTCTACTCAGTTGACCTCCCGAGGCTGAGTGGACCCCGTTCCAGCCCTCGTACCACTTTTCAATTTTCGTGGCAGAGCCGGGAATCGAACCCGGACCTCCGGGGGTGGCAGCTAATCACGCTAACCACTACACCACAGAGGCGGACCCACACAAACATTTGTATCATTTTTTTTTGTTTAGGAGTAGCCCATGTTTTTCCAAATATTAACGCACTGACCATCAATATCTGTTAGTTACTTCCCTTATGCCAACGGCCGTAGTCGTGTTGAAAAACCGGATCTCGTGATATCTCCGAAGTTAAGCAACATTGGGCGTGGTCAGGACTTGGATGGGTTGCCACGCGCTGTTGGTGGGGGGTAAGGGAATGGAGGAGCGGTAAGGAACTGGCCACCCTACCGCACGTAAACTCCGGCTCAGGAACACCTCTGCTGAGGTTCGGACCTGCCTTCGGGCAGAACAACCCTTACCTTACTTCCCATATTCACGGAAATTACCGAGGAACAATTTCTTAATTATTACTTTAGTATTAATTACTTAATTATCAAGTTGCGTTGTTTGTAACATGAGTTTTATTTAAAAAATGTAAAACGTGTGCATAAAAATGCTAATATCATTTAAGAGAAGGTTACCTTTTTAGATTGCATTTAATTCTACAATTTGCTTTTACTCGCATTAATTTTGGGAAGCAAATGCAGCGCGTCCTCAATATTACTAACCCAAGAAATAACCATATGTAGGTTCAATTGGTTACTGTCCACTTTTATGCTTGTTCTGTATCAACAAATAAAATGCCCTCCTGTAAATCTGTGCAACAAGAAAGTCAAAATGAGAACTCATCACAGCTCGGAAAAATGAGTGAGACATACTCCTTCTTTTCTTCGTAACAGGTATATTTTCGGCTGGGTTTTGCTATCTCATAAAGCTACCCTGCATTCATACGAAGAAAATTAAAATATTAGTGTATATTTACTTGTATAGTTGTATTTTCGCCTTAGTACACACAACCACTCTTAACTTGGGAGAGTGGGCTGCATTGTGGCAACTGCGAAGTTTCACACGTTGTTACTTAAATTCACAACACATTATATTTCAACAACAAAAGTGTTATACGTTAACAATTTAATGAATAATTTCCACGATAAGTATTACGCCTTTGAATTTATATCACTCATCACGTGAAAATACTATACCTAACCTAAACTATGAGGTCTCACTATCTTAATAACAGCTGTTTACGTGAATGCTGATCTGATGAATTTAAAGAACAAACATGCAATGTACTTAAATATAAATTTAGGTCTTTCAAAAGTCACAATTATCCAAAGAATTACATTCACAAGTACAACTTGTAAACTTCGCTTAGCACGTCTCAATTGATCAGCTGACGGGCTTGGCACGCTTTCTACAGTACGGCCTGTATATTACGAAGGCAGTGGTACGTACGTAGACTGCTTTGTCTTAGCAGTATGTAAGTTATTAGGAACGTTCTGCCATATTGTGAGTATGTTCAGAAGCTGAGGAAGGTCAGAAAACCAAAGTGTATCTAGCAAAGAACAGTTCCTGGCATTATCAGGGGAGTGTATACTCTCTGGCTCCACAGGTAGTAATCAAACCTGGCTAAGGATGAAAATCACATACATATGTTAGTCGCTTAGCAACCTGGTAAGTACACGATGTACTGCCTTCACCTGCAACCGTTGGAGTGATCATATAATGATTTGATTTTAAGATTACTCAAATTTGGCTGAACTTGGAGACTTATCAATGTCTCATGATTCAACGGCAGGTGATTCCGAAGAGAATGAAAGGGAAATGGAGCAAATCGGTCCAGTAGAATGGACGAGCGGATTTGCCAAAGCTGTTTTTAGTAAACCTCTTTTAATATCGGTATACGGATACTGGTATATATATATAGTTGTTAGGCAATGGAAACCTAGCAATTCCACTCACGAGAAAACCACGTTTCTCCTCCTGTCTTGTGAAAACTTGCCGCCTTGCCTGAGAAGAGAACAGAAGTTTCCAATGGTCGAATAATAGTGCTATCGTTAAGCAATGAAAAAGTCCAGGAACAGTTGTCCGCCCATTGCTGACCGCTGAGTTTTGGGCGTCCTCCGTAAACTTTACGCCAGCGACGACTATTGTAATTATTGGGGAACAGGGTGGTGTAGTGGCTTAGCTGCTTGCCTGTCTTTCCGGCGACCGTATTATGATTCCTGGTGTTACTGGGGTAGAATTTTCAGTAATGTGTTCCTTGGTTCAATACCCTCAGGCGTTTCTATTTTTTGAAAATTACCACGCCGAATGGGCCTAAGCGAAACTCTGCATTGACTCGCATTACCGCTCGTAGTGGTTTAAAAAGGCACACTGCTAATCTAATCGACCGGAGAACTATAACTAAGAAAAGGATTGTAATTATTACGAATAAATTAAAATAACAAAAATAAGTTTTCTAGAAGAAATCCATAATTTAATTTTATATATTGCAAATGTTAAACGTTTAAGCACTTCAGGCTTTTTTAGTCGCCAAACCACCGCAAGGACAATGAACTGACGGAAACCACCAGAACACTAGCAGCCAGCGTCTTGGAGAGGTGTGGCAGGCCAACTGATGAGCGCACTGCTACATTGGGGCGGGGCGTTGGTGGTTTCACGATCGAAAAAGCCTAAATAGCTTAAATGTTTAAATTAGGAATATATTCTCATAATTTATTATATTTTATTTACCTAAAATTCGTAGCTCAAGTTCCTAGGATGTTTTCAACATTGAGTTGCTTGCCTGAAGGGCTACAACTGTGGTTTTTGAACAACAATCTCTTTTAAATCATACTGAAGAAGATCCCGAAATACGACACAAAACATGTCTATAGAACATTAACGATGGTCCTAAATTCCTAAACACAAGATATGGCAGAATCACTAGAGTAAATCAATTCAAGTACCGAAGGAAAATAATACTGACAAACGGGATAGATAAGCAGGAAAACTAAAATAGTGTTTAGAAAGTAGAATTGGTTTATCAACTAGCGATAAAAATAACTATTTGCAAAAAGAAAAATTGAACATTCAATACTGGAAGAAAACCGCAATGCCTTTATGCAGCGGGATAGTTAATCGTAAATAAAAAAGAGAGACATTGAAAAAAGGGAAAAAGATATGAAAAATCTAAAGAAGATATTTGGACAAAGAAAGCTGGGAATACTTCGCTGAGAACGAGTAATAAAGAAGTATATAGGGAAACTATAAAATTATCGGATCCCTTCAGGAAAAGAAGAATGTATTTTATAGTCACTTGGCCCGAATGAATTAAAATTATGTGACCATTTTGAAAAACAATCCTCAACACATATAAATTACTTCAACAAAATGAAAAAAGGATTTAGCAGAAATGATGTTTACGAAAGCGGAAATTCTGGTCAGGCTTACATTTGTTCGAGAGTTTTCAAGAAAAATACAAAAAGGGGGCAACTATCAGGTTGGATGAAAGGGTAAAGAAATACTGGACAGAATGAAAGTAAAGAAAGGAGACAAAAACATGAAGAAGTTATTTTACGTGGTGAATGGAAAACACAAATCTAAGAAGGAAGGAGGTAAAAACTAGCATCGCCTGATTTATTTAACTCCGCCAACTCGATAGTACAGCTACTGTACTGCATATTAGAGAAATGTCTAAATTTACTGGAATGATTAACGCCTTCGAGCGGTTCTTTCATTGTTGGTAGGATTTATAGGTACTTGTATATCCACAAGTAAGTAAGCTTGTAACTGCTGTCGTCAATTACCTTCAAGTAGAGCATTTGATTGGTGATTAGTACACCAGAAAATGTTACAGACGAGCAGGCACACGTAGAACGACCATGACACTATCTATCGTGTGTTGAAGACATTTTAACATATTAAATACTTTTAGACGTCAAACTTTCTTACGACTGGCAGTCATTCGAAAATTTATGAAACGTGACGCAACAAATTGTGTGACCATAGCAACCTATCCACAGCTATGATGATAATGATTGTTAGTTAAAAGGGCCTGAGAGCTAGGTCATCGGCCCCTAACGGTACGAGGGGCAACGAAATGAAAATTATAACTTCAAAATGTATCCACTGACTAGAATCTAGAACGAATGATGATGAAAAACATCGTGAAACAAAACGATCAGTGCATCGTTTTCAAAACGCCTTAATTACTGGGATGATACTCGTTATCTAAAGGGGTTCTAAATCCAGGTCACCGTCCTTCATAATGGTACTAATCACTGGTAATGCAGAACCATGGTGTTCCTCCTATAGAGGTACCAGTCACAGGTGACCTAGTCCCATGGTATTTCTCACACAATGGCACGACTCACAGGTAACAAAAAGCCATAGTATTTCGCACATAGTGGTACTGATCACAGGCAATATAGACCCATAGATTGATAGATAGATAGATAGATAGATAGATAGATAGATATGGTTTAAAGAATATTGTATTTTCACGACCGCACGTACTAAATGTACGTAACACGACCTAATAGGTTGAAAGTTGGTTTCGATTAGATTTTTTTTAAACTGAGAAAGTAAGGGACACGTGTCCCTATCTTACACTTAACCAGTGAAATACATAAATAGCATAAAAATATATAAAATACTGCATAAATGAAAAAAAGGATGAAACAAATTACTATGGTACTATGCTATCCTGCTGTACATAAAAATAACTATTATAAAACACAATATAAATTAGCATTTTGCTTCCTACGAAGAAATTAACATACAACATACAACGAATTACAGATTCAATAATAAGAATAAGAATAAGAATGAGAATAAGAATAAGAATAAGAATAAGAATAAGAATAAGAATAAGAATAAGAATAAGAATAAGAATAAGAATATAGTTAAACCTACTACTATTTACAATTAATTTGTCCAATTCCAGAAATATATCACATTGACGAATGTTATAGTTTTCGTGTGTTTACTGTGGGTGAAAAACATTGCAAAATGGGGATAGGGATAAGGATAACTATGCAGGAAACCACAGCTGAGTACTTTCTAACACTCTTGAATAATAATAATAATAATAATAATAATAATAATAATAATAATAATAATAATAATAATAATAATAATAATAATAATAATAATAATAATGATAAGAAGAAGAAGAATCACGAGGAGAAGAAAACGAAGAAGGATGGTGTTTCTGATAAAGTGGTATTACTCATAGGCAACGCAGACCCGTTTTGAACGCAGAGGAACCCACTGGTGGGATGTACACGATGGCATTTATCACAAGCAACGTCCAGACCCGTAGTGTTCCTTGCATAATGGTGCTGTTCCTATTTAAAGTAAACCCATGGTGTTCCGCATGTAATGGTACTAATCACAAGTGTTTCATGGTTGTAATGTCATCATTTCTTGGTCCCACTTCTACTCACCTTTCACGAGAGGCAGCGGTACTGTCGGTGTAGTATTCGTCTGCACCCCTATCCACAGGGGATAGAGAGAGAGAGAGAGAGAGAGAGAGAGAGAGAGACAGAAGGGATCCGACATTTAAAAAAATGAAGTAACGGACAACGAAAGGCCAGGTCCACGAAGAGCGTGTGAATGAAAGACTCCCTAGACCTCGAATGATCTAATACTGTCAGGGCCGGAAAAGAACAAGAGTTGACCAAGGGAGGTCGGGCAGGATAGATGAAAGTGAGGATCCTGGCAAAAGTGGAAGCAATGCCAGGCCTCAGCTAAGAGCCCCGCGGTGTCTAACCCACGCTCCCAAGTACAGAGACCCTGGAGCCCCATTTTAGTCTCCCCTTACGACAGGCAGGTGATGCGTGGGTGTGTTCTTCATCTGCGCCTCCATCCACAGTAGGTTCTAACCACAGCAACCGTGCAAGCTGTGATGTAAGGTATGGCTGGATAGTCAGACAATGTTACCTAGCAACCATGCAGACAGTGATGTATGTATGGATGGATGGTCAGACAATGTTACCTAGCAACGGTGCAGGCTGTGATGTAAGGTATGGATGGATGGTCAGACAATGTTACCTAGCAACGGTGCAGGTTGTGATGTAAGGTATGGATAGATGGTCAGACAATGTTACCTAGCAACGGTGCAGGCTGTGATGTAAGGTATGGATGGATGGTCAGACAATGTTACCTAGCAACCATGCAGACAGTGATGTAAGGTATGGATGAAAGGTCAGACAATGTTACCTAGCAACCGTGCAGGCTGTGATGTAACGTATGGATGGATGGCCAGACAATGTTACATAACAACCGTGCAGGCTGTGATGTAAGGTTTGGATGGATGGTCAGACAATGTTACCTAGCAACCGTGCAGGCTGTGATGTAAGGTATGGATGGATGGCCAGACAATGTTACCTAGCAACCGTGCAGGCTGTGATGTAAGGTATGGATGGATGGTCAGACAATGTTACCTAGCAACCGTGCAGGCTGTGATGTAAGGTATGGATGGATGGGCAGACAATGTTACCTAGCAACCATGCAGACAGTGATGTAAGGTATGGATGAAAGGTCAGACAATGTTACCTAGCAACCGTGCAGGCTGTGATGTAAGGTATGGATGGATGGCCAGACAATGTTACCTAGCAACCGTGCAGGCTGTGATGTAAGGTATGGATGGATGGGCAGACAATGTTACCTAGCAACCATGCAGACAGTGATGTAAGGTATGGATGAAAGGTCAGACAATATTACCTAGCAACCGTGCAGGCTGTGATGTAAGGTATGGATGGATGGTCAGACAATGTTACCTAGCAACCGTGCAGGCTGTGATGTAAGGTGTGGATGGATGGTCAGACAATGTTACCTAGCAACCATGCAGACAGTGATGTAAGGTATGGATGGATGGTCAGACAATGTTACCTAGCAACCGTGCAGGCTGTGATGTAAGGTATGGATGGATGGCCAGACAATGTTACCTAGCAACCATGCAGACAGTGATGTAAGGTATGGATGGACAGTCAGACAATGTTACCTAGCAACCGTGCAGGCTGTGATGTAAGGTATGGATGGATGGTCAGACAATGTTACCTAGCAACCGTGCAGGCTGTGATGTAAGGTGTGGATGGATGGACAGACAATGTTACCTAGCAACAGTGCAAGCTGTGATGTAAGGTATGGATGGATGGTCAGACAATGTTACCTAGCAACCATGCAGACAGTGATGTAAGGTATGGATGAATGGTCAGACAATGTTACCTAGCAACCGTGCAGGCTGTGATGTAAGGTATGGATGGATAGTCAGACAATGTTACCTAGCAACCATGCAGACAGTGATGTAAGGTATGGATGAAAGGTCAGAAAATGTTACCTAGCAACCGTGCAGGCTGTGATGTAACGTATGGATGGATGGTCAGACAATGTTACCTAGCAACCATGCAGTCTTCGTATTATGGTTGGTTGTCATCTGAAATTGGCAGCCGTTGATAAATGTCCATGACCGGGAGAATCCTAAGAATGCTGCTTCAAACCCGGCAAGGAGTGGAAAAGCCCATTCGACACTCCATGTTGTGCGAAGCTGGCATGTAAAGTTTCTCTGGTAACATCCTTGGTGTATACCGGACAAAATTAATTAAAACTCGGTCACCGTTCACGGAACAGAGGTTAGGTTTCTTCTGCCATCCGGCAGCCCTAGAAAAAAATGGAACGGCGAAACTGACAGGCAAGGAGCCACGTAATGTCAAATTGAAATGCCCACACACGGCAGCTCATTATTATTATTATTATTATTATTATTATTATTATTATTATTATTATTATTATGATTATTATTAGGTAGTCGACAAGTTACCGATGTGAGCATGGATAGAATTTAAAGTCGTAAAAGCTATTTAGGCAGGGTTCAGGATTTAATAAAGCTGAGAGAAAAAAATAAAAAGAGGGAGAGTCTTTGAAGTTCGTGGCAGTGTTTGTTCAAGGTGGATTGAAGTTCGTTGATACGTCGCATGGAGGCGATATTAGAGCATAACTTCTCACAAATAAATGTTCGACAATAATGAAAAAGGTTGTAGAGCAGTAGTTTGTCCGAGCACTGAGATGAGGGCAGTTAAGGAATGTATAAAGAATTGATTGAGGTGGAGTAGCGTCAACCCCAGTAGTAGTGCTGGTTTGATTAATGTTTGAAGAGGAATACAGCTTAGCAACCATCCCATCTTAACTCTGATCGGAGGAAAGGAAGAGCACCGGTCGTTTGAACAATGAAGGTATCGACTAAAGAAAGCTATTGATGGTGCTTGCCTGAGCTTCTAGTAGCAAGTTAATGCCAGAGTGGCCCTTGACTGCTTACTTCCACAGAAATCCATATCCTTATTATATCAAATCGTTTTTTAACATGTTGCTTTACGTCGCACCGACACAGCCAGGTCTTATTGGGACGGTGGGATAGGAAAGGGCAAGGAGTGGAAAGGAAGTGGCTGTGGGATTAATTAATGTGGAATCGCAGCATTCGCCTGGTGTAAAAATGCGAAATAACTGAGAACCACATTCAGTGCTGTCGACAGTGCTGTTCTAACCCAGTATATCCCGGCAGGTAGAGATCAAATCTTCAAAGTGCTAGAAATAACTGAAAAAGACTTGTTTTCTGATTTAGATACTAAGATATACATAACTCGCCTTGGAGTAGGAGTAATACAGTGTGTCCCGCTCCCAGCGGGGCCGGCGCTCCGAGCGCTGAGTCACTGCAGAGCCACGAGTGCATAGGATTACTAAAATATTGTGATCATGAAGCCAGAATAAAGTTCTTTAATTGGACATTGCAAAATATTGCTAACGGTACTGTTGACCCACATTTAATAATTTTCTCAGATGAGGCATGGTTTCATTTGAGTGGTCATGTGCCTTCAAAAAACATTAGGTTTTGGAGCATTGAAAATCCGCGATAAATTCACGAAGTTCCTTTATATGGCCAGAAATTTGGTGTATGGTGTGCTCTAACTGCAGAACGGAAATTTGGTCCCATACTTTTGAACGATATCATAAATTCGGAAACATACCGCACAAATATTCTCGCGCCAGGTTTTCAAATGTTGACAGAAAATAATGACTTACGATACGGCTACTTCCAACAGGATTCTGCCACAGGTCCCTAAAATTTAAAGTTTACAAAGGTAATCCTCACACCATAGATGTACTTAAAAATGGTTACGTTCCAAAACTCACCGATACAAACTAGTAGCTAAATTAACATTCTAATGAGTCTCAAAATTCACGACAACGGACAGTAGGTGCCTGCGATGAGATGCGCGGTGACTCACGCACCAGACCTCTCCGGAGGCCACACGCCATTATTGTAAATTTATGTCGAAGGGAAAAAATACATTATATTACCTTTCAGACACATGAAAAAATATTTTGAAAATACTACTACTACTACTACTACTACTACTACTACTACTAATACTAATAATAATAATAATAATAATAATAATAATAATAATAATAATAATAATACACCTCTGTTCTTTCATTCACTAACCATTGTTTTCCACTGTGGGTTGGGGTGGCATCCACATTATTCCCTGCCTGTCGTAGGAAGTGACTAAAAGGGGCCGCAGGGGCTCTTAAATTATTTAAGAAAAAGGCTAAATAAACAACTGATAAAGAATCTGCCACCATGGTGAGTGCCCTAAATGCATATCAGTGATGATTTGATTGATTGATTGATTGAATGATTGATTGATTGATCGATCGATTGATTGATGGATTGATTGATTGATTGATTGATTGATTGATTGGTTGATTGATTGATTGATTGATTGATTGATTGATTGATTGATTGATTGATTGATTGATTGATTGATTGATTGATTGATTGATTGATTGATTGATTGATTGAGAGCTTGGGTTTGCGACCGCGGAGCCCTTAGCTGAGTCCAAGCATTGCATCCTCTCACTTCTGGCAGTTTCCTTGCTTTCATCTACTCTGACTGACATTCCTTATTCAACTCTTGTTCTTTTCCGACCCCCACAGTATTAGAGAACTCGAGGCTTAGGGAGCCTTTCATTGTCACGCCTTTCGTGGCCCTTGTCTTTCTTTGACCGATACCTTCATTTTTCGAAGTGTGGGACACATTCAATTTTTTCCCCTCTGATTAGTATTAATAGAGGATGTCTGGCGTCTTAAAACACCTTTTCCTTTATTGTTTTCAACCCTTATTGATTTGCATTGACCATTTCCACATTTTATTGGGCGAGTAAAGAACCACCGTGAAGTTTTACTTGTGAACGGAGAATTATGAACGCACTAGGGTGATTGCACGTTTCCTTTGTTAGTCGGAAGAGTATTCATTGCTACAAGTACTTATTAGCAACATGGAAGAGCGAAGAGAAAAGGGTCGTCTATTTTTCCGATTTTGGAACTGACCTTGTAACAAGATTAGTTATCAGATACAAAGACGTGATTTAAAAACAAAAGACACATAAAGTTAACATAAAACGGAAAGGAGAAATATGGAATAAAATCGCAGATCCATAGCAGAAAGAAGATGAGTTGGAATAGTAGCTGGACCTTGTGTCCTATGAATGTATATCTTCTATGGATACATATTATTCTAACATTTATACATGAAAAAATTTGCCAATATTCAATTTGGGTTCTAACAATCAGAATATTTGTCGCATTAAATACTTCAAGGGCACATTCTCTAACTGTCTTGACAGCTTCATTTCCGATTTTAGCTGTATTAGTTATGCTTATATTGTAGGATCGTTTATGAAATAGCATATTGTCGTTACCGGGACAAAACCTCCTACGTGATAATTATTCTGGATATATTCTAACCCGCAGCAATTACATTATGAAAAGGGAAAATGCCTTGACAATATTGACACAATATTGCACCTTAGATGACAGAACCTTACCGGCCCAAGTTCTAAGCTTAAATATTTCATATAAGAGGTTTTGTCGCGATAGCGACGATATATTTAGTTTTAGAAATTATATTAATTTATTCAAATCATCTTGTTGTTTACGCATAATTTGCTGTTCTTGGGCATTTTCGTGAAAGAGAAAAATATCTGCAAACAAGAATATATTTCCGTAAGCTCTAGACAACCTATGCCATGTAACATTGGGCCAAGTACCGACATTTGAGGCACGCCATATTTGACATAAAATATTTGCCGAGGTCTTGTCGATATTGACATAATGCTTCTTATCAGACAAATAATATTTAAACCAATCTAACGGCTATCCTACTGCTTATTTATTTTTATCTAATGCTCTTTGCAACATCATGTGCAACTGAAATAGTACTATGTTTTGTAAGAAAGCTATATTGAAATATGAAGAGAAACTGAGTCGAGTACCCTTTTTTATATCAAAGGCATTATGGACTATAAATTGAAGGAGTGCTCCGCTGGTGTTATCTGTAAGTCTTTAATCGTTTGGGAGAACATTTCAGGGAAATATGACCAGTCCTTGGCAGAAACAAACTGTGCAGCAATCCACCGTGACACCGCCCCAGCTCACACATCGCTGCTGATCCATTAATGTTTGACAAACGCAAAGACAACTGTTCTTCCCTATCCACCGTACTCACCTGATCTAGCTCCAGTAGACCTTCTATTATTCCCCAAAGTGAATATCACCCTGAAATGACGACGTTTTAAATCATCTGAGGAGATCAAAGTGAAATCGTAGACGAAGTGTTCGTGATTCCCAGAATTCCCTGGCTAACCGTACTGCAGCTAAGTCCTCAGAAGATTCATTTTAAAAGCTCAGTTGTTTTAACAGGCCCTGTTTATGTTGGTTTGGATACAGTTACAAAACTACAAGTTTACTACTTAAAAAAGAGATCCTGTGTGCCACTCGTTACTGGTACTCTTGCCTGATGTACGACACCAGACAGTGTTCTGAACTAGACTTCCTGTTCACTTACTGTGCGTGCTCGCCATGTAGGCGAGGTCAGCTCCTGGCCAGCCAACATAGACAGTACCACAGAGAGGTTCAGCTGCAGTTCAGAGATTGTAATTAACGGGAAGTGTCATGCCGAATCCTACCTTGAAACTTTGGTGGCATAACCAAGAAGACACAACTGCCTGTTTGCACTGCAGTGCTCCAGAATGAAAAGTGGTACTACTTGTTCAAGTGGTGGTGATTATTCTTTTAAGAGGAAGTAAAACTAGGCAAACATCCTCTATATAACACTCAGAGAGAAAAGTGGAAGCAATCCGACACTTCGAGAAATGAAGGTATCGGCTAAAGTAAGGCACGGGCCACGAAGGGCGAGAAAATGAAAGATTCCCTAGGCCTCGAGTACTCTAATACCCTCTGGGTCGGAAAAGAACAAGAGCTGACCAAGGGAGTTCGGGCAGGATACATGAAAATGAGTAGGCTGGCACAAGTAATTGGAAGCAATGCCAGGACTCAGCTAAGGGCCCCGTTGTCGCCAACCCATGCTCCGAAGTTCAGAGCCCCTGGGGCGATAGGAAAAGGCTAGGAGTGGGTAAGGCAGCGAGCGTGGCCTTAACTGAAATGGGAAACTCTTCAGTGCTGCTGACAGTGGGGTTCGAATCTACTATCTCCGGGATCCATGCTCACAGCTGCGCGCACCAAACCACACGGCCAACTCGCCCAGTCATGACATTATTACAATCATTCCTTTGCCTCTTAAGGACTCGCCAGATTAGTTAGTGATCTCGCAGTTTAAATCCACCTGTTGCTATTTCTGACGGATGAAGTACATTTTTCATCTGTTCCTTGGCACAACTCAGAGAAATATGTAGCTTCCACTCAACTCTAGATATGACTGTATCTAAGCTACTAAGGTATGGATGGTACTGAGTAATGCCTTTCGGAGCATAACGAGTGCGTTTGTATGTTATGAAAAGTGTTATTCACAGGGTCTGCAACAACTCTGGTGCAGCGAGGAAGGCAATGGCAAACTATCTCACTTCTCATCTTGCTAACTGTGCCTCATTTTGGTGCCGACATCGGATTTAGGGTTTCCTCTGAACTATTATTTTGGGTCGATCGAGCCTTTGGGTGATGACCTAACAGGGACAGATATCTTACACTGTATGAGGTCTGATTTACTTACAACTGTAACATTTATCAGATAATTCCCCAAAAGGCTCGTCTATTTTCTCCCACATGAGATGTTTTACCAGTCTCAGTGGAGTCATGCAGATGATTCACTGACTGCACACAGCGACTTGACTTTCGAGACTCCCACGTGTCTGCTTCGCCTCACAAGTCGATATATGGATTTCTTTCAGTCTGGCAGGTAATTTGGCGCTCTTGACTGTCTTTGTGTTTTAGAAGAATGCGTCTTTAACTGCGTGTATTCGCGGCGCATCGGGGAGAAGAATCGTCGGCAATTTTCATGGCCTATCAGATGGAGCAGCGCCATAAGAAACAGCGAGAGAGTGGCAAAACGTGCAACGGAAGCAAGAAGATGGGGCTGGCAATGTAAATGACAAGAGCAGAGATTGGGAAGGAGAGAGCTTTCTGCGACTGTCGGAGTGAGTGGGCTGTAACACTACTCCTCGATAATTATCCTTCATTCGAACTGTTTTCCATTTATACATAACCCTGTTTCTAAATCAATACTTTTAACATGGATATGTTTGGAGCTGTGGGTCTATCCCCAACTGCCTGTCGTTAGAGGGACTAGCAGGTGTCCCATGGGTTCTTAACTAGAGAGCGTGGTTTCTTGACCATGTGGTCCTCAGCTGAGTCCTGATATTGCTTCCACTTACTTGTGCCAGGCTCCTCTGTTTCATTTATCCTATCGGACCTTCCTTGGTCAACTCTTGTTCTTTACGACACCGTTGGTATTAGGCCATTTGAGGCCTAGGGAGCCTTTCAGTTACGCTCCCTTCGTGGCCCTTGTCTTTCTTTCGCTGATATCTTCATTTTCCGAAGCGTCTGATCTTCCATTCTCTCCCTCTGATTATGTTATATAGAGGATGGTTGGCTAGTTGTACTTCCTCTTAAAACAATAATCACCACCACCACCACTCCATCGGCAATATCAACGCCATCAATTTCCCAACAGCATTGTAACCATGACAACCAGTATTAAGTCAGTAGCGCCATCTTCTCACTGTGCGCTTTCTTCATGTAACTAAGAACTTCAGAAAATCTCGCACCGAGCTCGATAGCTGCAGTCGTTTAAGTGCGGTATTCGGGAGATAGTAGGTTCGAACCCCACTGTCGGCAGCCCTGAAAATGGTTTTCCGTGGTTTACCATTTTCACACCAGGCAAATGCTGGGGCTGTACATCAATTAAGGCCACGGCCGATTCCTTCCCACTCCTAGCACTTTCCTGTCCCATCATCGCCATAAGTAAGATCTATCTGTGTCGGTGCAACGTATAGCAACTAACAAAAAAGAAAATCTCGCATCGAGTGAATCCTTGAACTGACTGGAAAACGAACCCAAGGTCTTGACAGGCACGTTAACCATAGGACTGATTTTTTCCTTTCGCATTTCGCTAACGATGGACGGCATAGAACTTAACGCGTGGGTTCGAGTCCCACTGTCGGCAGCCCTGAAGGTGGTTTTCCGTGGTTTCCCATGTTCACACCAGCAAAATGCTGGGGTTGTACCTTAACTAATGCCACGGTCGCTTCCTTTCCACTCCTAGGCCTCTCCTATCACATCGTGGCTGTAAGAAATATCTGTGTCGGTGGAACGTAAAATTTTTGTTAGAAATAAAGAACAAAAAAGTACTTTACGTTTCTAGGCATTTCTTCTCGTGTATTCCCTGAACCTCTTCATTCTTTAGCTTTTCATTTTCATCAATCAATCAATACTGATCTGCATTTAGCGCAGTCGCCCAGGTGGCAGATTCCCTATCTGTTGCTTTCCTAGCCTTTTCCTAAATGATTTCAAAGAAATTGGAAATGTATTGAACATCTCCCTTGGTAAGTTATTCCAATCCCTAACTCCCCTTCCTATAAATGAATATTTGCCCCAGTTTGTCCTCTTGAATTCCAACTTTATCTTCATATTGTGATCTTTCCTACTTTTATAAACGCCATTCAAACTGATTTGTCTACTAATGTCATTCCACGCCATCTCTCAGCTGACAGCTCGGAATATACGACTTAGTCGAGCAGCTCGTCTCCTTTCTCCCAAGTCTTCCCTGCCCAAACTTTGCAACATTTTTGTAATGCTACTCTTTTGTCGGAAATCACTCAGAACAAATCGAGCTGCTTTTCTTTGGATTTTTTCCAGTTCTTGAATCAGGTAATCCTGGTGAGGGTCCCATACACTGGAACCGTACTCTAGTTGGGGTCTTACCAGAGACTTATATGCACTCTCGTTTACATCCTTACTACAACCCCTAAACACCCTCATAACCATGTGCAGAGATCTGTACCCTTTATTTACAATCCCATTCATGTGATTACCCCAATGAAGATCTTTCCTTATATTAACACCTAGATACTTACAATGACCCCCAAAAGGAACTTTGACCCCATCAACGAAGTAATTAAAACTGAGAGGACTTTTCCTATTTGTGAAACTCACAACCTGACTTTTAACCCCATTTATCAACATACCATTGCCTGCTGTCCATCTCACATCATTTTCGAGGTCACGTTGCAGTTGCTCACAATCTTGTAACTTATTTATCACTCTATAGAGAATAACATCATCCGCAAAAAGCCTTACCTCCGATTCCACTCCTTTACTCATATCATTTATATATACGGGGTGAAGCGTAATTCGCGCATTCGGGTGTCGCAGCGCGACTCCCCACATGCCAGTAATAAAAAAATGTCTCTTACAAATTTTCGTCTTGCGAGTATATCCGGTAGAAAACAGACGTTGAAGAGTAGCAATCTGGCAACACTGTAACCATATGTAGGGTAACAGCCGCTGTCAGCACAGTCTCGACGTTCTGTGCAGATGGTGCAATGGATAGAGTTCTTGGTTGGCATGCAGGAGGTCGATGGTTCGATCCTGGGTTGAGGCGCATTTTTTATTTGCTAATTTCCATCTGACATTACCTACTGTAATACAGTAAGACACCGTTTCTGAGGTCACATGTATCCTACAACAAAGAGGTTTCACATCTAGTAGATGAAGTGGTGCGAATAAATTCACGCCCACGACGTGCAAAGGGCGCCTTTCGAAGCTGACCAATGAAAACGATTGTTCGTCCATTTCTAGGATTGTAGTATGTAAGTGCAAATGGTTTCTAGAGGACCTACTGCAATCGCTGTTTACGATTAAGATGCCAGATACCATACCACATGGACTACATTTACGAAATAAAAATCATACGCCTCAACCCAGGATCGACCACTCGACCTCCTGCATGCTAACCCAAAACTCTATCCACTGCACCAAGTCTACAGTACGACTAACTTCTGCTGACAGAGCTAGTTACCCTACATGTGGTTACAGTGTTGGCAGATTGCTACTCTTCAACGTCGTTTTTCTGCCGGATATACTCGCAAGACGAAATTTTGTAAGATACATTTTTTTTTATTGCTGGCATGTGAGGAGTCGTGCTGCGACGCCCGAGTGCGCGAATTACGCTTCACTCTGTATAAGAAAACATAAAGGTCCGATAACACTGCCCTGAGGAACTCCCCTCTCAACTATTACAGGGTCAGACAAAGCTTCACCGACTCTAACTCTCTGAGATCTATTTTCTAGAAATATAGCAACCTATTCAGTCACTCTTTTGTCTAGTCCAATTGCACTCATTTTTGCCAGTAGTCTCCCATGATCCACCCTATCAAATGCTTTAGGCAGGTCAATCGCGATACAGTCCTTTTGACCTCCAGAATCCAAGATATCTGCTATATCTTGCTGGAATCCTACAAGTTGAGCTTCAGTGGAATAACCTTTCCTAAAACCGAATTGCCTTCTATCGAACCAGTTATTAATTTCACAAACATGTCTAATATAATCAGAAAGAATGCCTTCCCAAAGCTTACATACAATGCATGTCAAACTTACTGGCCTGTAATTTTCAGCTTTATGTTTATCACCCTTTCCTTTATACACAGGGGCTACTATAGCAACTCTCCATTCATCTGGTATAGCTCCTCCGACCAAACTATAATCAAATAAGTACTTCAGATATGGTACTATATCCCAACCCATTGTCTTTAGTATATCCCCAGAAATCTGATCAATTCCAGCCTCTTTTCTAGTTTTCAACTTTTGTATCTTATTGTAAATGTCATTGTTATCATATGTAAATTGTATTACTTCTTTGGCCTTAGTCTCCTCCTCTATCTCGACATTATCCTTGTAACCAACAATCTTTACATACTGCTGACTGAATACTCACATACAAGATACAAGATCCTCACATACACACTCCCCTTGTTCATTAATTATTCCTGGAATGTCCTTCTTGGAACCTGTTTCTGCCTTAAAATACCTATACATACCCTTCCATTTTTTACTAAAATTTGTATGACTACCAATTATGCTTGCCATCATGTTATCCTTAGCTGCCTTCTTTGCTAGATTCAATTTTCTAGTAAGTTCCTTCAATTTCTCCTTACTTCCACAGCCATTTCTAACTCTATTTCTTTCCAGTCTGCACCTCCTTCGTAGTCTCTTTATTTCTCTATAATAATAATAATAATAATAATAATAATAATAATAATAATAATAATAATAATAATAATAATAATAATAATAATAATAATAATAATAATATAATAAGGTGGGGTTTTCTCTCCTCTTCGGAAATAGTGCGCTTGCGTCTTCTTTTTATTAGTTTCTCCTCAATGGTTTTCGAGCGTCAACTTTTCTTCTCAACTCTATTCCATTGCGGGCATCTCTAGTGTACTGCCAACATCTTCCACATCTCTTTTGACCGCTTCTCCCCTCTTCGAGATAAGCTTTAACCCCATGATGTATCTGAAGCTCATTTTGGTCAGTCGTTTGTTATCAGTTCTTACTAGGTGTCCGTAGAATTTCTGCCTTCGTTTCCGCAGTACCGAATAACAATAATAATGTACATACATACGTCTTCATTATAGACTGCTATGCCTAGTAATGAAGTTCCTTTAACATTCGAATTGAGCATGTATGGACTACATGTTAACAGCTAATCTTGTTTTCAGAGTCTAGTAGATCTTGTTCGTCTGCCGGCTTTGACGTCCTGTCAGTATCTGTTAAGCCCATCAGTCAGCATTTTCCTTCGCTATTCTGGTATAGGCCATCTCCGTTTTCTAGGTTCTGACTCCACCGCAATCCTCAAAAACCTCCTGAAACTATCCCGGTCATTGATTTTATCCCCCACAATGCCTATCTCTCTCAGATCTTTCTCACACTCTTGGAACCATCTTAACTTGGATGCCTTTGGATTCATAAAATTACACATTTTCTTTGTGAGCAAATCAAAAAGCAAAATCATCTCTGTACAAGCCATGAAGGCCCTTGGAGGGGTGGATGGTAAAGGCTTCCACTATCCGTAACCTCGGCACTTGGAGGGGTAGAGCGGTTAGCTCTACGTCCGGCCACCTATGTCCCCAGGAATTAACCTGGTACTCACTTTTGCTGTGAACCTCAGGGCCATGTACACTTCCGAAAATGGAAATCTCATTTCTTTAGAACAGCAGTTTTCACTTTTAATTGCTGCTGTTATTGGTTCTATCTTGCTGTAAACTTCTTTGCGGATGTTAATCGAACCTGCCCGTCAAACCATCCGTTGCACAAGATCCTTCGTAGGAGCCTGAGTTCTCTTTTAAGTAACTGATCGGCTTGTCGTTTTCGATTCATACACAGAGTCTTCGAAGCGTACAAACCTTCTATCCTAACAACCGTGCTGTAATGTTGTAGCTTGGCTCCCATACTCAGCATCTTCTTATTGCAGATGATTTTAGTCAGTTCGTACGCCTGCTCTAATTTCCAGATCCGGATTAGATTATTATTATTATTATTATTATTATTATTATTATTATTATTATTATTATTATTATTATTATTATTAACGTTTGCCTACTAGGGACCACGGATATTATCTTAACTCTCAGCTAGGTCTTCTGCTCTTCATTGGTCCGTATGCCTTCATTTTCTGGCTGTGTGACTGCTTCGTTCCATTTGTCCAGCTAAGTCTGGTGGTCCCTGCACTCTTTTTGCTCGTGAGAGACAGTGAGAAGACTCCCTATACGATGGTCTATCGGATACTGAGATCGGTTCTCTGTGGTCTCTAATGGGATATGTAGTTCTTCTAGGTCTGATCTTACTGAGATGATCCACTTGGTCTTGGAAGCCTTACGCTTACTTGTCACCGTGAGGATTCTGTTGGTGAGCCTGCAGAGTTTCAGGAGGCTCATGTGCACGTAGAAAGTCACTCACCTATCCTTCATGCGTGTGATTATGTCTTTCTGATGTTCGTAGAGTTCGTTGTTGTGCCTCATTATGTATGTGCAATCGTCCTCAAGATCTTCCTCTCTTTAAGTTCTAGTTTCCTGAGTGGGTCCTTTCAATTCATCAAGAGGCACTCAGAGGCGTAGAGAGAGGGTCTTACTACCGAGTTTTAGTGCTTCAGTTCTAGAATCTTGGAGAGGTACTTTCAGGTGTAGATGCTTTTACAGGAATGATAGGTCCTCTCTAACATGATACACCTGGTGTCTATGGCCAAAGTTTCGCTCTTGTTTGCTCAGATCCATTCTCCTAAGTACTTAACTGCAGGAACTTTACTTATGGTGTTTTTTCCTAGTGGGATTGTAGAAGGAGGTTGCTTTATGTTAGTGATGAACTCCGTCTTCTGTAGGTTGACCCTCAAGCCGCGTTTTGCTGTAGAACTGTAGAGGCTCTGTAGTTGGTGAATAGCCTCCTCCATGCTGCTGGCCAGTAGAGTGAGATCATTAGCAAAGGCTGATTATTATTATTATTATTATTATTATTATTATTATTATTACTATTATTATTATTATTATTATTATTATTATTATTATTAATTATACGTACGTCCGCTCCTGTGGTGTAAGGGTTAGTGTGATTAGCTGCCACACCCGGAGGCCCAGGTTCAATTGCTGGTTCTGCCACGAAATTTGAAAAGTGGTACGAGGGCTGGAACGGAGTCCACTCAGCATCATGGGGTCAAGTGAGTAGAGGTGTGTTCGATTTCCACCTCAGCCATCTTGGAAGTGATTTTCCGTGGTTTCCCACTTCTCATCCAGGCAAATGCCGGGATGGTACCTAACTTAAAGCCACGGCCGCATCCTTCCCTCTTCCTTGTCTATCCCTTCCAATCTTCCCATCCCCCGCAAGGACCCTGTTCAGCATAGCAGGTGAGGCCGCCTGGGCGACGTACTGGTCCTCCTCCCCAGTTTTAACCCACGACCCAGAGTCTGAAGCTCCAGAACACTGCCCTTGAGGTGGTAGAGGTGGGATCCCTCACTGAGTCCGAGGAAAAAACCGACCCTGGAGGGTAAACAAATAAAGAAGAATATTTACGAGGTTTAGAATGTAGCTGCCATCCTCGGAAGCCCGGGTTCGATTACCGGTACTGCCAGAAATTTAAGAATGGCACGAGGGCTGGTATGTGGTTGAAATGGTACATGCAGCTTACTTCCATTGGGGGTGTGCCTCAAGAGAGCTGCACAGCCCCGGGATGAGGACGGGAGTTACTTATTCGCAATGTAGATTATAACACTTGTTCCCATACAGCATTCACTGAGCTTCGACTGTTCGGGCGTATGTGGATCTTGCCATTTTCAAACTGTCTTTCCCGAGATAATGCAACATACAACTGGCCGTGAATGAATAATGGTTCGGGTAAGTAGACACAACTTCTTCAAGCGTTTGTACCTGAGCTTTATTATTTGTAATGGTCATACAGAAGCGTAGACGAATTGATACTTTTCCGCCTGTGCGTTCATCGATGTTTCCTATCAGCAGTATGTACTTTATTAGGAAAGTTCTCTCATCTGTTGCGTATATTTAGAAGCTGGGGAACGTCAGAGAATCAAAGAGTATATAGCACGAAACAGTATTCTTCCATGATGAGAGTAAGTACATACTGTCTGGCTTGGCAGGTAGTAGCCAAAGATGGCTGTACTCAATCACATTACTAAGTATGAAAATCACCGGTATCAAAATATTAATGGAAAGTGTTAGTCAGTTAGCAACCTGCCAAGTACAGAATGTGTTGCGGGTTAGGATAAGCCTTTGCCTGCAATTATTGAAGTGATCATTTAATTATTTGATTTTATGATTATCAAAGTCGGCTGGACTTAGAGACGTATAAATGTCTGATCATTAACCGGCAGGTAATTCCGGAGAGAAGAAAACAAAAATAAAGCAGCTCGATCCAGCAGAACGGTCGGACGGATTTTGAAAAGCTGTTTATTAAATTATTTTAATATATAGATTATTATTATTATTATTATTATTATTATTATTATTATTATTATTATTATTATTATTATTATTATTATTATTATTATTATTCCAGAAGGCACTCAGTATTCGTACATCAATACTGAGACCCACGTTTGTTAGATCGGAGAGGGTTGAGTTGCGCTTATCGCTTTGAATCCATTCTCACTCTCTCCGGATGTTCTCGCTGTTTTTCTTCAATTACTCTCCTCGTCTCCAAAGAGTGTGAGGGAGCAAAGACTTTAATTACAGTGCCAATCAGCTGAATTGCTTCCCCTGCCTTCCTGTTCACTGATCGGGATCAAGTGTTGCAGTTTCTAGCGACGTCGATATTCAGACCAGACTAGAATTTGTGACTCTTTCCATTCGTTAACGTTACAACGGGAGATATATGTTTTACCCTCGAAAGAACGCCGTCAGTTCTATCTTTAGCAAGCGACATGTCGCTATAATAATAATAATAATAATAATAATAATAATAATAATAATAATAATAATAATAATAATAATAATAATAATAATAATAATAATAATAATAAATAATAATAATAATAATAATAATAATAATAATAATAATAATAATAATAATAATAATAATACCGAGCTCGATAGCTGCAGTCGCTTAAGTGCGGCCAGTACCCAGTAATCGGGAGATAGTGGGTTCGAGCCCCACTGTCGGCAGCCCTGAAGATGGTTTTCCGTGGTTTCCCATTTTCACACCAGGCAAATGCCGGGGCTGTACCTTAATTAAGGCCACGGCCGCTTCCGTCCACTTCCTAGACCTTTCCTATCCCATCGTCGCCATAGGACATATCTGCGTCGGTGCGACGTTAAACAAAATAACAAAAAATAATAATAATAATAATAATAATAATAATAATTTGTCGACTACGCAAAAATAAAATTCATTTGGAATGTTCGGCCTTCGCTGATGATCTAGCTATTCTTTCTAACAACAGGCAATATGAAATTTCTGCTAAGACTGGGTTGCAAAAATCGTATGAAAAATCTCAGTACATGGAATGATCCGCTCGATGTCTAGATGGGAAAACTCTACAGGCTAAATTCGGCAAAATTAATCAAGTGAATAAGTCCAAGTACCTAGGAGAAATAATTCATCCATTAGCCTTGGAATCGTGAAGCAAATAAGCCTATAGACTCACCTGCAACAGGTCGAAAAAGAAAACAATATCCAGGAACGCAAAATTAAGACATTTCTATTCAGTTATCAAAGCTGAAGCAGTATACGCCTCCGAAACCTTTATAATTGTAGGCAGATCACTTATTAAAGACAGAGAGATGATGATGATGCTTGTTGTTTAAAGGGGCCTGACATCTAAGGTAATCGGCCCAAAGACATAGAGAAACAGGAGAGGAAAATATTTAGGAAAATATTTGTTCCAGTCTAATCAGAGGGAATCTGGATGAAACGGAACCCTTGGGAGTTTTATCAGCATTCTGTAAATATCACCGACACCATCAGGATAAGGCGCTTAAAGTTTTATGACATATTCTCAGAGTGAACAATGACAGGCTCACCAAAAGGCTTCTCAACCTTGCTCTCCGAATGTAAGTCAAGAGCTACTGGCTTAATGAAATAGAAAAAGACCTTCAGGAAACTGGAATCCGACAGGAAAATGTTCAAGATCGACTCCAGTTCAAAAAAAGCAGTCAAAAGCCATCATTATCCTGATAAAATGAATACCAGGACCAATAAATATGGACTGAAGAACGCACGAAAATGTGCAGTGCCTAAATGAAGAGGTTTTGGGAGAAGAAGAAACAAACATCTGCTAAATGAATTCTATTGCCCTCCTAGATAGGCATAACACATACCACCTCAATGATGTAGCGGTTAGTGTGATTAGCTGCCACGCCCGGATGCCCTGGTTCGATTACCGGCACTGGCACGAAATTTGAAAAGTCGTACAAGGACTCGAACGGGGTCCACTAAGCATTTGGAGGTCAACTGAGTAGACGGGGTTCGATTCCCACCTCAGGCATTCTTGCAGCTGTTTCCCCAGGCAAATGCCGCAATGGTCCCTAACCTAAGGCCACGGCCACTTTCTTCCCTCATCCTTGCGTTCCCTTCCAATCATCCCATCCCCTACAAGAACTTTGTTCAGCGTAACAGGTGAGGCCGCCTGGGAGAGGAGCTGGTCCTCCTCCTCAGTTTAACCCCAGAATAAATATCTAATAATAATAATAATAATAATAATAATAATTGAGGAAAGGCATAACAGTCTATGATGATGTATATAAGCAGTAATTGTTATTATTAATGCACTTCAACTCTTTTATTCAACAGTTCTGGATCATTTTTATTGAGTGAGCTGTGTCAAGAAGAGTGGCTCTAACCTTAAGTTCATTCATCTCATGGTTATCGCTCTTTGTTGACCATCGACTGCACTCTTGTGTCTGTTGTGTGAAGTTCAAGCCAAAGTTTGAAATTATTAACTTTCTCGAACAACGCCTCTCGTGTACTGTATGTTAGCTTATACACTAAGGGTACAACCTTACTTTTTCCCCTTATCACTGGAGGTAGTGATTTATAGTTATTTTCTAACAGTTCGATTTGAATCATTGTTGCTAACCATACAGTTTGGGGACCCTACTTGCCGATACGACGTCTTACAGTTACTGTTAATCTTGCAGGTTGGCACTATATAGTCATACTGCCACTTCCGTATTGTGAAAATCACTAGTGCTACATTTTTAGGGCAAAGTAAAGCATATTTTGTTTTGTTGCAACATTGTCTAGCCGTTTGAGTTCAAATAATACATTTAATAACTAGGGTGCACACTGAGAGGCCAAAAGTCATGGGAAGACACTGAATATGATGTTAACAACAAGTTTCTCCTCCGCGAGCCCTCAAAACGGCAGGAATACGGCGAGGCATCCACTCTACAAGATGTTAGAATCGTTCTGGAGGGATCTGGACCCACTGCTACCCACAGTTGGTCTTGTGTAGTAGGCGCGGAGTTCAAAGAGCGTACGCCAGCATCGACACCATCCCGTAAATGCTCGATTGGATTAAGATCGGGGGATATGGAGGGCTAATCCATGGTCGTAACTTCACTGGAGTGCTCCTCCAACCTCCTACGTGCCATCACAGAGCGGTGACATGTCGCTTTGTCCTGTTGAAACATGGCATCTCCATCAGGGTACTCTAGGGCCAGAAAAGAATGCAGATGGTTTTTAAGAATGTCCACTTAACGTGGATCTGCCAGCGCTCCCTGCAGCCGGACAATGGGGCCTAATTGCAACCATGAGAACGCCGCCCAGAGCTGAGCTACCTCGCCTGGGCACACCTTGGTGACGCGCAGGATCCATAGCTTCATGGATCATACCCCACACTCTCACACACCCATCAGCTGGATACAACTGGAACCGTGATTCATCGGACCATACCACACGCCGCCACTGTTCCATGGTCCATGCACGTGTAGAGGGGTGAGCAGAGGGACACCAGTTGGTCGTCGGCTGGTAAAGCCTATGCGGTGCAGTTGCCTCCTTACACTCCTGGTAGAAATGTGTTCCTGACTCCCATCATTCAACTGGACGGTGATCTGACTCGTACGAGCCCATCGAGAGCCCAGTATGGTTATGCGGAGGTGACGTGATGTCCGTTTATAAAAAACCTGTTGCCTTCCTGTGCGGTGGTTTACGTGGGTGGTAACATTCTCTCTGCGATATTGAACATTCACCCTCGACACTGTTGACCTCGGAAACCCGAATTCGCGTGTAATCTCCACAGTGCTATGACCCATGATCATCCTATGTTCAAAGTCAGTTAACTTGGGACTCGTTGCCATCACACGACACTGGTGTCTGTGACAGACTGCTCAGCTACGCCGCAGCTAGCTGCGACGCTCAGGGATCTTATGGGACAACCCTTCCCGTGAATTTTGGCCACTCAATGTGTCAGAAGCAAGAAAAATCTGCAAGAACTCCTCTGAAAAGGAGAGCAACGTTACCTCCTGTATAAAGATCAGTTGAGTTTAAATGGAAGGAAATTTCGTTACCAACCTAACTTAAGCTAACCTTGTCTTGTCTTGTCACGACTTTCGTACGGTTTTCAGACTTAGCCTCTGTGCATTCTTATTGACTTAGGCAGGTGTACAGGTTTCACTTCATTCTGACAAGTAATAGCATATTTCAAGAGGGAATGTGAATTATATACACCCGGCACACACCGTAGGATATGGTTATAGTAATGTGTATATCAAAATAAGGACAGAAATATGTAACATTAAATTGTGTGAGGGTGAGAGAGCGTTTATTTATTTATTTATTTATTTATTTATTTATTTATTTATTCATTTATTCATTTCTTCACTTATTTATTTATTTATTTATTTATTTATTTATTTATTTATTTATTTATTTATTTATTTCTATATTTATTTATTTATTCATTTATTTATTCATTTACTTATGTATTTATTTATTTATTTATTCATTTATTTATTTATTCATTTATTCATTTATTTATTTATGTACGTATTTATTTATTTATTTATTTCTTTATTTATTTATTTATTTATTTATTCATTTATTTATTTATTCATTTATTTATTTATTCATATATTTATTCATTTATTTATTTATATATTTATTTATTTATTTATTTATTTATTTATTTATTGATGTTTCATTTATTTATTTATTTATTTATTTATTTACTTATTTACTTATTTATTTAATTATTTATTCATTTATTTATGTATTTATTTATTTATATATATATATTCATTTATTTATTCATATATTTATTTATTTATTTATTTATTTATTTATTTATTTATTTATTTATTTATTTATTTATTTATTTATTTATTTATTTATTTATTTATTTACTGAGCTTGAAAACCGACTTAATTAATTATGAATAGTCTATCTTGATTGTTCATTGAATTGTGATTTCAATATGTAACTAGTCAAGTTGGCAGCTGTGATGTTGTACCTTAACTGAGACCACAGCGGCTTCCTTCCTTTCAGAGACTTAGGTTAGGAAAGATGCAGCTAGGAGCCGCATGGTTTTCCATCCACGCTCTCAAAATATGTACCCCTTGGTTGTCTCTCCCTGGAGTGAAATGAGAAATGAATCATGTCAGGAACTTCACGAGAATGCTCGCGAGGTGGCACAGCTTATGACCGAGGAGAAAAACGGAAATCACATCACGAACAGCCAAGAGCTTCTGAATAGCACAAATGAGGACAAGATGTTTCTTACGCGATGCATTAACGGTGATGAAACACGAAATCAGAGTTCAGTCATAACAGAAGGTACGAATATCTTCTCCGAGACAGAAGACAGCTTCTGAGATGAGACCATGATCATCATCTTTTTAAGCATTCATTTCATCGCTTATTCGTTCCGCTTGAAGTTGTTAACCGATGGTACTGTTTGCTTGTGTAGTGACGTCTCAGATGAAATGTGAGGAGGAATAGGCCTGAACTGTACGGAATAAATGTGTTGATCCTTTACCACTACAATGCTCTTGCTCGGGCGACGTTTGCGCAAAAACCAAGATAATCGCGGTCTCGCTCCCTCATCATTCACCACTGATCTGCAGTTAGGACCGTCGCGCAGGTGGTGGATACCCACTCAATAGCTCACCTTAAATTATTTCAAAGAATTTGGTAACTGATGCTGTATAGACTTTTGGGCTTGTGCCGTGTGAAGAAAATAAGGTAAAATTCTTTACGTTTTGCAGAGAACTGTGCTCTGTGTCATCAGAAGATGCTTTCGACTGTCCACGAGAAAGGCTTCTTAAACAATGACTTTCTGAAATTAGTCTTTATAATAGAAGTGAAAATGGTACGTTCATTCGTCACCAGATGGCTCCCGGACGTGGCACCGCAGTAGTGTTCGAAGCGAAAGCAGACACAACCATCAGAATCAGTCTAAGAGGGGTCACATAACATGTGTACGTAACGTATGACATTGAAAGGTGTATCACATTGACACAAGCCTGGAATGAAACATCTGGCGATGAGAAACGTACGAATTTGGAAAACACCGAGACGAAATAAGAATAGTGAAGGACAGGGAAGGGAACTACCTACGTAAATCCTTAATGGCTGGCAACCAGGTATTACTTGATAGCCGGTGTCCCTGTTGAAAGACCCGACGATAGAGCGCGCTCAGCTGTTGCTGATTTATCTGGCTGGTTGAGACAAATATTATGTTCATGTTCCTTGGTACGGATACCAATTGACCGGCATGTTTGGCTGATGTATACGTTACCGCAAGTACAGGTAATTTCGTATACCCCAGGATGTAAAAATGGGGTCAATTTGTCCTTGGTTTTACTCAGACTGTGAGCAATTTTAGTGGCCGTGACAAACAGGGTTTTTATATTGTGTTTGTGGAGGATCTTGGCAATTCGATCTTGGTGTTATGAATGTTGGAAACTTATTGAGTGTACCCTTTGTAAATTATTCCAGTCCATAACTCCCCTTCCTATAAACGTATACTTGGCCCAATTTGCCTTCTTGAATTCCAACTTCTTACTTCCTACTTTTAAAGACACCACTCAAACGTATTCGTCTACTAATGTAATCCCACGCCATCTTTCCGCTAACAGCTCGGAACATACCACTTATTCGAACAGCTCACCCCATTTTTTCCCAGTCTTCCCAGCCCAAAGTTCGCAACATTTTCGAAACACTAGTGTTTTGTCGGAAATTACCCCCAACAAATCGAGCTGATTTCTTTTCGATCTTTTCCACTTTCCGAATCAAGTAATCAGGTGAGAGCCGTATACACTGAAACCCTACTCTAACTGTGGTCATACCACAGACGTATATACCTTATCTTTTACATCCTTACTACAACACCAAATACCCTCATAACCATATGAAAATCTATAATCTCATTAATATCATTAACTCAATGAAGATCCTTCCCTATATTAACACCTAGGTACTTACAGTGATCCACATGAGACACATTCATCCCATCAACACAGTAATTAAAACTGACTGGACTTCTCCTCTGGGTGAAAGATGCGATCTGACTTTTTGCCCTGTTCAGCATTATCTGCTGCTTATGTTTGAATTGCGTCGAGTTGTATTTGCAGTCATTCACGATCCTGTAATTGAAATACTATGTTCACTTACTCCCCACAGGCCTTCATTTATTTCTAACGCTGAATTCTACATCGAAAGGGTGAAGTCGAGGAGATAAAGCAATATTCAGAAAAGGAACAATGTGCGATCTAGTAAAGTGTTTCGAGATGGAGGATACACTGGGAACGGCGATTATGGTGTTAATTTTAAAGTCTGCTCTATATTTATCTTAAAATTGAAGCGCGGCAATTGACAAGCAGAAAACGGTACTGATGTATACAGCATATTAGGAATTATTATTATTGACAAATACATCGCAATTGGGAAATATCCCAGTGGCAATGGACACTTACAATAGTGTGATATTAAAGTAAAATTAAAACATAATTATCCAACAATAACAACAAAAATAACAACTACTACTACTACAACAAGTGTACAACAAGCAATTCAATGGAAAGAAAATATTACAGAACATACTACTAGTTTAACATTACAAGTCTACTTACAGAAAGTAACTCTTAGATGCATAAACCAACGGTGTGAATCTTGATGATCGGATGATGGTGAGACATGTGTGTGTGTGTAATTAGTTAATTATCATTAAATTAATTTAAACTTAATTTCCATTTACTTTCATTTAGTAGTTTGACAAACGATATGTACATACTGGTATAATTCTCATGTTGAATTATTTTGAACTTACAGTATGTTACAAAATTAGTTTCTTTCAAAATATTTCATACTCCCCACAATGTTTCTGTACAATGATTTGGTTAAGTGTAAGAGAGGACCATCAGCCCTAATTTCACTACTTTTCTTCTTCTTCTTCTTCTTCTTCTTCTTCTTCTCTCCTTTTCCTTCGCTTTTCCCACACCTGTGGGGTCGTGTGTGCAAACTGAGATGCACATGTGGGTTTGGCCCTGTTTCACGGCCGGATGACCTTCCTGACGCCAACCTTATATGGAAGGATGTAATCACTATTGCTTGTTTCTGTGATGGTTGGTAGTATGGTATGTTGTCTGAATATGATAAGGAGAGTGTTGGGACGGACACATACACCCTGTCCCCTAGCCAGGAAAATTAATAAGAAGCGATTAAAATCTCCGACCCGGGCTGGGGTTGAATCCGGGACCGCCTGAAACTAAGGCCAGTACACCGACCATTCAGCTAACGAGTGGGGCCTCTACTAAAGATAAATAAATAGTTAAATGTAAATAAATAAATAAATAAATAAATAAATAAATAAATAAATAAATAAATAAATAAATAAATAAATAAATAAATCCAGCATCATCATCCTCTGCACATCAACATAGCAAAGTGAACACAACGAAAATTGTTCTGATGGACTGCATATCAATGCAAGGCTGGGAGGCGTGACCTGCCTTAAGGTAAATAGTGGATAAGAAGAGCATTATGACGTACAAGGTTTTTGTTTCGTCCACCACGATATGAATTAATGTTTTATTTTGTGTAACATCGTTACATTGGAACCCAAAAAAACTTTTTGATTGTTTTCTTACTGGCTCCTTGCATATGATCCCTGACTGTAATTTTATTGACAACCTTTTATAAAATATTAATTAAATTAAATGTGTAAATAGGTATGGCATCGATGTTTGCGAACTTAACAATATTTCAATTAATTCCTCAATGTCTTCCCGAGTTGGAGTAAGCTGTTAGGATTCAGCGTGTTAATATTTATAAATTACATCAAAATTCTACATTTTTTAAAAATTTGCTTTCCGTTGCACTGACACAGATATGTCTTTGGGATAGGAAAGGGCTAGGGGAGCGCGAGGGAAACCACGAAAAGCCATCTTCAGGGCTGCCAACAGTGGGGTTCAACCTCATTATCTCCCGAATACAAGCTGACGCAACATGACGCAAACCATGTTGCCACTCACTCGAATATCTAAAAGCAGCATGCACGTTACACTATACATTATGAAAACGAATGTTCTGTTCGGCAAAATATTTTTGCGTGTACTGCGTGCACTTTTATCCCGAAAACAGCAGCTGACATACCTCGGCATATCGCCGTCGTCCCTCGATAAACCATTGTGTGACAATGTTGAAGGGAGAAATACTGACCTGCAGCACACGTATCAGGAAGAACGAAAATACTGACCCGCAGCACACGTATCAGTAAGAACGAAAATACTGACCCGCAACTCACGTATCAGTTAGAACGAAAATACTGACCCGCAGCACATGTGTCAGTTAGAAGGAAAATACTGACCCGCAGCACACGTATCAGTTAGAACGAAAATACCAGCACATGTATCAGTTAGAAGGAAAATACTGACCCGCAGCACATGTATCAGAACGAAAATACTGACCCCGCAGCACACGTATTAGTTAGAACGAAAATACTGACCCGCAGCATATGTATCTGTTAGAAGGAAAATATTGACCCGCAGCACATGAATCAGGTAGATGGAAATTACTGACCCGCAGCACACATATCAGTTAGAACGAAAATACTGACCTGCAGCACATGAATCAGGTAGATGGAAAATACTGACCCGCAGCGCACATATCAGAACGAAAATACTGACCCGCAGCACATGTATCACTTCGTTAACACAGTTCATGCAATACTGAATCTTAGGTGAGAGAACCTTTCTACTCAGAGTCCTAAGCTGAAATATTATCACACAGAGGTTTTTCCAGGAGAACCGACGATTGATTTTATTTCGTACTCTAACGAGCAAGTTGGCCGTGAGATTAGGGTCACGCCGCTGTAACCTCGCTGTAACCTACTGAAGATGGTTTTCCGTGGTTTCCCATTTTCACATCAGGAAAATACCGATGCTGTACCTGAATTGAGGCCTTGACCGCTTGATTTCCACTCTAGCTCATTGTCGCCATAAGACGGTGCGACGTGAAGCAACTTGTAAAATGAAATGTAACTATGACGTAATTTCCTTCTTCCCGTACTGAAAAGAGTATGGCAAATGGCACTATACCGTACTGTGATTTCTTTCCACACTGTTTTATTACAGACCGTCTCTAATTGCTTGAACTTCTCTTCAGAGTATCGTAGACATGGATAGCGACAGAGATCATGAATCAAGGAACACTAAACTAAACGTTGTTCAATTCTTTCTCAGCCTGATTGCAGCACTGTGGTTCCGTACTCAAGCACATAAAATGACGCCTCGGCATTCCAGCTCAAGTAATCTGCCGCCACACAGTATCGACCAATGTACAGGTTTGCCCGTTTCCAATATATAAATCCATATCACATGTATCACAGCATTTGGCTTTAACTTCATTAATCCAGGACCAGAGAACTCTCTTTATGACTCTGATAGCTTAGTGGACTATTCGCTGCTTCAAGTAATATTATTTTTGATCTTGTGTTACAATATAACTCTACACCACTTACATTTTTTATAGAAAGGAACGAACAACAAGAAAAAAACGTCAATGCATGGATCAAACACGCAAGATTTGCGTCGTGTCAAAACTAAATTAATCATAATTAAATTCACTTAATTTACAATAAGTAAATTCAACACAGTATGAAATAAAATATTGTACACAACAGCTACTAAAGTGACGTATCGAAATCGTAACGTAAGAGATCACGTTCCGTCGCAGTTGCATAAATAACAATTACAATTGGGTTTTTGTAGATGTCGGGCTGATGAACTTTACGGTATTCAAATGAGGGGCTTAAGAGGGAACTGGAATGGCTTCCTCTTTACAATTTGAAAATTGTCGATTTTACTCTGAAAAGTTTTGAACAGCACCTAAGGAAAAATGGTAAACGCGGTTTACAAAAATGTATTATAGACTACATACGCTACATCTTCATTATAGATTGTTATGCCCTTCAGCGTACAGTCTGCAAGTTTCTGTGAATTAAATAATCACTTCCAAAATCCTCTAGTTGAAACTAGCTCTGTTGCACCATTTAATCAACTATCTCTCATCATTAAATCGTTATAAACTGACTCTAACCATCGTCATCTTGGTCTCCCTCTACTTCTCTTACACTCCTTACCAGAATCCATTATTCTCCTAGATAACATTACCCGCTACAATCTCCTCACATGTTCCCACGACTGCAGCTGTTTTAACTTAAAACCTCATTCATCGATTTAATTTTTAACTTACGCTTTATCTCCTCGTACCGAGTATTAGTATCTCATCCTGTCACCATTATAAGGAGAGTTCCTCAAGGCAGTATTATTGGACCTTTATATTTTCTTATATACTGCATATGTAAATGATACGAGTAAAGGACTCGAATCAGAGATGATGCTTTCTGAGGATGATGTTATTCTGTATAGAGTAATAAAGAAGTTACAAGGTTGTGAGATGGAGAGCAGGCAATGGTATTTTGATAAACGGTGTTAACAATCAGGTTGTCAGTTTTACAAATAGGAAAAGTACTCTCATTTTTAATTACTGCGTAGTAACTAATGGAGATCACTGTAAGTGCCTAGGTGTTAAAGCAAGGAAAGATTTTCATTGGGGCAATCACGTAAACGGTATTGTAAATAAAGGGCACAGACCTCTGCACATGGTTATGGGAGTGTTTAGGGATTGTAAGATCCCACCTAGTGTATGCTTCCAGTGTAAGGACACTCACTAGGATTATTTGATTCGAGAACTGGAAAAAATCGAAAGAAAAGAGCCTCCATTTGTTCTGGGCGATTTCATACAAAAGAGTAGTGTTACAGAAATATTGCAAAATTTGGGCTGGGAAGACTTGAGAGAAAGGAGACAAGCTGTTCGACCAAGGGGTGTGTTCCGTGCTGTCAGTGGAGATATGACGTGGAATGACATGAATACGTGTTTTAAAAGTAGGAAAATCACAATATGAAGATAAAATTGGAATTTAAGAATACAAATTGGGGCAAATATTCGTTAATAGGAAGAAAAGTTAGGGAATGGAACAATTTACCAAGGGAGATGTTCAATAAATTTCCAAATTCTTTGCTGCTATTTAAGAAAATACTAGGTAAGAACACATAGGAAATGTGCCACCTGGAAGATTGCCGTGACTGCAGACCAGTGGTGATTAATACCACTTCCGTTGTTCTCTCTTACTTTTGCGAGCAATTGTTCCGGCTAATTTCATCCCTGTTACTTCCAACTTATCAAGAAGGTATCCCGTGTCCACTCAAATATCACTCCCTTACAGCAAGGTCGATCTGTAGATAGATCGATGTAGAGATAGTTTATTTCCGGAGCAGACTTTTCCTGTTACAGAATACCGCTGATTGCAACTCTGAGCTCATCTTGATTTAGTTTCACTTAGTACACTTGCCGAGAGAACAAACATGCTAAATACTTGACATGATCGCATGTTGCAGTTTCGTATTCCCCTCATGACATTCACTCTTCTTATCTTCTGCGGTACTGGTATCACTTTAATCTTGTAAATGAACAGGGCTCAGTAAGTCAGACAGTAGGGCACTGGCAATCTGATCTCGTGTTGGTGGATTTGATCCTGGAAACGGTGAAGGCAGTTACTGTGATATAACATCATTCTTCTTCTTCTTGTCCGTTTCACCTTCTTTGGGGTACGATAGATCTATCAATGGTTAGTGAGTCGTGTTTTCCTGTCCTCCTAGTACTTTTTCATCCTTTCAGATCTTGCCTTCCTCTCTTCTTCAGAAATTCTGTATCGTCGTTTGGGCTTCAGCCTGTCCTGAAACCTCTTTATTTTATCTTTGGTTATTTTCTTCGCAGATCCATCTACAAGCATCTCTTCTTTAATTTGGAATTCTCGTAGGTCCTTCTCAGTTTCCTTAAACCAGTTCGGCTTGGTTTTCTTATTACGGAAATAGTCGAAGATTCTTTTAGTTATCCTTTTCCTATGATGTGGCCATAGAAGTCAATTCTCCCTTTCCTTATTGTGTCGGAAATACTTTCTGATTTCCTATGCAGGGTTTCATTGCCGATGTGTGAAAGTTCGTTGTTATGGAATTTGAGGCCCAGAAATTTTCGTAGTATTTTCCTTTCCTTTATCCTCAACTTTTCCATTGGACCATGTGTACTTATAGACAGCGTTTCTTCAGCATAAAGGGCTTCAGGCTTGACTACTGTATTATAATGTCTGATCTTGGAATTTCAGGAGAGGGAATTTGTTATAGGTTTCTATCGTAAGCTGAAAGGCTGTTTCTATTTTGGTTCGTCGAGATTCCATTGCTTTCTTCTCAAGCCCATTCCAACTGATCCATTACCCAAGGTATTTGAAATCTGTAACGATCTCTATTTTTTGTTCCTCCACTTTCAAATATTTTGGAGGATTCTTAGTGTTGGTTATTATTTTGGTCTTTACAAAGGATATATTGAGATCTATCTTCTCTGCTTCCTCCAGCAGTTTGAAGGACTGCTCTTTGGCTTCCTCCCACGTCTCAGCTAGTAAGGCCATGTCGTATGCGAAAGCTAAACATTTGATCTTGATACCCTTGTTTACCGATCCCAATCGAATTCCACCACTGGTTGTCTTATCCCATTCTCTGAATACCTTCTCCAGGCACAATTGAATAGTATGGGGAACAGTCCCTCTCCCTGTCGGACACCAGTTTTGATCTTAAAAGGAGCCGACAATTCTCCCATGAATTTCACTTTGGAAAATATATTAGTGAGAGTTTCCCTAATGAGGTTTGTTGTTTTGTTGTCTAGACCGAATTCTTTGAGTACAGAAAGAAGGCTTTCCCGTTCTAGTGAGTCAGGCGCCTTTTGGAAGTCAATAAAGGTGATGACGCATGTTTTTGCCCTAGATTTCTGGTATGCTATGAGATTTTTAAGGTTCAGTATTTGTGCCGGACATGATCTCCCTTTTCTGAGTCCCGCTTGATATTCTCCCAATTGATGATCTAACTGTGGTTCTGTCCTGTTAAGTAAGGCCTGTGAGAATACCTTATATGTAATATCCAAAAGTGGTATGCCTCTATAGTTGTTGGGGTTCATTTTATTCCCCTTCTTCTGAACTGAGTGGACAAGGGCCATCTTCCATTCTTTTGGAATTCTTTCTTTCACCCAGATTCCTTCAAAAAAAATTTTGTAGGTATTTTATTGCTTCTTTGTTGTCATTATTCCAAAGTTCGGCTGTGATCTGGTTTTCTCCCGATGCTTTGTTGTTTTTAAGGTTCGAAATGATCGTTTCTTGTTCCTCAAATTTTGGCAACTTTGAATCGGGATTGGTATTTGTTGGGACGTTAGATGCCATTTTTTCTACTGGCGTTTCACAGTTGAGGGGCTTTTCAAAGTAGCCGGTTAGTATCCTGCAGTTATCAGTGTTGTTATGTGCTATATTTTCATTCTTGTTCCGTAACTGTAGATTCGGTGGCTTGGACTTCGTTGTTCACTGTTTAAAGATTTTGTAGAAACTTCTTGTCTTGTTTTAGTGAAGTCCTCATCTATTTGAATAAGCATCTGGTTTACGACTGCCATTTGTGCCATGCTTCCTTCCTTTGTTTCATTAGATGGAGACATTCTTCCGACCACCAAGCATGTTTTTTACTTTGTTATGGGGGAAAATGTTTCAACTTTTGATAATAAGATCTGTTTCATTTGATCCCAATTTTGTATGTGTATATCCTTTGTTGGAAGTTGGTATTCTTTTGAATTTAAAATTTTCTCCGGGTCATACGTTTGCTTATGAGTTTAAGGACCTTGTCTCTCCTTCTGGGTATGATTTTGATCTTTATCTTCGACATGTAATAGTCCGAGTCTAAATTAGCTCCGCTAATGACTTTGACATTTTGTATCTCCCTATTGAACTTCGGTCTGATAGCCACATGGTTCAGTTGAAATTCACCCGAACAAAGTTTTCGTCAGTGATCGACATATTCCAGGGATTCCATGACAAACCAAAACTTAACCATGGATGGACAGTAGAAAGCAGATAGGTTGCTAGAGGAAGGCTGCTAAAGTTGTGGGCTGTGAAGAAGGCTTCCAGAAACACGTAACTGTTACCTAATGTGGTCTATAACGGTCGTAAACGAATACATATAAATATATGTATTATTATTATTATTATTATTATTATTATTATTATTATTATTATTACTATCGCTTTGGAAATGCTAAATTTCATATCACATCGCCGCACCTCTTTGCAAGCCCCAATATACTGCATAAGACCGGAGCTAGATATAAATAAATCTGAAAACCGAAACTATTGAAAAACAAATTTACCATAAACCTCCACAAACAGTTTCTGGGGCTAGGAAAATTAGTTAAATTATTTCATCCCTTTTCTCAACCAACGTATAGAGTGGTAAATATTACCACAAAGCCAAATTATTCGTTTATATTAATTAAACCTCATTTATGAACTAACACCGTGCTACTTTGTCTCGAGTGGGCACTGTTGTACGTCGGACCACCTGCTGGCAGTCCACTCTCACCGACTGTCACAGACCGCGAGACGTCAGTAACAGCACCACCTGCCGGCATTGACCACGACCTCTACAGTACACAGTGGGACTGTGTCTGGCGCCCGTCGATCGCTTCGTCGCGACGGTTACGTATCGACCACACTCACCTGTTGAAACACTACACGCTGCCTAGGAAATTACATTGTGGCCAGCACCTGTCATTTCCTCCTGACCAACGACCTCTGGGTACCGCAAAGAGAACACGATGCACTTTTGTTGGACAATCTACCAACATTTATTACCGCCTAATATATGAAAAACACTAGCTGTTACAACCGGCTTCGCTCGCGAGGATTTCGTAATTTGATAAAAATAACTTGTTCCTCGGTACTGCACTAAGACGTTACCTGTAAATCCCTAATATATAAGAAATCACCGAAAAATTGAATTTCATTTACCCCAGAACCTCTCAGTAAACCACGTGTGTGGCATTGCCTTTTGGGTCTAAGGTGACCAGGCTACTGTCAGACCTAAATCTGGAACACGAGACATTGAACTCTATGTGTGAGAAACAGTCCTCTTTTAAGTCGAAAAAAAGTTTTCTTTATTTCTAAAGGAGATTCCAAATATCAAATTTCACGTCTGTAACATCTTAGTTTTTGAGATGTAAGTATCCCCATAAAGAGAATTCAACTCCTTCACTTATTTTCGATCTCAAGCCTAAGTTGATTTTCAGAAAAAGAAAAAAGGTACATGTTTCTGTATATTTTAAAGGAGTCTACAAATACCAATTTTCACGTCTATAATATGTTACGTTTATGAGATATAATGCAGATATACTCATTATAAAAACTGCCCCACTCCTTGGCTGATTGGTCATCGTTGAGGTCTTCGGTTTACAGGGTTCCGGCTTCGATTCCGGGCTAGGCCGGGGTTTTTAATCGCGTATGATTAATTATTCTGGCTCGGGGACAGATTGTTTGTGCTTGTCTCAACATTATCCTCTCCATATTCACTCAGCACACCACATTAACAACCACAACACGCACACGCAATAGTAATTACATCCCTACACACACGGTCACTGTCAGGAAGGGCATCCAGCCCTAAAACAGGGTCAAATCCACAGGTGCGACACAGTTCGCACCCGCAACCCCACAGGTGTGGGTAAAACGTTAGAAAAGGAAGAGACTCATTTTAAAAATTTACCTGCTTTTTAAATAATTTCCCCCCCTTAAGTGGATTTTCCAAAAAAAGTGTGTTCATTTTTAAAGGAGATTCCAAGTACCAATTTTAACGTCTGTAACATCTTCATTTTCTGAGATATGTGTATCCTCATATAAATAATTCAACTCCTTCCTCACTTCTTTTCACCCCCTTAAGTGGATTTTCTCAAAACGAACATTTGTGTTCTTTTATTTTTAAGGGAGATTCCAAATATCAATTTTCACGTCTGTAACATGTTAGGTTTTTGTGATTTATTGTAGATAATTTTGCTGCTCTAGAATCCTGGAGCTGACGTTGCCATGGTTACGGCAGTTCATTACCTTATCGGATTCCTAGAGCAGGGGTAGTGTGGTACCAATATCTCCGTAACGGTTGGTTTCCGGGCCCATAGGGCTTACCGATTTTTGTTCTTTGCGTCAAGGGGAGTTAATTGAGCTTTGTGTAGTCCTTGTACGACAAATTCAATAGTTTGCCTATATTAGCCTAATATTTTTATATTCCCCTCCCCGTGCCCCCACCTAGAATTGTTTTCAAAATAAAATACAGCCCATGTTACTCACTGGCAGTGTAGCTTTCTGTAGGTGAAGTACTTTTTAAAATTGGTTTTTGAGTCTATTCGTTACAAACAAATATGCAAAGATTTCCTCTTTATAATATTAGTATAGATGATCTGCAGAGGGAATGAAGGACTCCTGAGTTTTTTTTTTTAAATTTTCATCCATCATTTAAAAGACCTTCATATCGTCGCTGCCGGGACAAAACCTCCTATGTGAAATATTTTAGCCTAGAAGTTTGGTCGGTAAGGTTCTGTCATCTAAGGTGCAATACTGTCTGAATACTGTCAAGGCATTCTGTATGCACTGCGGGTGAGTATATCACATAAGGTCCCGGCAACGACGATATGTTACTGTTGTGGGCCATTGTACTTGTGACGACGTGCAGTACCTCCTCTCTCCAAGAAGAAACTAGCTGCGCATGCGTCAACATTAATTTTGTGTCTATTTATAGAAACGATGAACGGCGTAAAATATAATTTTCCATCGGTTAGAAGTTGAAAGGAAAACCATTCCCTATGACTCGTAGGGACTGGAATAATTAGCACCTATTTTTATCGAGATTGGCGTTTATTGAAAAAGAAATCAAACTGAGTACTCGTAGCGTACTTCTTTTATTTTGACTTAAAGATATGCCATAATACTACTCAAATCTACAAACAAAATTGTAACTTATTTAATAAGTATTAGGAGTTGCTTGGCCATCCTCGGTTCAGCGGGAATTTCGTGGGTTTGATTCCTCGTCAGGAAGTCGAAACGTTTAATAAACGAGATTTCCACTTCCGGAGGTGCACATGTTCCTGAGGTTTACTCAGCCTACACCAAAAATTAGTACCAGGTTAATTCCTGGGGGCAAACGCTGTCGGGCGTAGAGCTAACCACTCTACCCCAACAAGTGCAGAGGTTACAGATAGTGGACGTTTTTACTCTCCACCCTTCCAAGTGCCTTCATGATCTGTACGGAGATGATTCACAAATAAATATTATTATTATTTCTGGATTAAAAACACTAATATAAATTAACAAGTCTGTAACAAAAAGTCAAGCCAAGTTTAATTGACCTTCATCAGGTATAAATGGTAAATACTAATTAGCCATGAAGGCTAAACAACTGTTCAAATGAAAGCAAGTTTTACATTGCTGTCCAGTTGCACCTTCTGTCGTAACCACTGCACTACAGACTGTATCCGTGATGATTTTACAAATTCCCAAGGATGATGGAGGACGGCAAATCAATGGATCAGTTTGAGATAAGGAACCACATTCTGGAAACATTCGAGTCAAGACTTATTTGACGTCCGTCCGTTGCCGCGGTGTCGGAATTTTGTTCACCTGATTTCAGCCCACTAGATTTCTTCTTGTGGGACCATGTGAAGAACCTTGTGTATGGGACACTTGTCGAGACTGAAGATGAGTTTTGGCAAGAATTCTTGCAGCCTACGACACCGGGGATATTTAAACGGGTACGACAGAACTTTGTGAGACATTGCCATTCCTGCATTGACGCAGGAGGGTGCCATTTCGAACATTTGTTATAAATGGATGAGCTTGTGCAAGTAAACGGACTTAAATGAGTAGAACTGTTCCTTAACTTTTTACTCGATCGTTTCCGGAATAGGGTTCCTTATCTCAAATTGATCCGCCTGCGGTCCACCATCGTCCCTGAAAGTTTATAACATCATCACGGATAATGAGACAAAACCCTTTCACTGTCAGCTTTGTTCCTTGGAGTTGGAATCGAAATGCTCAAACCCACTAGAAAATTAACTGTTCAGATGTAAACATTGTATGAAGTTTTGCATTGAATTTGAAAACTGCTGAGCCTTCTCATGGGCATTATTAGCCGTGCGTCCCATAAACATTAATGCAGATTTATTCTCTTCATCTTGAGCACAATGAAATTCAAACAGGAACAAAGAGCAAAGGAAACACATTTCGCCTCTCGTGTCGTGCCGACCTGCTATTTAATAATTTACAGCGTAGTGTTAAGAACTGGAAATACTTAAGTTGTGTGTGAATTTGTACATGATGATACTGGATTTAAAATGTAAGAACTGTTAGCAATTGTTGTAAAGTTTTCCTTCCACAGACTTGCTTTTTGTACTCTTGTTTTTGTTGTTGTTGTTGTTGTTGTTGTTGTTGTAAGTCATAGTGTACTGTACTGTATTTTGAAATACAGTAGAGACAATACGCGACACTCAGCGAGATATCGAGGGACAGCTATCAGAGCTATCTCTAGCGGGTAGACCTGAGAACTACTGATTCTGTCATAAGAGCACGTGTATTTGTGTGTGAACTGTTTGGTGTTATTTATGCATTTTCAGTGAGTTGTCATAATTAAATAGTAGCGTGTGTCATTCTTTGATATCTGCTCTCAACATGAGAGAAAGGTATGTGCTGTGTTTGCCTGCAGTAACTATGAAGTACAGAAGAATGCGCGGTCTTTCTTTCGCCTCCCTCGTGACAAGAAAATGTAAGTAATATTGTGTTTGCATATATATTCTTCCAGTGACAAAGAGATTTTTATAGTACTTCATAATCTTCTGACCTGTTCCACCCATATTTTAACTGGCTTAAAATGTATTACGTATATTTTATTGTATAGTGCAGCAGTTAACCTTCAATACCGATGTGTTGTTGTAGGTGTGACCTGTGGGTTTTGAAATGTCACAGAAGTGATTTGGATAAGGTGTACAAGAAAGAAGGGACGTTGCGCTTATATAAGAAATATAAGATCTGTTCAGATCATTTCCTGGCCAGCGACTTTAAAAATCCTCGACCATACTGCCAAGGATATGTTACATTTTTACTCTAATTGTACGTAAATATTCCTCAAAGCATCACTATCGACAACATTTTCATACTTTTCTTTCTTTTATCTCTCTTCTCAGAATAAAGCCGGAATTTTATAAATGTTCTTTCTGTTAGTAGGCTTCATGTTAAGAGGAAAATTGTCCAGCTTTTAAATGTTAATTCGTTGCATCATGTGTGTAAGGAATGTGTCGATATTTTTATTGACATGTGCCTTAATGTGATGATACAATGATTTTTAAATGAGAAAAAAAGACAAATCTAACCGTAAAAGTACAGGCAAGAATGCTAAAGCAAAGAAAGGAATGCATAAATGAAAGATCAAGCCATTTCACAGCAGTCCATTTCACATCTTTTTTATATGTCTAATTTCAGTCTTTAAATAATCTTTTAAATGATTCTTCATTCATTTATCCAGAATTGCTTTAGAAACTTCGAAGTTAATATCTCAATAATACTTTCTTTCTAGACGTAATTTATTTATCCATTTTTGTATATGCATTTCCTTTGATATTTGAATTTACCGCGACTTTTCAGGTCAAGTCACTAGGAGCTCCACCGTCGAATTGTCTTCCATTTTAACAAGGCTAAATCCGTAAGCGTCGCGTATTGTCTCTACTGTATTTGCTAGTAGTGAGCTCAATCTATAGTATATTAGCTGTAATGTTAAGCTCTGGAAATATTTGACTTGTGTGTTAATTTGTGTTTGATGCTACTGGATTCAGAATGTTAAAATAGTGGTATTTCTTGTTTGTTGTACTCTTGCTGTTGTAGTTGTTGTTATTTAGATAGACAATTATTGATATAGTGATGTTCCGTCGGTGTCAACGTGCTTCAAAGTGTGGAGTGATTTGGATACAAGTAACCGGGCATGTTGAAAACGTATTGTTTTCGTATGCACTCGGTGTAATTTCATTAAATTTGGCGATAAATATTAGCTTCTTTTTAGAATATAAGTCTGCGAGTGTATTTACATGAGTCAGTAGACTCTTAGGATCTGTAATCATACGCAGTAATAGGAGAATTTGTTTGTTTTGTTGTGCACCGGATTTAAATACAAATACGGCAATGCCTCACATACAACTATTCTTAAGTTTTCTAAGGAATAAGAAATTAAGAGAGAAGTAGATTAGCGATGCACATCGTGCCAATTTTGAAGTTGATGATAAAACAATAATATGCAAACATCATTTTGAGGATAAGTCTGAGGTTAGGGTTGGTCATACTGATAAGTAATATGAAGTAATACGTCGATATCTCTCGCCGTTCTCTTTTTATCAGCTTCTGAAATTAGCCAATCAGATCACTTCCTGTCTCTCAATCCGCACGTAGCTTCGTCGGGCTTGACAGCCATGCCGAGAAATGAGCATCAAACACTAACACACCGTGGAATTCAGCCAATGCCATCGTAGCCATGGGACGAACCTATCAGCAGGGAGGTCCTTGTTCAAGTTCCTCCCCTGGAGAAGTTCATTTCTTTTATTGGTGTCCTAAAGCCGGTCATAAGTCACGTGCAGGTTTAGCAACACCGCCTCGTAGTGATCTGATTGCCTAACTTCAGCAGGTGATAAAATGATGACACGAGTTATCGAATTATTTTTTCCAATTGTTTATCAGTGTGACCAACCCTATAACGCTCTTACACTCGGTTCACGTTGTTTGCGACTAGGAGTAGACGGTCTTACAGTTTCTCCTAAATATGACCGTGTGTATGCTGTGCTCATCTCTCCCATTGTGGGACGAGTGCTGTAGGACAGGAACAAGAATGGGGTGTGCAGACCTCATTATCACCGCGAGACCAGCTTCCTCTGCTATCAAATAAACACATAGCCTCAGGAGGATGAACTTCTATTACAACCCTCAAGACAAAACCCAGTTTTTTTTTCCTTCAACGACAGCCTATTCATACAAATTAACATTCTATTGTTTCATATCTTTTGTTTATTCATCAGCTGTTTTCGCCTCTCGATGACAATATTGCTTCACATACGTACGGCCTAGGCCATTCAGTTCTGTCTCAATGCGTCGTTCGGTCACTTGTACTTCATTTACATTGAAACCACGTGGACTGAAAGAGAACAGATCTAAAATAGAATTCAGGGAAAGATCACAATATGAAGATAAGTTGGAATTCAAGAGGACAAAACTGGGGAAAATATTCATTTATAGGACGGGGAGTTAGGGATTGGAATAACTTACCAAGGGAGATATTCAATAAATTTCCAATTTCATTGAAATCCTTTACGAAAAGGCTAGGAAAACAACAGAGAAGGAATCTGCCACATGGGTGACTGCCCTAAATGCAGATCAGTATTGATTGATTGATTGATTGATTGATTGATTGATTTATTGAAATATTTGGGAGTTTATAGAATTTTGTTTGGTTTAGGTTTATAACAACCCTTTTTATATTAGCATGATTTTCTTCCCGTTTACCTGAAACTGGAGTATATATAGGGTGTTCCAAAATATGTGGTAAATAATCGGGTGGTGGGTAGTACAACCCAAAACAGTCCCTATCAACATTTTCTCTACGGTCGATCGTTTACACATTATAGACTTTGTATCTTTGTACGGGAAGTAACGGTGACAGACTTACCTGGCACATCCCATGTCGAGTAGCTGTCACCAAGTTGGTGTACAATACAGCCCTAAAGGGCGTAGGGGCACGTGATCCTGCTGCTAATCGACTATTACTGTATGGTTTTAAAAGTACTGACACTTTGAATGATGATGTATTCACATTTAGTGCCCGCCGCAGCATGCAGCTAGTGGAGCAATGTTTCCATCTGACGCGTAGCTTGCTGAGCCTCTGCTCTCCTCTCCAGACTCCTTCCTGCCACGTATAACTACTACAGTGTCTCTATATTAACTACTGTCGGATTTTTTATTATGGACACTCGAGTTTAGCCTTTAATTACAAACGAACCAATAGGCCTGTTGCAATGCGAGTTATACCAGTATTTTCCTTGTTTAATCCTACATTAGCTTATATAAGACACATTGTTTTCGACGTTCATTAAATATTTTTTATTTGTGGTTGTAATAAATATTGCCCGGGTTTTTGGCTTCTTCTCTAGGAAGCGCTCACTTAGGAATATATACAAGGAAAACTACTTGTCTGATGGTAATGAAATTTTTATATGTTATAACCACATGTATTTGTAGTGTAATACTCAAGTTAAATGTTTTTTCAACCATCCCGAAAAAAGTTCTTATCATTTTTCTAAAGCAACTCTTTCTCAGCCCACGATAAACGTACAACAGCAAACTTGGGCTTGTTTTGAAGCACTCAGTCATGGTTATCAGAAACTACAACAACTGTAACCGTACAGTTTGGTACCGAATTTATGAAGAGTAATATTGAAAGGAGGTTTTGTGTATGCCGGACCGTGCGATTAACAGCAGGCCGGGTGGTGAAAACGAGCGCAGTGTTGCCGCGTTCAGTAGTAATCATGCGCGCAACGAACACAGTACACTCGCCCCGGGCAGTTGTGCAATGGAATGCCCATGACCTTGGTTTATCCGCAAGCTATTTTCAGTTGTCCTATGTTCTGCATGTTGGCCACGTCACTTCAAGATGCCTCCAAGACCGCCGTTATCAGAGGGCGAACTTGCAATGATTTTTAGTGCAATTTGTTTCTTTCAATGTGAGGGGGAAAAAGTAGGGGACAAGAGGTTCCCTGTGTACAAGAAGGTGGCAGATTGTCTTGGATTATCGCTGTCGTCAGTGAAGAGAGTAGGAGCCGCTTCAAAGGAGAATGATGGAAATACGTCATCCAGGTCAAGAAAGAAGCAGTGTGTGAGACAGGGGCGTCCGAAAATCCATCTCGATGATTTTACTTTGGGCATAATACGAAGAAATATGCACGATTTTTATATGAATAAGATATTCCCCACAATTAAAAGCCTCCGTATGAAACTGTTAGAAAATATGCCGGATTTTCCTGATATGTCAATTTCTACACTTGAAAGTAGTTCGAAGCTTGGGATTCCGATTCAAAAAACTAAACAGGAAACCAGTGATCCCCCGAACTCTGGAAACAATGCATTAAAAACGCTAAGAAAATTGAAGACAACTACTGGGAAAAAAATGGACTGTCTGAAAACGTCCCTTATTTCGAGCCAGTCATAATCAACATGAATGACAGCAGCACCGATTCATCGGGACACTGATTTTTCAGACGAAGAAAATTGATAGAATTAAATATTGTAAATAACTTACATGTAAATAATAATGCAAATAACTCTTGTAAAAATTGTACAGTGTGATATTTCTAAATTAGGAAGTCAACCACTTTTAAACCTGCCTTTGAAGGTCCAAAGCCCTTATGAGAAAAGGCGATGGGAAGTGGAATTTATAAGAGGAAATAAAATAACTAAAGGTTGAAAGTAAACGAAAAGCTGTGTTCGTTGCGCGCATGATTCCTACTGAACGCGGCAACACTGCGCCCATTTTCACCACCCGGCCTGCTGTTAATCGCACGGTCCGGCATACACAAAACCTCCTTTCAATATTACTCTTCATAAATTCGGTACCAAACTGTACGGTTACAGTTGTTGTAGTTTCTGATAACCATGACTGAGTGCTTCAAAACAAGCCCAAGTTTGCTGTTGTACGTTTATCGTGGGCTGAGAAAGAGTTGCTTTAGAAAAATGATAAGAACTTTTTTCGGGATGGTTGAAAAAACATTTAACTTGAGTATTACACTACAAATACATGTGGTTATAACATATAAAAATTTCATTACCATCAGACAAGTAGTTTTCCTTGTATATATTCCTAAGTGAGCGCTTCCTAGAGAAGAAGCCAAAAACCCGGGCAATATTTATTACAACCACAAATAAAAAATATTTAATGAACGTCAAAAACAATGTGTCTTATATACGCTAATGTAGGATTAAACAAGGAAAATACTGGTATAACTCGCATTGCAACAGGCCTATTGGTTCGTTTGTAATTAAAGGCTAAACTCGAGTGTCCATAATAAAAAATCCGACAGTAGGACCGTCGAAGCGGCAGTATTACCCTCCGACACGCAAGCTGAAGTATGGGAGACGCGCGCATAGTTCTTGACCTTGCAACCAGCCTGCGTGTGTTCGAACTGGCAAGCATGAGTCGCCAGTCCGAATCTCAGTTGTTAACATGGTTGAGAGAGTTATCATTACAACACCGTATTTTCGTATGTAAAAACTCTGGTTTCATCTTAATGATCGTGTGAACAGCCATAACTCTCGCTGTTGGTGGGCAGAAAATCCTAATGGTGTTTATGAAGTCCATCACTATGATGAGAGGATCAAAAAAAAAGAAGAAAAGCCAACTAATCAGGAAAACAGTATTCTCTCTAACCGGTTTGCTATGGAAGATCTACATAGAGCGCTGAATAAATGCAAAAATGGTAAGGCGGCAGGCCTTAATGATATTTGTATTGCGCAACTCAAAAGACTTCGTCCTGTCAGTAAGCAATGGCTCTTGGACTTATCCAACAACTGCATCAAATATTGCAAAATTACTAAACTGTGGAGAAAAGCAAGAGTTATAGCAATACTCAAACCTGGCAAGAACGCAGGTACCGAGCTCGATAGCTGCAGTCGCTTAAGTGCGGCCAGTATCCAGTATTCGGGAGATAGTAGGTTCGAACCCCACTGTCGGCAGCCCTGAAAATAGTTTTCAGTGGTTTCCCATTTTCACACCAGGAAAATGCTGGGGCTGTACCTTAATTAAGGCCACGGCTGCTTCCTTCCCACTCCTAGCCCTTTCCTGTCCCATCGTCGCCATAAGACCTATCTATGTCGGTGCGACGTAAAGCAACTTGCAAAAAAAAGAACGCAGGTGATCCGAAGAACTACCGACCAATCTCTTTGCTGTGCCATTTATACAAAATCTTAGAAAGAATGATTCTGGACAGACTATCTGAAGTGATAGATCCATTACTCGGCTTTAGACCAGGGAAAAGTTGTACTTCCCAAGTACTGCACCTCACACAATATATAGAAGACGGGTATGAAAACAACAAAGTCACTGGAGTAGATTTTGTTGACTTGACATCAGCCTACGGTACAGTTAATCACCATATACTGCTTCGTGAAGTGCACAGTATAACTAAGAACTATAAGCGCACCCAAATGATTGAGTGCTTTTTACAGAACAGAAGGTTTTTTGTTGAATTCCAAGACCAGAGGAGTAGATGGAGGAACTTAAAGAATGGCCTTTCACAAGAGAGTGTGCTAACACCTATAATTTTCAACATCTACACCAATGATCAGCCTCGCCCACAAGGGACAAATAGCCTTATTTATGCAGATGATGTCGCTCTGGGAGCTCAAGAGGAAACGTTTGAACTAGCTGAAGAGGAGCTCTCCCATGCTCTACAAATTCTAAGTGGTTATTATCAAGAGAACCAACTAAAACTAAACCCATAAAAAACTCAAGTCTGTACCTTCCACCTAAAAAAAATCGAAAATGCAAGTGATTTGGGAAGGTAAAATATTAGAACACTGCTTCAGAAACCTATAAAACACACTGTCTGAATACCAAAAGGAAGGTATTTGCAAGGAACAACATTATCCGGAAATTATCTCCTTTTAAGAACATCATCTAGTCATGCTAATCAAGTGGATGCCGCCTTAAACGAAACCTGGAGAATTATTACAGAATGTTTGAGATCTACACCACTTGATAAAGTTTATTGTCTAGCAGGTATCCCACCTCCAGATATTCACCGTGAGTGTGCATCCAGACTGGAGAAATCTAAAGCACTGAACCTGACGACCCATACTTTATATGGGTACCATCCAGCAACCCAACGGCTCAAATCAAGGAAAAGCTTTCTTCATACAACTGAAAGCCTCACTGAATCACCATCGAACTTCAGAGTGAATTCATGGTGTTCCAGATCCAGCCACCTTGCAGGATGGATGACGCCTTCCGAAAGACTTCCTCCAGGCCACGAGGAAAGCTGGTCAACATGGAAGACAATAGGTTGCGTTCAGGAGTTGGAAGAACAAAGACCAACATGAGAAAGTGGGGTTTTGTTTGTGACTCCACTCTATGTGAATGTAGTGAAGAACAGACAATGAGCCATCTTCTTGTTTGTAAATACTTGGTCTCTCCGGAATGTGATCGACGCTACCAAGGAAGCATGTAAATTAGCCACTTATTGGTCACACCACATTTAATTAATTTTGTATTTATGCAGAGCAAAAATCACATCGTTACCTGCCATCATCAGAAATGATTAATGATTATAGCAAAAGATCTGTTAATGTCCTGTAAGTATAATGTATGCATGTTTCTGACACGATTAAATAAATCATTATTCTAGGAAGATTGAATGAAAAAGTGTATCGAACAAATTGCCACACACTGGGGGAACTGAAAGAAAACTTTACCAATAAAATCAGGAACATTATAGCGGCAGAACTCACTCGCATCAGACAGAAAGTGGTTACCAGGTAGAATGCTTGTAACACTCAGGAAGGACGAAACTTCCAGCATCTTTTATCAGGTAAGATTTCATATAAGATTGTATACACTTTTAAATCAGGGCGGCCGGGTGCGACATAAGTTCGGCTGAGGCAGCTGCTGTAGCGCAGAGTCAAAACACTGTGCGTTCGGTTTCGTTTATTTCTTTACGCGCACAGAGCGGGACATTTGGGCACTCTCGAAGCCAGCTCCTGCTAACGGAAATACACGAAGGCTTATCGCCATCGGCTGGTCTGTGGTTCGACGGCTCTGCATTCCAACCGACCAACCGAGCAGAGAAGTGGTAGCCACGGCTCTACCGTGGTTCTACACCTCTGTATTCGGAAGACGGAGAGAGACTGGCCCATACCGTCGGCTGTCCTAAGAATGGTTTTCCGTGGTTTTCCATTCTCCTGAACTAAGGCGAATGCCGGGACAGTTCCTACTATAGTCCACGGCTGCCAACCCCCTCACCTTCTCCGAACGTCTTCATCCCCGTAACAAATCCCCGGCCTGAGAGACGGCGTCTCCGTCTAAGAGGACGGTCTCCCCCTTCAGGTGAGGAATGAAAACAATTTAGTAGTAGCAGCCTCATCCAGCGTGTTATGCTGGATAACGAAATCGGCCAATATCCTATTACATGATATTTATTGACGAGTAGTTAAAATTGAGTCAGTGGTATGGAATGTGCCGATAGATTAGGCCCTACCTCATTTTAAACTAGAACAATTGGGGTGATACAAAGAGCGGGAATATCGAGGAAGAGTGGTGGTGATTATTGCTGTAAGAGGAAGTACAACTGGGCAACGATCATCTATATAACACTAATCAGAGAGAAAAAGTGGAAGGGATCTGACACTTCGAAAAATAAAGACATCGGCCAAAGAAATAAAAGGGCAATGAAGGGCGTGAAAATGAAGGACTCCCTAGGCCTCGAGTGCTCTAATACGTTGGGGTCCGAAGACAAGAAGAGTTAACCATGGGAGGGCGGACAGTACAGATGAAAGTGACGAGCCTGGCACAAGTAACTGGAAGCAATACTAGGACTCAGGTAAGGACCCCGTGGTTGCCAAACCACGCTCCCAAGATCAGAGCCCCTGGGCCCTTTTTAGTCGCCTTTTACGACAGGCAGGGCATACGGTGGGTGTTATTCTACCGCTCCCACCCACAGAGGGCCCTACCCTCTGAACACGAATACTTGTGTGTTTGTTTGGTAAAAAGGTAGTGTTCCCGCCACCGCCCTTCAGCAGCCGCCAATGACAAGAACATGTCCACCAATTGTCTGAGTGCACGGCTACAAATAAACGAATGTTTGCCCCAATTTGTTCTCCTGAATTCCAACTTTATCTTCATATTGTGATCATTCCTACTTTTAAAGACACAACTCATACTTATTCGTCTACTAAAGTCATTCCTCCACTGATACCTCAGAACATACAAATCAGCAAGGCAAATCGTCTCCTTTCTCCCAAGTCTTCCCAGCTCAAACTTTGCAACATTTTTGTAACGCTCCTCTTTTTTCAGAAATCACTCAGAACAAGTCGAGCCGCTTTTCTTAGGATTTGTTCAAGTTCTCGAATCAAGTAATTCTAGTGAGGGTGCCATACACTGGAACCATACTCTAGTTGGGGTCTCATCAGAGATTTACATCCTTATTACAACCCCTAAATACATACCCATTTACTTCCTTGCTATAACCATAAATAACCTCATAATCAAGTGCAGAAATCTGCACACTTGACTTAGAATTCCATTTATGTGATAACGCCAAACCAGGCGACTGTTGGGGCTGTACCTTAATTAAGGCCACGGCCGCTTCCTTCCCACTCCTACCCCATTCCTACCCCAACGTCGCCAAATGTCTTTGGTGTGTTAGCGCGACATCTGGTACAGTACAAAACTCTCTTGCGGATAGAAGAAGCTTTCAACTTCCACATTTCTTAGGACGCTTATGGCGTATATGTCCTTGGGTTTTAGGTTTATAAAATTTGCTTTATCACTCCCAGAGTATTGCAGGGAACATATTACTGAACTATTATTTTTAATAATGGTTGAGCGTTTATTGCGAGATACAAAACTGAGTTAAAACATTTATCCTATATTCCATGTCCATTTCGTCTCTATTCCATGATCTCCATACTTTCAAAATGTTATCTCTGTTCTTGTCCAGCGATATTCATCATTGCGCTGGTGAATATTGGATTTCTATGAAGCGAAGGAAAAATTGAACTGTCATTACGAATAATGGTCTGGGTTTTAGTGACGCAGTTAAACATGACTACATGAGGAAAGCTATAACTCTGTATGGACACAGCTAATAACGCACACATCATTAGTGGAGGCCATGTTTAGCATTCCGCGCGTAGTATGTCACTCGGTAATAACAACATAGCTGTGCTGGATACCAGCCGAAAATATCCGGTCACAGCTTGTGCCATCGTCACCTGAGTTATCCCGCTGGAATATGTCTTATTTTTAACATACAAAGTGTTTTCATAAACAAGGGGAATATTTTTATTATTTGAAGATTGGGGCTTTCTTTATTACATTTAAATGTCTAACAATGGAAACATGATTTCAACGTGGAATCTAGTCGGTTTAATATACCCAAAATGAGAATCTCATTTCCAAAACGTAAAATATGCAAAAGTGAAAATTTACAGGAAAGGGAAGAACGCTCAGAGTGAAAAGTTTCAACTGAAAATTCATATTAGCACTTTTCGTCGCTGTTACAAAAAACCCGTATCTTCCAACGCTTTTCCTTTCCATTGTTCTCCTTAAGACCGGTCACGCCTCCCAGTCACATATAGATATCGATGGCCTAGACTGAATACGTTGTATCCTACAAAGTTCTTCTTATCCGTTATTTCCCTAACACTGGTCACGCCTCCCAGTCACATATAGTTACCGATGGCCTAGATTGAATATGTCGTATCCCACAAAGTTCTTCTTATCCGTTATTTCCCTAAGACTGGTCACGCCTTCCGGCCACATTTGGTTATGCATTCCATCAGAACAATGTTCGTTGGGTTTATTTTCGTATGATTACGAGTAAAGGAAACTGAACCTTATAAAAATTATACTCTGGGGATTAGTAAATACGTCACGTAAACATACTTTCCTATAGTACGGTACGCTAAGGTTCATTTTCCTTCACACATCGGCATAGGAAGAAAGAACACCACGAGCGTTGTTCTGATGGACTGCATATCCATATGTGGCTCGCAGGCGTGACCAGTCTTAAGGGAAACGATGGAAAGGAGAAGCATTTGGAAGATTCGGGTTTTTGTAACAGCGACGTTTTATCAGGTTTAAATATAATAATTGCATTACTATTCAAAGTATTTCTGTTAAAAAGTCAGCATTTTAAGAAATATGCATGGACAAGGATGGATTTGGTACTTTTTGGCACTGGAAGTGTAAATACTTCCATCTGAAATAATAAATTTCACTGCAGCCATCAGAAAACTGGCCATATTTAAGTATAAAATGATCAAAAGTATGTTATATACAATAAAGGCACAGATTAGTTAAGTAATATTAAATGGTATCATCCAACTGAACAAAGTAAATTAAATAACGTGTCTGTTCTGTCAGACATGATATGGGCTTATGTCAGGTTAAGAAAACAAGGTAAAAGTCTTCACGTTTCGTACAGAACTTTGTTCCGCGTCTTCAGAAGAAAATCTAGACTGTTCACGAGAAGGTAAGGTAAGGGTTATTCTGCCCGAAGGCAGGTCCGAACCTTCGCAGAGGTGTTCCTGAGCCGGAGTTTAGGTGCGGTAGGGTGGCCAGTTCCTTTCCGCTCCTCCATTCCCTTACCCCCCACCAACAGCGCGTGGCAACCCATCCAACTCCTGACCACGCCCAATGTTGCTTAACTTCGGAGATCTCACGGGATCCGGTGTTTCAACACGGCTACGGCCGTTGGCGTTCACGAGAAAGACTTCTACAATAATGAGGGTTTGAATTTAAGAATTACCTTACCTTACCTTACCTTACCTTACCTTACCGTTGGAGCTTTAGTAGTACGCCCGTTCGTCACCACGTGGGTCGCTATTTGCTGGCACAGCGCTCCAAGTGGGAGCTTACGACAACATTAAGCTCTAGCTAGCTAGGAGCGCAGCGAGGGATCCAGTCGGCCGTGCTTCAATTGAGATGTTCTTTTTTTTTGCTAGGGGCTTTACGTCGCACCGACACAGATAGGTCCTATGGCGACGACGGGATAGGAAAGGCCTAGGAGTTGGAAGGAAGCGGCCGTGACCTTAATTAAGGTACAGCGCCAGCATTTGTCTGGTGTGAAAATGGGAAACCACGGAAAACCATCTTCAGGGATTAAGATGTTCTATCACACCGTGTGTGCGTGAGAAGTAACAGAGAGGGCACCAGATGAATCAGGGACGAATGTGGTGGAAGAAATAAACAGAAACTAGTAAAATACAATGCAACAAAGGACACCAGGATAGAACAGAGCTGAAGAAAGGAAAGAAAGTGGGTCGAGAAAACCAGAAGATGATAATGGTGTGAGATAATGATGGTTCATTCTAAGCTATGTGTTATGTGTTAAGTGTCCTACAGCAGTTAGGAACACCACCCCCCCCCCCCCCCCCCCCGTTCCCGCGCCCCGTACTGTCACACATCATTGTCATCCTCTGGTTTTCTACTCTTTAGCTCTGTTAAATTCTTGCTCCAGTTTATTACAAAGACATAGCAGACATGCTCCTCACTCTCTCGAGTACAGACATCTTTAAAGGAAAGAAAACATAGATTAATTTTATGTCGGGCTGTTAACAGTTTTATGAACAGTAACTAGAGCACGTCACAAGGAACAATAAAAGATCAGTAATCGCTGCCAAGATAAAGTTAGATAATGACTGCCAGTTAAAGGAACTGCGAATGAGGTGATTTCTGCTGGGGTGATTTCTCGGACTTGGAACTAGGGTTGCCAGTTTAGCCACTATGTGGCTAGATGTGGCCATTTGGAGTATTAAGTTAGCCGAAAATTTTCTAAAAGACCACTAGCGGTATTTTAGCCACTTTCGTTTACTAACTTGGCCATTACTAGCCATAGTTACTGTGGACGTTTAAGTTAGAAAATCCAAGGAATGTCCTTCTAGTTCCACATTCTGCCGTAACCGTCTGTTTGTCAACATGCTTCACTGTAACTGTTACTTTCTTAGTGAACTCCTCATCTTTATTCCGAATCTCTTCACCCCAGTAATTACCCATTGCTATTCTGTCGAACATCATTTTCCCTTTCATTAGCCAGTAATTATCTCTTAAGTGTTCCATCTGTTGTGGGTTCGAAAAATAAGCTAAGAAAGGAGGAGATACATGTTGTCCTAGACTATATAGCATTGTTATTTTTTATTTTTTGGGAAGCGGGGAGGGAGGGAGGGAGGGATAGGGCGGGCCTATTCCAAATGTTGTTGAGAAAGGTGAATAGATGGAGGTCAAGAAGGAGAGAGAGAGAGAAGACAAGGCACCTTGGGTGCTGGATTTCAGCGCCCGGGTGCCTGTAATCAGACGGAATGGTGAGGATATAGCTTTGTCAACTGTGTAGAGTGCAGCACGTGTTCTCCCAGGGAGAGTGGCTCCTTTCTTTCCTCACCAGGGGATACGGCTCGTTATAAGGGTGGCGCTCACACGTGGATAGGTTTCTCGCCCATGTGAGCGTCCACTTGGTAGAAGGCCACTAGGGGGAACATGTATTTGGGCCGAAAGCCTATAATGTTCCTCAATAAATACTATACTGTACTCTATAGCATTGTTAATGTCTAGGACAAAATAAATAATATTTAGTGCAGTAACAGTCAAATAATTATAAGAGCAAAATGGAATGCAGTTATGGATGAACTGCAATAAATGATTACTCTCTCTAGTTTCAGGCGGTAAAAATCTTATCTTAATGATAAAAGTGAATAACTCTGTTTCACAAATAATTACCAGGAATTTCGATCCGAATTTTCTCACTTGTTAATCTCCCTTGCATGCATATTGTTACCGTGTTTTGGTGGTAGTTATGCATGAAAGAAGGTGCTGGGTGGTGAATAGGTCTCAAGCTACTAAAGTGAAATTAATTTTAAAATTTAACAAGGTTATATTTTCTTTGCAAAATTAGGTAACAACAAATAGAACAGGTACTTAGTAGCCGAAACACGATTGAAAAAAAATACATTTACATAGGTACCCCATTTGGGGCTTCAAAAGTCAGAAACATAATTCTTGGGCAATCAGCTCAGTTTTACCCCAAACACAATTTTAACAGAGGGGCAGAAAACCCCATTCATACCTAGGAGCCCTTGCTCCACATTACACTGAAAAGCCTCCTCGAGGCATACAACATACAATTTTCAAAAGAGCCACTCGCTCTCAAATTTAAGCCTCTCCCAGGCCACACCAAACTCCACCTTTAAGATGTCCTCAAAGGACATATACACAGGGGTAAAATACCCAACCTACTGAGGTCTATTAAATGACAAGAAGGTTAATACATGACCTCTAAAATACAATTTGAGGGGAGGCGAACTTGCGCTCCCAATACACTTTGTTTAAGACCTACTTGGCCTTAGGCCGTTAGCGCAAGGGCTAATCCCATACTACAGAGGTGACTTAAGAAAATAACAATTTACATTACATAACGGAAGAATTGGTTGAGAAAATAAGTTCACCTCAAGACAATGTGAGTGGGAGCTCGAGAGGGTTAGCACTCTCTATTCCAGTATGTAGCTTTACAAGAGAATGGATGAAAAGAGAAGTTACATTTTAGGAAAAGGTTACATAGTGGAACGCTTAGAACCCGCCCCGAAAGTTAAACTGCTGAGCTAGCAAAGAAAGAATTTATTAATCGGCCATTACCTTGTTGTTGACCGCTGCCGAGGAAAGAGGCGCTTCCCGCCTCCTGCTAAGTACTTAATACACTGAAAGATGGAACAGAAGTGGCGCAGAGACCCAAAAATTAGCAGTTTATATCCTCACGTGGAAGGTTCTAGGCGTTAGGGGAAAGAAAACACCCTCCCACAAACTCTTTATTGGGTAGGACCCCGCAACAGATTCAAGTTGGGGGAAGATACACCAGATTGGTCAGAAATTAATAGAAGAAATTCGGGATTGGATACATTCATAACAAGGGGAAGAAAGGGGTAAATATTGCCAACTTAAACAATGACAGAAAGAAATTTAACAAAGAACAAACTCTTGAAATTAAATTTTCTCCAAAAAAAAAGTTCTTTGACTCCGCACTAGATTGCACTATTGTAGATCTTCAGTAGTGTCCACTAGAAGAGAAAGTTCACACTTCTTACTTCAAGTGAAACAATACCACATCAAAAATGACACAGTTCAAAAACTCAAAATTTTCCACGTGGTGACATCTTCTGAGAAAGTAGAGAATTAATAGCGTAGATAAAGTTCAGACTTCCTCCAGCAGAGGAGTTTCAACTGGCGCACATTTTAAATTAGCGGAGTGGAGGTGTACCGCCCGGTACAGACCTCCCCCCCCCCCCAAAAGTTCCTCCCGGGGTGACACATGAAATGGTTTGCAAACATGGTCCAAGTTTTGATGTAGATATGGAGATTAATTGCCAAAAAAATTTATAAGATTTTCATGATTTGGTTTGTTTCAGTTTCAAAATTTTGTTGTTGCAGGAGAAGTATAGTCTTTAAGTTTGTAGAAGTAGAATTCTGAAGATAAACTTTTAATACTTAAAAGTGATGAAGAATTTTGCAATGTCCACCAACTATTGCTTGTTGGTTTCCCAAGTGTAGTCATTACTTATAGTAACTGTTCATGTAGTTGAGGTTAATGAAGTTGGATGGCCAGACCGGCCGTTGCAGCTTGCGTCCAACGGAGGCCGCTCGGACCCCTCAAGTACCCTGAGATACCGCTCGCCCGCACTATGAGGGGAGCAGAGGTGTTGAAGCACGCCGCGCCCGCGGTGAACATATACAGGCTGCGGGCAAGTAGCAGGTCGTGTGCCGCACATCAGCCTTGGCCGGGAGGAGAGCTCCGGCTCGCCGTGCACATGTCGTCCTCGCTGGGGCCGAGGGGGCCCGTCCTCGAACCCAGCCGCGGCACAGCGCCGCGCGGCTGCGGGGGCACTGAAACATAAAGCTAGGCGGCAGAATTGTGTTGGACCATCATCTTTTTTGAGGGCACAGGCATTATGGAGAGGTTGAGGGGCCAGCGGCGTGTAGATATCCATGGCATTTAATATTATGAAGCCACAGTGTGTATTGGAGCAGGAGACGGGAGCGTGGTAATGGCCGTGGCAAGGACAGGATGGCAGTTTAACAGTCGGGGGAGGTTTACAAGAAATGCTTACATATAAAACAAAATATTATAGAAGGAGCAGAATGCCTTAAGTGTGGAACTCAAAAAAAATATAACCATCATATTCCTATCAAATTATATGAAGCAAGTTAACACAAAATTTACACCGGTTTCACCTGGGACAGGTGAACCCTAAATATCCTCTCGGTGGCTGGATTACTTACTAACAATGTAACCAGGGTGAGAAAATCGAGAATGATGCATGGCCCATGAAATCTGGGGGCAAGCTTGCCCGCGGGAACAAAATTTTTGACCATAACCTGGTCACCTACCTTCAAAGGGGTGGGTCTCAATCCACGATCATACCTTTCCCTAACCTTTTCATGAGACACTTTAAGATTAGCTTTAGCCTTCTTCCAAAGATCTTTAATGTTATTCGGATCTATTGTCTCGGGTAGAATGTCATTCAGAGACCAGAGGTTAGAGAGCGGCGAGTTGGGAACAAACTTGAACATCAAAGAAGCTGGAGTAAACTTGTGAGATTCATGAACCGCCGAATTCAAAGCAAAAGCTATCCAATGCAGGGACGTGTCCCACCTGGAATGATCTTCATGATGATAGGCAATAAGTGCGGACCTGAGATTACGGTTAACCCGTTCAGCCAGGGATGGTTGAGGGTAATAAGCAGAAGTAGTTACATGAGAGATGGACAAGTCAAAACAGAATTTACGAAAAAGATTAGATGTAAAAGCCTTAGCATTATCAGATACAACATATTGGCACGGACCAAAAGAAGCAAAAATAGAATTTAAGCAAGTAATTGTAGACTGAGCGGTAGCCAGCTTAGTCGGAAATAACAACGAAAATCTTGTAAAACCATCTACGCATACAAAGATGAACTTGTTGGCATTACCCTTTGATTGGGGGAAGGGTCCTACATAATCGATATACAGGCGTTCCATGGGGCGCGACGCTTGATGCGAAGACAAAAGGCCTACCTTGGTGGACATGGTGGGTTTACTGAGCAAACAAGATTTACAAGCTTTTACAAGTTCACGAATTTCGCCGTCCATACCTTTCCAGATGAACATTTCACGAATCTTTTCACGGGTTTTAAAGATTCCAAGATGCCCTCCTAATGGGGTCTCATGATAATACTTGAAGATCATAGGTACAAGAACCGCTGGAACAACAACTTTCATCAACTTATCACGCCTCGAAGGGCAACATAGAACACCATTCCTCAGAACATAAGGGACAGCATGTTCCCCAGAAGAAAGGGTTTCCATTATCGGAGCCAGCGTCGGATCTTCACGTTGGTATTTCTCAATATCCCTAAAAAGCATGGGAGCATCTGTTAAGATGGCATTAACACCAGATAGTATGGACTCGGAAGGTGATGAACTGTCGACCGGTTCGTGGGTCTCGACGTCGTTATGAAACATACGGCTGAGTCCATCAGCAACAACATTTTCGGTACCTCTGATATGTCTAACATCAAACTGGAAGGCGGAAATACGAATAGCCCAGCGGGCTATACGACCAGTACGACGCGGCCTACCTAAGACCCAGCTTAAGGCTTGATTATCTGTCTCCAGGTCGAATTTGACATGTTCCAGATAGAGACGGAACTTTTCTAAGGCAAATAAGACTGCCAACCCTTCGAGCTCATAGATGGAATACTTGGCTTCTTGAGCCGATAGAGCCCTAGATGCATAGGCGATGGGTCGCCTCCCTAGTTCAGTCTCTTGAAGAAGGACTGCAGCTACAGCTGACGATGACGCGTCCGTTTGGACGATGAATTTCTTTGAGAAATCAGGCATAGCAAGGACAGGGGCATTACAGAGAGCTAATTTCAGATCTTCAAAAGCGGCTTGTTGAGAAGGTCCCCACTCGAATTTGATGCCTTTCCTACGAAGGAGGTTTAAGGGCGCCGCTCTATTAGCAAAGTTAGGAATGAACTTTCTGAAGAAATTCACCATACCAATAAACCTGGCGATGCCTTTAATGTCCTTGGGAGGTTTAAAATCACGGATGGCCTGTGTTCTAGAATGATCGACTGCTACCCCATCGGGTGACACAATATGCCCTAGGAATGACATAGAGGGCTTAGCAAAGGCAACCTTGGACAACTTAACAGTTAACCCAGCCTTACGAAGGCGATCGAGAACTTCTCGCAGATGATCTGGATGTTCTTCAAAAGTCTCTGAAAATACGACGACATCATCTAAGTAGTGATATAGGTACTCGAATTTGATGTCGGAGAAGACCCTATCTAGTAGCCTAGTGAGCACAGCTGCCCCCATGGGGAGCCCGAAAGGCACGCGGTTGTATTCGTATAAATTCCAGTCCGTGGCAAACGCTGTAAGGTGTTTAGACTCTTCGGCAAGGGGAATTTGATTATAGGCCTGATTCAAGTCCAAGATAGTGAAGAACTTGGCCTTACGAAACCATGGAAAACAAGAATGAAGGTCAGGAAGGGGCACAGATTGCAACACCACCTTCCGATTGAGAGCCCTGTAATCAATGACAGGCCTGAAGCCTCCTTGGGGTTTCGGGACTAGAAAAATAGGCGATGAATACGCCGACTTAGAGGGCCTAATAATACCATCCTTCAACATCTGATCGATAATTTCTTTCAGAGCCTTCATTTTAGGTGGAGATAGCCTATAAGGTGGAAAACGGACAGGAATCGAATCCGTGACCTCAATTTTGTATTCAATAAGGTCAGTAACACCAAGAGTATCAGAGAACACCTCGGGAAACGACTGACACAGTTTGCGAATACTATCAGCCTGCTCCTCAGGTAGATGTCTAAGGTCTAACAACATCTCATCCTGGGTAGGCGAAATAGAAGAACATGACACAGAATTACACTTTAATAGTGGTATTTTACAACTAGAAGCAAATTTGAATGTGCACGACCTAGACTGGAGATCGAGCACAAGACCAGTGTGAGAAATAAAGTCAGCTCCCAATATAATGGGGCAAGACAATTGCTTGGCCACAAACAATTTAATTTTCCATGTAAACTTAAAAATACGAATCTTGACCAGTAAGGAACCTAGAATTTCTAATGGAGATGAATTAGCCGAAACGTATTGAACAGGAGAAGAGACATAGTCAGGAAGTTTACAAACCGATTTCAATTTAGAATACCATTCAGCCGAAATAATCGAACCAACACTGCCTGAATCTAAGAGAGCTGTTATAGGCTCGTTATTTAACTCAATCTTAAGAAAAGGAACAGGTGCGGGGGTATCCGCCGCAATCCTAAGACATTCTTTAGGGCATTCAAAAGATGATTTTGAAGGCTGATCGTCCTCTGCATTTACAACCTGTTTACTAGGGGCTGGGTCTCGGGAAGATGGATTAGTCGACTCAGCCGAAGCCACTAGTCACTTTTTATTATTGGCATAGCTGGAATTTGCACCAGAAGTTGAGCAGGAGGGGGTGCTATTTGAGTTTGGGCAATTCTTGGCGATATGTGAGAAGGCCCCACACTTAAAACAGCCTTGTGATGACCCGGCTCCATTCCTTGTCCCACTTGACTTGATCAGTGGACACTTGTCGCGCAGATGGTCAGGCGACCCGCAAGCATAACATTTACGGGGATTGACTGGTCGGCGAGGTGGAGGCCGAGTGTTACTAAAGGAAGGCGGGGGTTCTTTCGCGACACGCAAAGAATCGGCGTATCTAACTCCTTCCGCTGAGACGGCCAATGCTTCAAGTTCCGAGAAAGTTTGCGGGCACGCCGCGAAACACAAATATGACCTATAGGGAGGTGAAATTCCCTCTACAATAGCCTGTACAATCTGATCTTCAGGAAAATGAAGGGCAAACACCCTAGTATAAAACTTAATGTCCTGTATGAAATCAGCCAAGTTTTCATCCAAGCGCTGTACACGATAATAGTACTTCTGAATAAGGGAGGACCTGGCCCTAGCAGGGATGAAGTTAGCTAGCAAGTGGGCATGGAAATCCTCAATAGATGATTGCTCGGCAATGGCTCTTACGATTTTATCAGAGAGAATACCAATAGCATACGGATAGATAATTTGCAAAATTTGACATGGAGACAGAGAAAACACAAGGGCATGATCCTGAAATTCCACTAGAAATCTTAAAAATGAAATTACATCACTGGTGGTATTAACAGAAAACTTAGAAATACCTCTGAGCAACATTGCCAATGGATGAGGCAAGCTGCTAAACCCGGGTGACATAGTAGGTAAAGGCTTCAATGGCAAAGAAGTTAATTCAGAACGGATGTTACTCAATGATGCGCGACGTTCAGATTCGTTGTCCAATGGGGCAGGGATAGTTTGAGCAGCAACGGTTACCCTATTAACTTCTCCCTTGGGAGGCGCTTCCTCACTACCAGTATTCACTATGGTGGGTTGATCAGATTTGGGAGGAACTTCCCCAGTTAACAATTGAGTGACCTTACTAGATAATTCGGAAATATTTTCCAGGAGCGTACTAGCTTCCTTCCTCTGAACGTCATTCAGTTTTAGAGACAACAGATCGTTAACCCTATTCGAAAAATGATATAGCCTGCCTTGCACACGCTTAATTTGATTAGGAGACAGATCATTTTCATCAAAAAAACTAACTACAGAAGCTAGCCCAGTAACGTTCTCCGTGATCGTGGAAAGAGAATCGTCAATTTCTTTCTCTCCCAAATTGGGGATGGAAATGGGCAAATCAAGGGACTCTCTAAGCTTGTTAGTGTCTACTGCAACCGTGCCTCCAGATTGCACATTTCTGATAGTTAATTCATAGATCAACTCCTCCTTGCGCAAGTAGTTAAGATGGAGAACATCGCGAGGGCCGGGCATGATGACCGAACAATTTTGAAAAAGTCAAAAAAAAAAATTCCAGCAACTGAGAAAATGGTTAGAGTTCGGATCTAAACAATGTGTAGCCGTCAAAAGGGGCTAAATTGAGACCCATTCAACCACGCTCTGCTACCACTTGTTACCGTGTTTTGGTGGTAGTTATGCATGAAAGAAGGTGCTGGGTGGTGAATAGGTCTCAAGCTACTAAAGTGAAATTAATTTTAAAATTTAACAAGGTTATATTTTCTTTGCAAAATTAGGTAACAACAAATAGAACAGGTACTTAGTAGCCGAAACACGATTGAAAAAAAATACATTTACATAGGTACCCCATTTGGGGCTTCAAAAGTCAGAAACATAATTCTTGGGCAATCAGCTCAGTTTTACCCCAAACACAATTTTAACAGAGGGGCAGAAAACCCCATTCATACCTAGGAGCCCTTGCTCCACATTACACTGAAAAGCCTCCTCGAGGCATACAACATACAATTTTCAAAAGAGCCACTCGCTCTCAAATTTAAGCCTCTCCCAGGCCACACCAAACTCCACCTTTAAGATGTCCTCAAAGGACATATACACAGGGGTAAAATACCCAACCTACTGAGGTCTATTAAATGACAAGAAGGTTAATACATGACCTCTAAAATACAATTTGAGGGGAGGCGAACTTGCGCTCCCAATACACTTTGTTTAAGACCTACTTGGCCTTAGGCCGTTAGCGCAAGGGCTAATCCCATACTACAGAGGTGACTTAAGAAAATAACAATTTACATTACATAACGGAAGAATTGGTTGAGAAAATAAGTTCACCTCAGGACAATGTGAGTGGGAGCTCGAGAGGGTTAGCACTCTCTATCCCAGTATGTAGCTTTACAAGAGAATGGATGAAAAGAGAAGTTACATTTTAGGAAAAGGTTACATAGTGGAACGCTTAGAACCCGCCCCGAAAGTTAAACTGCTGAGCTAGCAAAGAAAGAATTTATTAATCGGCCATTACCTTGTTGTTGACCGCTGCCGAGGAAAGAGGCGCTTCCCGCCTCCTGCTAAGTACTTAATACACTGAAAGATGGAACAGAAGTGGCGCAGAGACCCAAAAATTAGCAGTTTATATCCTCTCGTGGAAGGTTCTAGGCGTTAGGGGAAAGAAAACACCCTCCCACAAACTCTTTATTGGGTAGGACCCCGCAACAGATTCAAGTTGGGGGAAGATACACCAGCTTGGTCAGAAATTAATAGAAGAAATTCGGGATTGGATACATTCATAACAAGGGGAAGAAAGGGGTAAATATTGCCAACTTAAACAATGACAGAAATAAATTTAACAAAGAACAAACTCTTGAAATTAAATTTTCTCCAAAAAAAAAGTTCTTTGACTCCGCACTAGATTGCACTATTGTAGATCTTCAGTAGTGTCCTCTAGAAGAGAAAGTTCACACTTCTTACTTCAAGTGAAACAATACCACATCAAAAATGACACAGTTCAAAAACTCAAAATTTTCCACGTGGTGACATCTTCTGAGAAAGTAGAGAATTAATAGCGTAGATAAAGTTCAGACTTCCTCCAGCAGAGGAGTTTCAACTGGCGCACATTTTAAATTAGCGGAGTGGAGGTGTACCGCCCGGTACACATATCATATCGATGGGCTAATTCCAATACCACCCATATGACAATGCTTCTCCTATCCATTATTTTCCTTAAGAATGGTCACCCCTCACATCCACACTTTTATACTATTGGTATGCAGTCCATGAGGACAATTTTTGTTCTGTTCATTTTGGTACGCGTGTGTATAACGGAAAATGAGCCTCATACAGGGTGTACCATAATTAATAGCGCAAAGTGAAACAGCTGTAAGTGCGCAATACTAGAAGCAAAAATGTCTTAATAATCATGTATCCGCAAATTTAGAATCTGTGGCTAGGAACCACCACTGACTTGATTGTGTGTAAACGTATTCCTAGTTAGAGAAAGGTACCAATACAACATTAAGAACAGTTATTAGATACTTTGATAGAGGTGCAGTAGTTTCTAATGAACAAGTAAACAGTCTTACTTAGTTGCCATTGATGCTTTCACGGCCCGTACTTATAGACATGATACTGTATAGGCTTTTGGGCTTATGCCATGCCTTTCTCGTGGACAGTCGAGATTTTATTCTGATGATAAAGAGCATAGTTCTCTGCGAAACGTAAAGAATTTCATCTTAAATTCTTGACACGCCATAAGCCCAAACGCCTATACAGTATCAAGTCTTACATGTTACAATGACTGTACTGTGTACTTACTCGTAGTTAAAGGAAGTGTAACTGTAACATAGTAAGTAAAACAACTGCACCTTTATCAAAGTATCTAATAACTGTTCTTAATCTTGTATTGGTAAATTTTCCCAACTAGAATGACGTTTACACACAATCAAATGAGTGATGGCTGGTAGCCACAAATTATAAATTATCTCGCAAATGACTTGTTTACGAACCAATGTTTACGAAGACTTTCCTTGTTTCTAGTACCGTGTTCTTACTGTATACAGTATATTGCAGAAGTGAGTAAATACGTCATGCAAATATACATTCCTACAGTACGGCACGGCAAGGTTACCTTTTCTTTACACATAACCATAGGATTTACTTATTTAGCGTTTGGCAATACTTATCACAAGTAATTATAAAATTAGATGTAGTACATTACATTATTTACAATTTGACTTTTAAGTTGTTTATAAATTCCATCAAAGTTGGACCTGCTTCCTCAATAAACACTCATGCACGATATGTCGAACAGTGCGCCTGGGAGAACCGCAACTGCACTCTGGTGACGGAACTTGTTCCCACTTGCGGACAAGGACCACAGGACAATGAACACAACGACCATTGTTCTCATGGACTACATATCCATGTGTTGCTGGGAGGCCTGACCAATCTCAAGGAGAATAATGGATAGGAAGAACATTGTCAGATACGTGGTAATACAACGAGACCTTCGAAATCTTGGTTCGTAGAGCATGAATGGAAAATTCCTATATGTCACTTGACACCAAGGAGAATATAAGACTTAGAAATCTTTTATAAATTTTACAAAAATATATTAGTTGAAAACTGACTTCGAAATACTCCGATAAATGTCGTTACTCCGTGTGAATGAACTCTTGAGAACAGCCTAAGAGCCTGTCACAGGAATGCTGAATATACGTTTTCGGAAGTGCGTAAATAGGTCCTCCACCACTGAATCCTGGATAGAATTAATCAGTATAAAGATGGTGCAGTAGAAAATCACTATTTAGAATTGGTCGTGTTTGCTCTGCCCTAACTTTGTCTCATTCAAATACAATGTACAGACAGGTTTATCATTGTTAAAATCAGATAACAGAAAGCACGTTTGAACTAAGCCGCATAGAAAAATATTGTTTTCATATGACGTCCCGTGCGATTTGGTGTAACAATTGCTGCTTACACATCATCAGAAAATTCATCGGTTTCCCCAAGTGCTTCTGGAAGAGGTGCAGTTGGGGAGAGATGAGGATTGTGTAAGCATTTGTTGGGTCTGTTTAGTATCATATGGAACAAATTTTACATTTATATATTTTTCTCCTTCTCGCTCAGCTGATACACTTTTCTGTGTGTATGTGTGAACCTACACTATTTTGCAATGTTTGCTCAGGCATATAGAGACTATTTGCAAGCTACTCCTTATAGCCTAATTATCCATTTTTGGCCATTTCGGTGATCAGTTTTACCGACTTTCCGCCGTGGGGTGTTGGCAACACTGCTTAGAAGAGCACAAAAATAGCGTGTGATACATGCAGTTACTGAAGAGACGAAATAGGGAAATGGGAAGTGAGGTAGTTTTCCGTTACTTTCCTCACCGAGCCAGAAGTTACGTATCAGTCTGCCAAGCCCACTGAAATGCATCCACGTATCGACTCTATGGACAAGACTTCCACATCATTCACAACAGAAAATAGCTGCGTAAGGTGGTGGTGGTGATTATTGTTTTAACCTGAACTACAACTAGGCAACCGTCGGGATCGAAAAAGAACACGAGTTGACCAAGAGAGTTCGAATGAGGTAGATGAAAGTGAGGAGCCTGGCACAAGTAAGTGTAAGCAATGCTAGGACTCAGCTAAGGACCCTGTGCTCAACAACCCACGTTCCCTAGTTGAGAGCCCTGAGCCCCTTTAAGTCGCCCCTTACGACAGGCAGGGGATATCATGGATGCCATTATATCTCCCACCTACGAGGGGAAGCTTCGTAAGGAATTACATTACTAGCATCACTCATACCTCAGTCACTTTCATATCGTCAAAGCCAAGGATGAGACTGAGACCATAGCAATACAATACACTCTACACTCTGAATGTGGCCAGCTGTTATGATAGTGTAGACTGGAAGGTTTTTTCTGACGGGTCTATCATGTAGTGATCATCAGAAAGCCGACTGGGAGAGTGTTCAGCGCGATCAATAGAGCCGCTACCGCCAACTAGTAGGTCATCTGGATGTTCATGGTTTGATTTCCAGCTCTGTGGTGGAATACTTCATTTCTATAACAAGGAGTTCTCAGCCTTCTGTGAATAACTAGGAACGGATGCAGGCTCTAATACAATTCTCAAGCATCCTAGAAATTATTTTTCCAGTGTTCTGATGATACAGTGACTCAGATAGTTGTTTGGCAACGATGTGATAGGACGGGCCTAGGACCGAGTACATTTGACGACATACATCAATAAATGCCTGTTTTCTGTGAATGTGTCACATAAAGAAGATGTGCTTGGGATAAGCTGTACAATTTGTTGAGTCATATTTCGATTTACAATGATGATGAGCATGCTTCCACCTTCAATAGGATTTATACCCATGTGAATATTCCTGATAATAATATGGATTTCGTAAGACGCAGGAAAATAGAATTTCCTCTGGAATAATATTGGACTTATTAATTTCAGCTTAAGCAAAGTATTCGCCAGAGCTTCTGCTATGGGCTACTACATTGCCTTACTCGTATCCAGAACCCTATCAGTCAATAAAAAAGAACTAACATCACGACTATAACTAATCATGTCGTCGGTGGAGGAACAATATCTTATATTTCCTAATGCTCTTCCCACACATTATATTCCTTAAGACTGGTCACGCTTCCTAGGCACATATGAACATGCAGTCCATTACAACAATGCTCGTTGTGTTTCATTTTCCTATGCGTGTGTGTAAAGGAAAATGAACCTTAAATACAGCATACTGTAGGAGTGAGTAGACAAACAGTCCTACAGTAATGTACTTAAGGTTCATTTTCCTTTACACACACGCATAGGAAAATGAACACATGGAAAATTGTTCTGATGGACTCTATATGAATATATGACTGGGAGGCGTGACCAGTCTTATGGAAAATAATAGATAGGAAGACCCTTATGAGATATAAGGTATTGTTTCTTCACCGACGAGGCATACCTTTGATAGAATAGGTTCGTATGAATTAGTGCTTGCTCTAAATTTATCTATTAGAAATATTACATAATGAGAGTAATTAACTGGGTTATAATCATACTGGTTTATCAGTCAGTGAATGGCGTGAGGGAATAAAAATGGCTGCTAATGTGTGCGCTGTTCGATCTGTTCCTGACAGGTCCCAGAAAGGAAATCTCTGTCGGCATTGCCGAAGAGAGACAAAAACGCTTCGTCATGTTCTGGGATCTTGCTCTAATGGAGAGATGCTGCGGAAGGCGAGTAGGGCCTTCATAGAAAATTACCTCAAAAAAGAAAAATGATAGTGCCGCCGAAGAGGCATCCGGACTTGCCGATAACGGTAGCAGTGGGTGAATTGATATCACAGCCTACAAGGGATCAGAGGATGTGGGATATGTAATAGAACCCACAGGTCGTTTTGAAATCTCCACAGATCAGCCAGAAAACGTTGATAGGGATAAGAAGCTTGTCTATGAACCGAACATAATTTATTGTAAAGATTAATTTGGATGGAAGGACATTAAAGTGATAGGATTAATGATAGGAGCTGGAGGGACTGTTCCTCCATTCATTGTAAATTTTTGGAAGCAGTTTAATTTAGAAGTTCCGGAACTACAAACTATGTCTTTGTTAGCTTCACGAGGTTCCATTTCATTACTGAGAAATCATTGCTACGTGTTATAAGTCTTAAATTTACAGACATGAGAATAATGTAATGAACAAAATTATAAAAAATCATAATTATAATTTCATTTGTTTCATTTTGCTTTGTCCATTGTGCCAACCTTCAACTGAGGGAAGTTTTGTAAATAAAAAAATACTGACGGCACTATCCAATTATTGAATGTAATAGCAGATTAATAGAGATGTCTCTATATGCTTACATTGACTTGCATTGAATATTCTAGCAATTCTATTTTAATACTTTAGTAATTGCTCAGTTAGCCAAAGCTGTTTGTTAGATAAAATGTATCTGAAGCGTGTGGTATTTATTTATTTATTTATTTATTTATTTATTTATTTATTTATTTCGTTATGTCAGTGTTGTATTTTTCATATTCTAAAGGATGCTAAGGTAATGAACTAACCTAAGTAATGCATTCGTTAGTCATCATTTTCTTGTTTATTGTGAATCATTACAATTATTGTTTACAAAGTACATGTTTTTGACATTAATATTGGAGTTCGTAGAAGAATGTAATTTAATGTGCGAAGATTTCGTTTCTAAATGAAGTTATATAAATGATACCATATCCTTCAACAGTCAGCAGGTGATCATCCTTTGACTTCCAACGTTTTGATTTTTATATTACGGTCTAAAATATTGTAGTAGGTAATCTTGGTACATAGTCCTCTCAAAGTAATATGATATGTATTTTATGCTACTTTGTTGATGTCGAAGTTATTTTATTTCACACTTTAAGTAGTCACTGAAATCTATCGACAAATATCATTGGAAATGCGACGATGAAACTTTATAACTCAATCAAGTGCCGTGGACGAGGAGAATATGGCTTTATCTTCATGAAGTGTTTCATTTCAAGTCACATTTGCCTGCGTCAATTGCGGTTGATGTCTGATGGAGTTTCGACCATCAGCGAACCGAACCGTTGAAAATGTAATTATAACCGTTACGTGTGTCGCTAGAACCTGATTTACTTCGTCACTCCATTTGCTGCCATTTATCATCGAGCTTCAAACTGTTATAGTATAGCACATGACAAAACAAGGCTGGACGTGCTGTTTACTGTAATAAGTAGACATCTGTGCAACGCTGCATCTATTGCATGTTACACGTTAATAAAAGTCCAGCTAGTAAACATTTTCTGTTCCAAACTAGAGCATTACATCAAGCGCATTAGCGCACAAATAAAGTATATAAATAAATACACCGACTGTCTTCTAAGACAAAGAATATTCAGTCCGATGGTATTTGAAGATACTGAGATTTCCCTGCCCCATATTGGGCTCTAAATCAACTCCTGCGGCATAAAATTCCAGCACAATGGTGTCTACGAAACCGTATAAGTTTTTAATGAAACGTAAAATCAAGAACATTATTATTGTATGTGCAGTATGTCCAACACTTGTCCCGTTTCATTTCGGGGTCGAGATGGAGTGAGATGAATCTTCATAGCGAGCTAATGAGATGCAATGAATGACGCCGCATATGACCGTGACGGTGAAATCCGGTGCAGACACGTAGCCTACTCCAGGGTCTCTTCAGACCTGAAAGTCTTCATCCGACGGACGAATCCGACTGCGAAGAGATTTCGAATTGGATCGAGGCTTTTGGCACGCCAACATTGCGGTGGTGAATGATTTTTCTACCAAGGGAACTCAAACTGGAAAACAAATATGCCAGACCATAGAAACTGGATGCCTAAACGATTATAGCTACGAGATGAACTAAATATTATTATTATTACTATTATTATTATTGTTATTATAGGACGTGTTCATTGTCTTGATGACTTTCGACTTCCTCTTGTTCCACAATCTCTTCATAAACTCACTATATTGCTTCTTCCTTTCCTCCGACCACTTTGTACCAGTCCCGCTGCTACCTTTCACCATGAGACGATGAGGAGGTGAAAGCAGCTGTCTCCAGATGTTTACAGTCACTTGAGGACTATGTGTACAAGTGAACTTACGTTATAATGTTGTCATAACTGTGTTGCCTATGTGTAGGTTGTTTCTTAAATGCCCATAACTTGGAAGTGTAACGTTTTGATTCTCCCTCGTATTTACTGAGATCCTGAACACTTTGCTGCGATTCTTTATGTTGTCTTCACGGATGTTCAATTCATTCAGGCCCCCCTTTTGTTTCTTCGACCCAATTTATTCTCCTCTTTTGGGAGTTTATTACATTGAATACACTTTTTGTGAGTCTGTTATTATCCATACTGAAAATGTGTCCAAAAGTTTCAAACGTCTCTTCCGTACAGTATTAATGAAACTATCTAGGTAACTATAGAGGTCTGCAGTTCGCCTTTTGATTCACATTCCATTTTGTTGTATGGGGCCGAAAATTTTCCTAAGAATTTAAAGTTCTTGTTTTTCAAGGTCTGCAATTTTAGAATGACCACCTATAGTTAAAGTTTCTGTTGCATATAGAGCTCCGGTAGTACAACTGTTTTGTAATGTTTCAATTATTTAGCATTACATGACATTACTCCTTTCAGTCTAAATGCCCCCTGAAGATTTGAGGCCCTTTCTCTATTGGCCAAACTGTGTAATCCCGAAGGAAGAATTATTTCTCCAAGGTATTTAAAAAAAGGATGGTTGAGAAATTGTCACATGATTATTATTATTATTATTATTATTATTATTATTATTATTATTATTAATCAATACAGACTTCTATGGGTCAAGAAGGTACAACATACTTCTAATCATTCTTAAAGGATTCTTTATTCCTTCCTTTCTCGCTTCATGCCAGATATTCCTACTTCTTCTCAGTGACTCTTCTGCAGATACCTTCTCGCGGGTGAAAATTTACGCAGCGACCTTCGTCCCAAAGTTGACACTGCTCCAGCCTTCTTTTGTTGTAACGTTCTCCTTTTCCGGCCTAGTGCATTTCTGTGATTTCTACTTCTGTTGGAAGATGATAATTTTATTCGCCAGCCTGTTGTCCCCATTGTTTTGATTCTGTCATAAAACATCCATCTCCCTTTTCTCGTGATGGTTGATAACTCTAGTCCGGATTTTTAGACGGCAACAGCTTAGAATGCAAATTTATTGAAGCGTGTAACAAGTATAGTCTACCTCGCACAACGGACATGTTATGAGGCTTGCATAAACGTAAGTGGGTACGGCCAATCAGGACCCCTACAATTTATGTTACTCTTGGTACATAAATAAGTTTACTGGCTAAAAATCCAGTCTATTGATAACCATTAGAAATTCTCCTAGGGCTACTTGTTCGACTTCAGCTGGAATGTGAAAGCATTTCCGCAAACTTTCTTACACCCTATAATTATGCTGATTTCTTTATTGCCTCATTATTGTTATCATAATCAAACTATTCGTGATGTTCAACATAACGATGTTGTTCAAACAAATTCAAAAACACTGTTAGAAACAACCAGCACAAAATACAGTACAAGAGTTGAAGAATTAAAAGCACGCTCTCAAACCGATACCCGCTGCTCTAAACTCCACTTTCACGGCTCATATTCCAAGCAACACAGCCTCTTTCATCTTTTGTCTGACCACTCGAACATTATTTCTGACTTGAGTTCTTAATTGTATAGTGAGTAACCATCTAATTGCAGCATTCTTTACGACCTCATTTAATTACCACTGTCGAACAGAAAAGTCTCACTGAACAAAACTCCAGAAGAAGAAAGACGCATTCAATAATAATAATAATAAGAAGAAGAAGAATAAGAATAAAAAGACATCTCAGACACATTTAGGAAAAGACGTTTGAAATTTCACGGATATATTCTCAGAAGGATTAATAAGAGAATGACTAAAAGAATTATGAACCTTGCCCTATCAACGAAAGTAAAAATAACAATTGGCTGTTCGAAGTTGGAGAAGATCTTCAGGAAATAGGCAGCACAGACGACATTGTATTACACAGGTCTAAGCTCAGAAAATCTGCCGACACCCACCGGTTTGCACACCATCCAAACACTACGATTAACAAAACCTGGTCAGAAGTTCGCAAGACAAGACAAGAGAGAAGATGAGGAGATTTTGGGAGAAGAAAAAAGACAATGCAAAAAGCAAAGCTATGTCATTTCCGTACAAGCCATGAAGGCCCCTGGAGGGGCGGAAGATAAAGGTTTTCACTATCCGTAACCCCAGCACTTGGTGGGGTAGAGTGGTTAGCTCTACGCCCAGCGACCTTCTTCTTTATTCGGTATCGGTCACCTAAGAACCACGTTAAACAACTATGGTATCTTTCTTCTTCCTCCATCATTCCTTCTCCCTTTCACTTGCTAGTCTTTTCCTCTCCTCATTCCAGATGTTTCTATCCGTTGACTTCTGGAAACACTTCCATATTTTGAGTTGTTGTCTGAATCTCAGTCTGCTCTGTACGTCTGCTTCTCCAATGATGGCTTCTTTCATATTTTTACGTATCTCTAGTATCCAGGCCCAATTTGTCTCTGGATTGCTGTTGAAGTGGTTGAATGGCCTCTAGGTCAGCCTATTGTCATTCCTTCTTACTAAGTGTCCGTAAAACACCACTCTCTTTTATCCTCTCAGTTAGGTAGATAGAATCACCAATGAAGATACCGAATCGAATTGGTGAGAGGAGATCGATTTGGCTAAACATGACGAGAAGAAGGTATAGAATGACAGGGCACATGTTAAGACTTGTTCACTTAGGTTTTGATGGAAGTGTAGGCAGCGGTAGACCAAGGTGTAAATATGATGTAGGATGTAATAGTTACGTAGAAAAGATGAAAAGATTACCACAGGACAGGGTGGCATGGAGGGCTGCACCAAACCTGTCTATGGACTGCTGACTCAAATATCAACATTCTCTTAGTCTTTTTGTAATTAGTCATTGTTTTTCTTAATGAACATATCATCTTTGTTACGCGCACCTCAGATTTTTCTCAATAATTTATAATACATATAACATACTTTACTTTTCACTGTTTGTCCATCTGGTGTTGAGGTCCGCTTCATGGATTCGCTGCCTCCATTCAGTTCTGCCTTGGGTGATGTTTGGATGGAGAATGGCGGTGTCCAGATTTCTCTGAAGATTATCGACCCATCATTGTTTACGTCGTTCTTTTTGATAGTGGTGGTGATTATTGTTTTAAGAGGAAGTACAACTGGGCAACGATCCTCTATATAAACTAGTCAGAGGAGGAAAGGAAGACCGACAAAATGGCTACAGGTATCAGGTTTCATCCGGGAGATAGTGGGTTCGATCCCCACTCGTCTATGGTGGAACGCACGACGAAACTTTCCTCTTGCAGACGATCCCCTCAAGCACTGGCCACACTCGCTATTCCGAAGGGTTCAAGTCCGGACTGCTACTGAAGTCAAGGACATGACGCTGAAGCCACTTTGCCTTGTGGGCTGGAGCAGGATCCTGCTAGAAAGTCCAGGGTTCGTTTTGAAACTACACGCCACTTATGTTCTTCACAATAGGCTCCAAAACGGTGCTGGAAATGGTTTTAACTCCCTTTTCGCAAGAATGCAGCTGGGTGGCGCCAGAAAATCTCACCCCCCCCCACCAACCAAACCATTACTGAGGAGAGATGATGGGCCCTCTGAGCTTTTGGAACCTTTTTCTGGCTTCCTGAGAGGTTGTCGCATAAACCCTATTGAAAGACTCTTCAATGGTGAATATTTACTCATCGGTAAAGAGGATTTTCCGATGACCATTATGGGCGTAACGCTTCAGAAGACGTGGACATTTTAGACTCTGATTTTCTTTAGGGGTGCGTCAAGGTTATGTCCTGTACCTCGGGATAAGCCTGAATATTGTCATTCATTTCACGGGCCATCTTCCGCACTGGATTTCTCCGAACACTGCGTTTCGTGCTGCTGGAGTCCTGACACTGAGCGGGCGACCCTCTATCGGACGATCCTTTACATTCCCGTTTCAGTTAATCGCTCAATGGACCATAACACAAACATACAACTGATTTTGAGCTTTTTTGACGTCGTGAAAATGTCACATGCAGATTTTCTAAGTTTATGTAACACTATCACGGCAACACGATTTCCGTAGTCACCCCACTGCATGCTTAAATCTGCAGTTATATGCTTACTCTTTCACAGACAAGCTCACAATGGTTCTAATGTGATAACACTGGCGATTACAGCGTCCGTCAAAAGTTTGTAACCGTATTTATAGCAAGACTAGGTAGGTATCCTTAGGATTTACAAGAAGTAGAAGCTACGGACGGTACCATAAACAATTGTGAAGTCTTTGGAATTGTGATTGCAAATCGCACATTCGTGGAAAAAAGCAAAAAAGATCACTGGAAAGCAGTGGACAGAAGAACGGAGAAAACACCACAGCAAATTCATGAAGGAATTTTGGGAGAACAAAAGGAAGGAGAAGAAGTGAAAGGCTTCAGACCAAGCTAACAAGTTCAAATGCGCTATTTAATTGGGCATAACGAGGAAAGAAAGAAAGAAAGAAAGAAAGAAAGAAAGAAAGAAAGAAAGAAAGGACGAAAGAAAGAAGAAATAATTATACCGGGCGAGTTGGCAGTGCGGTTAGGGCCGCGCAGCTTTGAGCTTGCATCTGGGTGATAGTGCGTTCAAACCCCACTGCGGCAACCCTGAAGATCGTTTTCCGTTGTCTCCCATATTCACACCAGGCAAATGATGGGGGCCTGTACGTTAATTTAGGCCACCGCCACTTCCTTCGAATTCCTAGCCCTTTCCTAACCCATCGTTGCCATGAAACCTATCTGTTTCGTTGTGACGTAAAGCAAATTCTAAATAAATAAATAAATAAATAAATAAATAAATAAATAAATAAATAAATAAATAAATAAATAAATAAATAAATAAATAAATAAAAAAATAAATATTTGACTGTCATATGCTTATCTTGAACACTTCCCATTGTAATTGCCTGACTATCTTCACCAGTATCATATCAATAATATACTTGGTTCAATGTTTCCACATTTTAAATATTTCCTAATTCAACACTTATGGATCACTTCTTTGGATTACTTTCATAGCTGCTTCAGTGGACCGGTGGTAGAATGTGGGGCTCCGCAGGTCCATATGGTAGCTTCAGACCTGGCAGAGGTCGTCTTAACTTGCAGTAGCGACGATTGGGAATTAGAAGTTGGGCGGAGGGGGGGGGGTGCAGAAAAAAAGATAGACAATGAAATGCCAGGGTTTGTGGGATAAGGTGAGGGGCGTAGGTTACACCAAAATTAAAAGAAAAGTAAATTTAAAAAGGCATCAAAATGTTTGGTGATGTTCTGTGAGCGAATTTCGACAGAGAGCTAAAGTCTAGCAAGTTAACTTCAGTAATAATAGTTTTCTGAGATTTTGATGTCCGCCTCTGTAGTGTAGTGGTTAGCGTGATTAGCTGCCAGCCCCGGAAATCCGGGTTCGATTCCCGGCTCTGCCACGAAATTTGAAAAGTGGTATGAGGGCTGGAACTGGGTCCATACACCCTCGGGAGGTCAACTGAGTAGATGTGGGTTCCATTCCCACCCTAGCCATTCTCGAAGTGGTTTCCGTAGTTTCCCACTTCTCCTCCAGGCAAATGGTACCTAACTTAAGGGCACGGCCACCTCCTTTCCTTTTCCTGGCCTGTCCCTTCCAATATTCCCATCCCTCCACAAGACCCCTGTTTAGCCTAGCAAGTGAGGCAACCTGGGCGAGGTACTGGTCCTGCTCCCCAGTTACATCCCACGACCCAATATCTCGCGCTCCAGAACACTGCCCTTGAGGCGGTATAGGTGGGATCCCTCGCTGAGTCCAAGGGAAAAGCAGACCCTGCAGGATCAACAGATAAAGAAAGAAAGAAAGAAAGAAAGAAAGAAAGAAAGAAAAAAAGAAAGAAAGGAAGAAAGAAAGAATACCATAGGAACAATAATAATTACAGTGTATTACAACTAAAGTGAAGCAAGGCGTGATTCTTTCTTCTTATTATTATTTTCTATCGCTTTTTCCACACATGAGGGGTCGTGGGGGCGAACTGTGGCGCACATGTGTATTTAGCCCTGTTTTACGGACGGATGCCCTTCCTGACGTCAACCCTGTATGAAGGGATGTAATCACTATAGCGTGTTTCTGTGGTGGTTCGTAGTGTGGTGTGTTGTCTGAATATGAAGAAGAGAGTGTTGCGACAAACACAAAGACCAAATTCCCGAGCCAGAATAATTAATAAGACGCCATAAAAATCCCCGACCCAGCCGAATCGAAGCCGGGACCCTCAGAACCGAAGGGCAGTACGCTGATCATTCAGCCAACGAGTCGAACCAGAAGGACGGCGTGATTATACAGTTAAAAATCATTTAGTATTTGACTAGACGCTAACAAAGTAACTACACAGACACGTCGAATGCGAGACACTGACAGAATGACGATTACGCGCAGCAAGCAGGTGAATCATACGTCACAGTCCACGACCTTGGCAAAAATATACCCCTGCAACCCTTCCTCACAGCACCTTCTACACGCTTCTGCACGAGTCTCCACTACTTGCTGTGGCGCTGTACGAATCAGTTAGTCGTAAGGCACGACATTTTGTACGTATTATCGCCAAGTACTTTTCTCGATAATAAAAGAAATCAAAAGGAAAGAATTAGCTCATAAGAAAACAGAATGTGTACATATTTTTAAATATCCAAAAATTCCTAGTTTTATTTGGCGAAAATGGAATAAAAATGTCTTGTATCCGCACAGAGTGGGGAGTAGTGGCCACTGCCACCCCTCGCCCAATCCCTAATCGCCGCTACTGTTAACTTGGATCAGAGTTCGTTCGACAATCAGTGTTGTATGAAGGAATCTCTGACAACACATTCGATATATACCCAACACAATTAATTAAACATCAGCCATATATTGCACAAGACATGTTTCCTGTACCATCTGGTGAAGCAAAATAGAATATTGAAATTGTCGCACAAGCAGCCCAGGTGGTACACAATACTCACAGTCCATGAACAGTATGAACGAGATAACAAAAGGTGGTCGTGAATACTAACACGAGAATTCTAGCGGACCGCAAATCCCGGGCTCGTGAGTTGTAATACATTTTATGGATTGGAGCGTGTCGGACGGGCGTAATCCAGCACGTACCGCGGGGCGCTGGACGCTAAGCCTCCTGGACGTGCTGAGGAGTTGTGGGCTGCTCATTATACTGTAATGTCAGATGTGCACGTCGCTCTACAAGGAGTTTCCACACTGTGGTACGGGTTCAAACCCGACAGATACTGTCCGATTTTTAAAAGGCGTAGTATCGTGTGATACCGGCATGCAAAATACCTCTGCTGACATAATAGATGCTTACGCGAAAAAGCCACTGATATTTCCCCAACAGAGATTCAGATCTTCTGCCATCTGGTATAGTAAAAGGGAACGTCAAAATTGACTGCAGGTAGCTTAAATAATCAAAATAGCTGGAGAGAAGGCGGCCGGGCGTAGAGCTAACCACTCTACCATACGACACGCATAGTGGAAGCCTTTAACTTCCACCCCTCCAAGGGCCTTCATGACCTGTACAGAGATGACTTTGCTTAGCTTCTATTATTATTATTATTATTATTATTATTATTATTATTATTATTATTCTAATTATTATTATAGACTGTTATAGCCCCAAAGGAATGCGACAAAGGTTCCCAGACGTCCGGATTTTACAGGACAGTACCGTATTCGTGTTAAATGTCCCGCGTCTCAGATAGTTCCTATCCGGGACGGTAATTGTACCGTGTTTGGAACCTCGACAGAAATACGCCAGTGTTTCTACCTCTGATAAGTACCAACAGCTTTTCTTTCAAAGATGACAGATTTCTCTATTCCTTGGTTTCTCTATCTGGTGTGAGTTCATAGATTTTTAAAATTGTTTTTTATTTTATTGGTTGCAGTCTTGGGTTGTCCATCCTAGCGAATAAGACATGCAATAGCGCACAGCTGCCTGATGTCAGCTGTGAGAAATATTATGTTATGTTGACTTGATTAGGTCTGAGCTGTTCATTCCTGCAAATTTTTCTTAAATGTCATGCAGAGATTTTTATGAAATTGCTAGGAATGACAAAACACTGTTGACAGCACTTCAGAGAAACGAAAATACATATAAATTGAAATAACTGCTATGAATAATTAAATAACAATAATGTTAATGAATATTGAATTTTCACGACCGCATTGTAATCGAAACAGACTTTCAACGTATTAGGTCGTGTTACGTACATGTAGTACGTGTTGAAGAGATGTTAAGTACAGAACAAAAATGGCCAGACGGACACCAGTGGGATCCGAACCCACAACCTCCCGATTTCGCGTCGGTTGCTCTACCAATTGAGCTATGGTGGCCTAGGCCATCTTTGTTCTGTTGGAAAGGATCTGAGCTACAGGTCTGGCACTGCTGCTAGCACACTGTAGAGTGCGTTTAAGTCGCTCGTTGTGGGGAGGTTGTGGGTTCGGATCCCACTGGTGTCCGGCTGGCCATTTTTGTTCTGTACTTAACATCTCTTCAACACGTACTACATGTACGTAATACGACCTAATACGTTGAAAGTCTGTTTCGATTACAATGCGGTCGTGAAAATTCAATATTCATTGACATGCCCCACAACGGGCGACTTAAACGCACTCTACAGTGTGCTAGCAGCAGTGCCAGACCTGTAGCTCAGATCCTTTCAAACAGAACAAAGATGGCCTAGGCCACCATAGCTCAATTGGTACAGCAACCGACGCGAAATCGGGAGGTTGTGGGTTCGGATCCCACTGGTGTCCGGCTGCCCATTTTTGTTCTGTACTTAACATCTCTTCAACACGTACTACATGTACGTAACACGACCTAGTACGTTGAAAGTCTGTTTCGATAATAATAGTGTTATTTGCTTTACGTCCCACTAACTACTATTACGGTTTACGGAGACGCCGAGGTGCCGGAATTTACTCCCGTAGGAGTTCTTTTACGTGCCAGTAAATCTACCGACACGAGGCTGACGTATTTGAGCGCCTTCAAATACCACCGGACTGAGCCAGGATCGAACCTGCCAAGTTGGGGTCAGAAGGCCAGCGCCTCAACCGTCTGAGCCACTCAGCCCGGTAATAATTAAATAAACTGAGTTTTTCTATTAGTTTTACGTCGGACCGACGGAGGCAGGTCTAACGGTGACGATGGGATAGGAAAGGCCTAGGACTGGAATCGACCGTGAACTTAAGACAGGCTGGTGTAAAATGGGAAATCATCTTTAGGACTACTGACAGTGGGGTTCCAACCCATCGTCTTCCGAATACAAGCTCATACCTACATGACGCAAACTGCGCGGCCAACTTGCTCAGTACTGTACATTTCAGTCTGTGTATAAATGTTAAGGCACGCGTTAATAAACTGCACTTTGATGTTAACATAATCATAAGCGTAGCATTTTGAAATGAACTTTATAACTTGTGGAATACCAGCCCGTTGATTTCCTCCATCGCACATCTGTCCCGTATCTCAGGTATCTGAACGCGAGGGACACAATTCCTATCCTTTCCGCTAGATAGAGGCTTCATTAATTCCAATCCTGACCCTGTCGAATGACTGGAAGAAGGCTGTGGATATTTTTTTATTATAGGCTGTTATGAAGTAGTAAGTGGCTGTGTGGTCTGGTTTACGTAGCTCTCAGCTTGCATTCGGGAGGTAGTGGGTTCGAGCCCAACTGTCGGCAGACTTCAAGATGATTTTCCATGGTTTCCCATTTTCATCACACTAGGCTAATTAGCCGTTTTGTATCCAATGTCTCCATAAGACGTATCCGTGTCGGTGCGACGTAGAAGCAAATTGTAAAAATAAAGTATGCGGCAACCCTCTGTGGGTGAGGGTGGTAGAATAATATCCACGGTATCCCCCGCCTGTCATAAGAGCCGACTAAGGGAGGCCTCCCACGTCTCTTAACATCGTAGCGTGAGTTAGCGACCACGGCTTAGCTGAGTTCCTGGCATTGCTTCCACTTACTTATCTCAGCTCCTCAGTATAATATCCAATCTCCCTTAGTCTTTTTGACCCCGGCGGTATTATTTGTCGAGCCGGCCCCGTGGTGTAGGGGTAGCGTACCTGCCTCTTACACGGAGGCCCCGGGTTCGATTTCCGGCCAGGTCAGGGATTTTTACCTGGACCTGAGGGCTGGTTCGAGGTCCACTCAGCCTACGTGATTAGAACTGAGGAGCTATCTGACGGTGAGATAGCGGCCCCCGTCTAGAAAGCCAAGAATAACGGCCGAAAGGATTCGTCGTGCTGACCACACGACACCACGCAATCTGCAGGCCTTCGGGCTGAGCAGCGGTCGCTTGGTAGGCCAAGGCCCTTCAAGGTCTGTAGTGCCATGGGGTTTGGTTTGGTATTATTTGTCGAGGCCTAGACAGTCTTTCATGTTTACGCCTTTCGTGGTATTCATCTTCATTTGGCCGATACCTTCACTTTTTGAAGTGACGAACCATTTCCATGTTTTTCCCTAGTGTTGCCTAGTTATACGTCCCCTTGCAACTATAATCAACGATTACGTGGCACCAACACAGATAGGTCTCATGGCGACGATGAGATGGGGAAGGATTAGCAGTGTGTAGGAAGCAGCCGTGGCCTGAATTAGGTACAGCCCCAGCTTTTGCTTCCTGTGGAAGTGGTGACCTTAAACTTTCGGTAGGGCCTGTTAAACTGACTATAAACTGGACGCACAACAGCATTGTGAGCGTTCAGTTGCATCTGTTCACAACACACTGAGCTCGAGCAGAGTGAGGGTGTGACTGAACATCCTGCCACGACGATCGTGCACGGTTCCTTAGTGTCAGGCGCTGTTATTGTGAAGAGTTTCCGGTCGGATCTGTCTCAACCGCAAACTTAATGTAATTTTTCTGATACGTAAGGGCAGCAATAATGCAAAAACTGTGAGACTGTGAAGGATCAGAGAGCGAGTACGTCATGACAAGCCAACCTACGAGGCTCAGAAACTCCGGAACAATATGAACGATCGACAACAATGTATTCCGGTACATGCTAAGTGGTTGCCCTCTTTGCATTTTGTCATTTATGTGGGTTCAGCCTTTTTGCAGTGTTTCCTCCACTTCAGTCGATCCATAGTGACCCGGGGGCTGAGTTTGGTGAACCGCAGGTTATTACTTATCCGGTCCACCCAGCGTTTTGAGGTCGCCCTCGAGGCCGGCGACCCTCCATGTTCAGTTAAAGGGCAGTCTTTTCAGCTGAGGTTTCACTGCTGCGGAGTGCATGTCCATAACATCGCAGACGTGATTCAGGCATTTTCTCCGTGACTGGAGCAACCTTGAATATTTCTTCCGCACAACATCGTTCCTGATATGCTATAGTCGAATCAAGCCATTGGAGCACCGCAGCATCTTTTTCCCTTGCATGAAGTGCCTCTTCATGGAGCATTCAGCTCCATAAACCCACCCGTCTAATCACTGTGCGGTAGACTTTAGATTTTAGATGAAATGAAATTTTCTTATCGCACAGGCCTCCAACAACTTGGCGCCATTTCATCCATGCGGCACTTACTCTTGTCGTGACATCAGAAATCGTACTGCCCCAGGTATTTGAACTGGGTCACTTTAATAAGATGAATCCCACCCACAGTTATTGTGCCATCAGTATACAGTATTTGTTTGTTTATTTATTTATTTACTTTGTTATTTATTTACTTGTTTGATTTATTTATGTATTTATTTATTTTACTCGTTTTATTTATTTATTTATTTATTTATTTATTTATTTATTTATTTATTTATTTATTTATTTATTCAGGATCAGAGCAGTATAACGCCGAATTACAAAGATTTGAGGTATCTACAATAGTTAATAAACTAAAATGAAAGGTAGAAAAACATTTACAAAGGACATAAACATACGCAATAAAAACTGTAAATCCTATATTTTACATATTTACATAAACAACGATATAAATAAAGGAAAGCGCACTTAAATATCAGATAACAGATAGGAAAGAAGGAAAATTAAATTATGTTAGAAGTCTCATGACAGAGGGAAGGATACGATAGGAAGATACCCAGGTTCTTGTTGATAAATAAAGTATTTAACATTGCTGGAATACGTAAAAGGTCTTCATTCTGGCACTATGGTATGGGACGGGGAGAGGAAATAAGGAAACTCATTCTGGAGACCTAAATAGACCAATAGCTGCTTTGTATAGCAGCTTTAGGTCGGCTACTTTCCTACGCGCAGAAATAGCTTTGAGTTCGAGTTTCCCAAGCAGTTGGTTAGTGCTTAACTTGCGGCAGGCACAGGCAGGGACCCTGGTTCTGACGACAGCACAGAAAAAAAGATTGTACACGGTCAAGGTGGCTCAGATTTGAAGAAGCAGAAACAGACCAGACTGGAAAGGCGTATTGAACAATCGATAAGATACCGGAAACGTAGAATGCTCTGTGGGCAATTATATGTGTGATGTCAGAAAACCTGTAGAGTAAATTAAGGAGTGGCATACCATGTGAGGTGACCATGCTTATGTGTGAGACAAATCGCTTGATTCAGTAGGTGATTTTCTTGTAGAATGGGGATTTGGATACCACATTCCAGGCAGTCAGTGTTCTTCGGATTTAATTTAATCCCACATTTTCTAGACGCATCTTCCACTCCTATACTCGCTGTTCGAGGCCCGGAAGTATCAGGTTAGCGAGCATGACACTGTAAGCGTTAAACGTCCACGAATGTCTCGTCTATATGTCATTTGTGATGGCCTCCATACAAAGTGTGAAGAGCAATGGGGACAAGGCTGGACACCAACATCTACATGGAATGTACCGGACATTCCTGCTGCACAGCGTACTGTACTGTACAGAAATTCCACCCGGTTGACGTAGGCTTCCCGTAGCAATGACGGTTACCCCAGTAAATTAATAAAGAGACAGAAAGAAAGAAAGAAAGAAAGAAAGAAAGAAACAAACAAAAAAACACACATCAATCCCAATAAGTAAACGTTGATAATGACCACGCAGTTCCTAGTCCCTTCAGAAAACCAATACAGCCATTGCATTGCTCATTGTGTGGCTATTTTTCGCCCCTCTTTTGAACGAACTCAAACGCTGCACTCACTCGATAAAACTTGAAATATGTAAATGTTGCTAAGATTTCTGCACTGTCACTCACCACGAACAACACACAATCTAATTTATTTCACATGAAGCACATTGCTCCAACTTCCGCTTAAAACTTAATTAAAAGCTATGCAAATCGTGATCCAATACAAAGAGCTTCTTTCGCGGGCACAGCTTCATTCATATTTCATTCAAAAGGCTTATCCTTTATTTATCATAGTTTTGAAATAGCTTATTGTGCAACAAAGGAAATTATCCGGTTTCCATTCACTTTTATTTTCACGTGGTAACTACGCATTATTTATTTAATAGAACAAGCTAAATATTGTGCACGTTTATAAATCACACAGACAAAGGTTTAGAATTAATGTTTGATGTGCGCTTTGTGTATGCAGGGTCGAGATGGCAGTGGAACCGCCCGCACGTGTATGATCGGTACTGTATCTCCCAGAGCGCAGCTTTAACCCTGGAAGGGCCAACAAATTATATGACAGCCAAAAAACAAACTGAGATATCTACACTTCTAATGTTCAACAAACAAACAAAGATATCTAAACTTCTGACAGCAGAAAAAAAGAAAGGAAGGACAACGAACTAATATTTCCCCACTTTTGGCACTCAACAAAGAAACCAACTAAGTAAGCAAGATGTCCACACTTCTGGCAATAAGTAAGTAAGTTTTAACATCCCACTAACTTATTTTATGGTTTTCGGAGACACCGAGGTGCCGGAATTTTTGTCCCGCGGGTGTTCCTTTTCGTTCCAGTAAATCTACCGACACGAGGCTGACGTATTTGAGCACCTTCAAATACCACCGGACTGAGCCAGGATCGAACCTGCCAAGTTGGGGTCATAAGGCCTGCGCCTCAACCGTCTGAGCCACACAGCCAAGCAAATAAGTAAGCAATTAAGTAAATAATGAATAACATGCCCATACTTCTGCCAGTCATCAAGTAAATCAAGTAAGTTAGTAAGATATTCGCACTTCTGGCAGTCGACAAAGAAACGAAGTACTGTAATACATCCACGATGAATGCAGCTTTCAACTATCCGGTAACTTATCTGAATATACAGCGTGTAAGAGAAAGTTACATCGAAAGCGTGAGGGGACATACGAAGTGTATGTTACAATATGGTACGTAATACATCACTTCTGATTTAAAATATACAATGGTAATAGACCAAATTAATTTACGTTTTTATGGTGTAGTCTTTCTTTCTTAATCAGTTTACCCTCCATTGTCTGTTATCCCTCGGACTCAGCGAGGGATCCCACCTCTACCGCCTCAAGGGCAGTGTCCTGGAGCTTTAGACTCGGGGTATACAACTCGGGAGGATGACTAGTACCTCGCCCAGGTGGCCTCACCTGCTATGTTGAACAGGCGCCTTGCGGGGGGATGGGAAGTTTGGAAGGGATAGACAAGGAGGAGGGACAGAAGCGGCCGTGGCCTAAAGTTAGGTACCATCCCGGCATTTGCCTGGAGGAGAAGTGAGAAACCACGGAAAACCACTTCCAGGATGGCTGTGGTGGGAATCGAACCCACCTTTACTCAGTTGACCTCCCGAGACTGAGTGGACTTCGTTCCAGCCCTCATACCACTTTTCAAATTTCGTGGCAAAGCCGGGAACCGAACCCGGGCCTCCGGGGGTGACAGCTAATCACACTAACCACTACACCACAGAAGCGGACTTTATGGTGTAGTACTAAAGAATATTAAAGGTTTATAATACACTAGCCATCCCAGTGACCCAGAAAACTATGGATTCTACACTATTTTCAACTATTTTGACACCTTACCTCACGCTCGCACCACCCGCTCCTAAGAGTGCTTGGAGTGTCTTACACCCACGCCGTTTGCATCCTGATACTAAGGCCCGGTTTCACAGTTTGAGTTTAAGCCGAAGCTTTAGTAAGCCACGCACGCCGCTTAAGCAAGGCTTACTCTTTGGCTTAAACACTACGAGTTTCACAGTACGGAGACCATGTGCAGCTTTACTAAGCTGAACATCTACGAAGTTGGTAATGCTTGCGCATGCGCAATGATTCAGGTCTCATCTTTGTTTACATCCGTAGCCTATGATTGATTGACTTGTAGGTTATACATCGTTTATCAACCAAGATAATTTAGAAAAATGAACGGAAAATGTGATTCCAATAATAGTAACAAAAATAAAGTTTAAAAAAAGGTCACTCGCCCGTCCTGCTGACACGTATTACCACTACAGTCTAAAATGGCCATAACTTCTGAACCATTCATGCAAATAATATCCTGACAAGGTTATTGTAATCCTTATAAAATACTGGAGGAGGTCAAACAATTTATTTCGATGAGGAATTCGAGGATAATATCGAAATATTTATTTAATGTTAAGGAGTTATATTTTTTACCGCTGAGTATAGCATAAAATCGCTTCTAGAGGGCAAACGGTTGGAAATAGGTATATGCCATCGCGGACTTTTTTGTAGAGGTTTCTATGCTCTACAATTCGTATACTTACACTTGGGGTCTATCGTTGATGGTTCACGCAGCGTAAGCCAAGAAAGCAAGTGACCGACCGACATTTTTGTCTCTTTTACTGTATATCGGAACACGGAAACTGTATTATTTCACGAGCTTCGAAATATATTCAGAAATATAAGTCATTTAATGTTAATGCTATTGGTTTTACGTCCCACTAACTATGAATTTGAGCACCTTCACCACAGGACTGAGACAGGATCGAACCTGCCAAGTTGGGCTATAAGAAGGCCAGCGCTCTACCATCTGAACTGAATCCTTAGCTTAAACCTCAGTTTCATTCAGCTTAAGCCAGTCACAGATAAGCTCGGCTTACCACTTGCACTCCCCACTGTGAAACTCGTCCAGAGTTTAAGCTCCCGCTTATGCCCGATCCAAGGCTTAAGCGTATACTGTGAAACCGGGCCTTAGTCATATGTGCAACCAGTTTGGTTGAAATCGCTCCAGTGGTTTAGGAGGAGGTATGGTATAACGCCACATACATGCATACATACAATGACTTTGCTCGTTGGGAACCCCCAGATGTTCTTTGTTAGGAGTGGGTGTAACTCTTCTTCGAACTGGGCAGACCTATCAAAGTTGGTCATATGACATTGAAAGTACATCTCGATCGCGGCATGTTGGACTGCTACTTCAAAATAACAGTCACAGTCATTAACCTCCTAGCAAGGAAAGGTACTTCAAAACATGGCGGCGTCTTCTCGTCCTCCTGTACACAGCGTTTCTCAACGGACTCTCATGGTACAGCGCAAGCTGCTGTTGCCTAGCGACAATCTGTCCATCATGTCGATCCAATCTTGGTGCCGCCTTGCTATTAAATTAATTACATAAAATTACTCATTATAAAAAACTGCCCGTCAGATTTCGTTCAGACCACTTCATAACCCTCCCAGAACAAGTTGTGACATTTTCAGCGAAATCATATTTTGTAGTATTTACTTTACTTCGCACCGACACAGATAGATCTTACGGCGACGATGGGATAGGGAATGGCTAGGAGTGGGAAGGAAGCGGCCGTGGCATTAATTAAGGTACAGCTCCAGCATTTGCCTGGTGTGAAAATGGGAAACCACGGAAAACCATCTTTAGGGCTGCCGACAGTGGGGTTCGAACCCACTATCTTTCAGATGCAAGCTCACAGCTGCGCGGCCATAACTGCACGGCCAACTCGACTGGTTTTCTGCGAAATCGGTCCAGTAGTTCTTGTGTCGATTAATCTGAAATATTCCAACATCCACTTTTATATAAAGTGGAGTAATAATTGCTATGTTTCCTATTTACTCAAGATCTTGAAATGTTTCCCCTCAAGAAATGTGCCTTTTGACACGCGGCGGTCTAGTTTGTAGACTAACACCTACAACATTCGCGTGCGGAGCTCAGGCTCGGTTCCAACAGTGTCCTATTACTTATTTTTTGCTCTACGGTTGTCACATGTACTACATGTATTCGCTGAAAGCCTATTTGAGTGAAAGTGAACATTTATTTTTTTGAGCTTACGGTACGAGTTACAATTGAGTAAAAATAACATGATGAAAAACACAATGAATAAATTACAAAATAGAATAAATATAAAAAATAGCAACTGAGAGAGATGTGTGCAATACAGAAAATAGAAATACAAATTAAACATAAATGAAACAAGATATAAGTAAATATATATATTTGCTATTTGTTTTACATCGCATCAACGCAGATAGGTCTTACGGCGACAATGGGATACGAAAGGCCTAGGAATGAGAAGGAAGCGGCCGTGGCCTTAATTAAGGTACAGCCCCAGCATTTGTCTGAAGTGGAAATGGGAAACGACGGAAAACCATCTTTAGGGCTGCCGACAGTGGGGTTCGAACCCACTATCTTCCAGATGCAAGCTCAATATATATATATATATAATTAGAATGTCTGTCTGTCTGTCTGTCTGTCTGTCTGTCTGTCTGTCTGTCTGTCTGTCTGTCTGTCTGTCTGTCTGTCTGTCTGTTCCTTATACAAAACCATACCGTCCCACCAATCTGAACCAAATTTTGTATGCTTACCTGTTAGGACCCTGCGGGTAACGCTACTGTAAGAGTGTTCCTAACTCGCTGACTAACTTTTGAAACATATAAATCCGCATTTAAAATGGAAAATGTGGAATTCTGCATTTAACTTGAAAATTATGAAAATTAACATTCATTAAATAAAATACACAATCGTCGAACCCTGGACTCACACTTACTTCTTACCTGCTTACTTACACATACGTTATTTGAAGGGCGCCAGCTACCACTCAGTGCAGCAATAATAGAATGAGAATCTTGACTATCTCTAGGGTGTGGGGTAATAAGCTTACTTTTGACAACATACCATATAAGTTCTGGGAAAAGGAGATTGGCGTTCGGTTTCCTCATTAATTTTGAGGTTAAGATATTTTACTATCATTTAAATAAAACTACGAATTCGTTTGATAGAACAAAATATATTCTTTAAATAATATATAAAAAATAGTGAGTCTTGCTGCGATAAAACAGATGAGAATATGAAATTATGACATTGCAACTGAAAGAAACTAGGCATGAATTTGAATTCTTCTTGACCGGACATTTAACAATTTATACAAAATATATCCCTCACTGTTTCACTTGACTGTACCTTCAACACTTTGAGTGTGTCCGACTCGTTGGCTGAACGGTCAGCGTACTGGCCTTCGGTTCAGAGGGTTCCGGGTTCGATTCCCGGCCGGGTCGGGGATTTTAACCTTAACTGGTTAATTCCAATGGCACGGGGGCTGGGTGTATGTGTTGTCTTCATCATCATTTCATCCTCATCACGACGCGCAGGTCGCCTACGGGAGTCAAATAGAAAGACCTGCACCTGGCGAGCCGAACCCATCCTGGGATATCCCGGCACTAAAAGCCATACGACATTTCATTTACTTTGAGTGTAATTACGACGTATTCCTTAAATCTGGTGTTTACTGTAGATGTGTCACGCCTAACTTGGTGATACATCCTTGTGACTGCTTCTTCTCCATATCATCTGGTATGGTATTACCTCATAGCAGGTGGTATCCCCCTCTGACTCCATGGTAAGCCCTTGCGTCCGTGTCTTCAACTAAGTAACCGACCAACTTTGGCCTCACTCTCTCAATTACCAATAATTAATGGGTCACTGAGTCTTCTCCATCTCTCGTTCACACTCGTTGACTGACCGACTGAGGCCTCTTCATCTCGTAGACTTCTTCACTGTTCAGCTTCCTTTTAACTAATGACTGACGCTACAATATGCGGCCAACTTTTATAGACGTGCATGGCGCACCTACGCAATCTCCAGAAATAACAATGACATACTCCCACAACGCCTCAAACTGTTGCATGTAATGGTGAAATGCCCTGGGGCTCCCTAAGAAAATCAAAGGAACAAAGCTCAGTGCTAAGTGAGCACGATGACGTAGCCATGACGTGGCGATGACTTGGCAGAATCGCCAGTAGTATAGCACAATATAACAACGTCACATCCACATCTGATACATCGAAACTCTCACTGTACAGGTATGTAATGTTAGTCTACATATACGTATATATGCATACACTCAATTACAAATACGCAAGCGACAAGCATTGCATAAGGGAAATGAATAATAATTATAACAAAATAATAGTAATCTCACAGATAAAATAATAATAATACGGACATAATAATAATAATAATAATAATAATAATAATAATAATAATAATAATAATAATAATAATAATAATGATAATAATACAATAATAATAAAATACAGATTTAACCTTGTAACGGGATTTGAACCGTTACACTATCTATAAGAAATTTGAACACTCCTTTTCCATTCCCAAGATTTATGCATTTTGGCACATTGCCACAGGCTAATATAGCCGAAATATCGAATATGCCGTACAAGGACGAGACAAAGTTCATTTTATGCCTCACGACTGGAAAACGATTTTTTAACTCCTTAAAACGAACCGTTATGGAGATACTGGCACCACACAACCCCTGCTCTAGGAATCGGATGAGGAAAGAACCGATCGTAACTATGGCAACGTAAATTCAAGGATTCTACACCCTAACGAAATTTTGGATGTATATTCCAGAAAACCTCTCAAGGAAAATTGGTACACGTATGACTTACTATGGGAAAAAATACTGTGGGAGTAAGGACACTCATAGCATCCCTTTGGACGGCCATGGGAATGGGGTGAAGTTTTAATGTAATACTAGCTCTAGTACCCGGCGTTGCCCATTTTTTCTTTAATGTTTACCTTAAAGATTTGTACTACCAGTTAGTTATCCGTGAAGTGAATTCCTGTTTGAAATGTTGATTGATATTTTTATGATGTATGATGTAGTTTTAGAGTTATTGAAATGTGTTAGATTTAAACTTTATATTATTTAATTTTCGAGTAAAACTTCGTCCTTATGGAAGCTCGAATTGACTGGGAAGTATAAGTGATAACTATATGTATTTACCCGTCGCACTGTAGATACGATGTACACGATTGGGACTGCCACCAATCATCCTTGTGACCCCAAAAGCAGTATCAACACTAATCTCGGTTATGTTACACTGTTTACTTTTAAGTCCATCTCAGACCCCCGTCTCAATGGAGGCTGAACGTGGACTTTTAACGGTATTCAGAGCGTAACAATAATTCCTCTCAGCGACACCTAAACAATGGATTTGATATTAATATTGGTTCTTCTACCACTTTTCCCACATCTGTAGGTTTGATGGAATGAACTGCGTTGTACTTGTGGATTTGGCCCTTCCTGACACCAATCCTATATGCAGGAATATAATCATGATTGCGTGTTCCTGTCGTGGTTGGTAGTGTAGTATGTTGCTTGATTATGAAGAAGTGTTGGGATAAACACAAACCCTCAGGCCCGAGCCAGAATAATTAATCATGAGTGATTAAAGGGTCAAGGATTTTGGAGTCCGAGTGCAGGAACAAGGCGACCCTCTCGGTATTTAATATGATAAACAAGGAAACGAATGTAAGGATAAGTAATGTAAACAGAAGGGAAAGAAGAGTGCTGATATGGTGGATGAGGGGAATTTACAAAAAAGGGAGGGACAAGGGAAAGGAACAATGCAAGATGTGTGTTGTGTGGGGAAATGAGAGAATAATTTCATCTCCTAAAAGTATGTAAAGGAGCTATTGCAATTAGAAGAACATTTCTGAGTAATAGTGAACTATTAGTATTAAGTCAGAAAGAAAATCATGATAAAATTATAAGATGGATGAAGAATGAATCAAGAATGAATGGAACAACCCTAATGATATAAGCAAGTGCTTAGTTGTAGTTAGAAATATGTGTATACGATAGTTACAGAAAAGGAGTAGTTATAGTAATGGAAGGGAGATTGCAGTGGTAATTGGTAAAACCTATATGCACAATTACTCAGGCACTGAGAGAGACAGGGGTGTACCCACAGCTGGTGTAATCCGTAGCAAGGGGAGTGGGCTATGGTGCGTGCATGGGCGCTCTTACCTTATACAGCAGTTGTATGAGGTGACAGCGTGATCTCCTCAGCTGCCGGAGATCAGTGGCGGGGAGTGATGGAAGGATCGCCCCTGGTTGGTGGTTATCCGTGATTGGGAGGGAGGTGTCATATGCGCCCATGCAGGCACTTGCACAAAACGAATATTCCAAGTAGACTTATATTACAGATATCATAGGGTACATTAATTGGAGGAGACTTGGTATAGACTTCTGGAAATAAATACTCCACTCAATTATTAAATTGCTCGTGTCCTTTTGTGATTGGCTTGCGTTCCGCCCCGTACATTGCAACAGAACGAACGCCCGTTCTAGAAATCTTTTATTTTAAGTACAAACTCATTTTCAATAATTTGCACGTTAAATTTAAGAAACGAACACTGTTGAAGATCAACAGTTGCTATTGTTTGAAGTACCGGCAGTGATCAGATCGACGATCAAATTCCATGTAGACCGGGCGAGTTGGTCGTGCGCGTAGAGGCGCGCGGCTGTGAGCTTGCATCCGGGAGATAGTAGGTTCGAATCCCACTATCGGCAGCCCTGAAAATGGTTTTCCGTGGTTTCCCATTTTCACACCAGGCAAATGCTGGGGCTGTACCTTAATAAAGGCCACGGCCGCTTCCTTCCAACTCCTAGGCCTTTCCTGTCCCTTCGTCGCCATAAGACCTATCTGTGTCGGTGCGACGTAAAGCCCCTAGCAAAAAAAAAAAAAAAAAAAAAAAATAATTCCATGTAGCCACACCAAATATTTCCCACCCTGAATATTTTAGAACGTTTAGCTGCAACATCCGAGTCACTGCTGATTTTACTGCAACTAGGAATACAGGTTGCCGTGAAGTAGAGTCATTTCGTCCCCGCGAATAACAGCGAAACATAGGCCCACTTGAATTTTTCTCCCGAATATGACTAACGAATACATTAATAGTTATTTAATGCCATATACTGTACAATGCACCAGTTCTCTATAGTAAAGTGATTGATATATCGGGTAGTGGTGGAACCAGAATACTTGATTATCCGGTTCCTTGGATTGCGGGTTTACAGTGCTTGTTTATCTAGCACAGAGGGACTTCAGAAGTACAATGAGCAAGGTGGATCAAAGACTTTCCACTCGACGTGTCCATGACGTGAGAGCTCTCCATAACGATCGACAGATCAAAAGTGAATGTAGCCAGAGGAGGAACCTTACTGTGTGCGAACCGCAGTAAGTTACACTCTTGTTTCCACTGCCAGCGGCGGTACACTCATCCAAAGAAAGTACGGGCACAAGTTCCACGAAGAAACAACTGAATCTACAGATACAATGTGTGTTAAAGATATCTACAGCGTTGGTGTCTACATGGGAGGTGAATAATTACATCATATATATGATTACAGATATAGATCCTCCTGCGGCGCTCACAAATAACCAATCGTGACAAATGAGCATTCAAAAGAAATACAATAGACATTAGAAGTGACGAATTGTACTCTAATTTCATATATATCGATAATTTGTTTAAAAATGTGTTTAAAAAATGTACGAAGTGTACGATATGCAAATACTTCTGCTGTGGGAAAATACGCTCCATCATTGCAGTCCACTTCACATTTTGGCCACTGAGACGTCTGTTTTATGTCATTATAATATGCTGTAATTATCAGTTAAGAAAAGAATTATAGTAAAACCAAAAATTACTTCCAGAGCATTTGTCAGTGTAATAATGCATTTGCTTCCGTTCAAGTGGACGCCATAAATTTTAAAAAATCAAAGTTTACATTAAGTGGTAAGTAACACTGTCTAAATATTCTACTGATTTTTGTATTCCTTAATTCAACAGGGGTCTACTCTACCACATACTTTACGAACATGCTATATTTCTCGCACGGGTCGCCTGGTTTTATAATAATTAAAATTAAGTGACTTTACAATAGTAGTCGGGCCTCGTGAGCCTGGGATTGTTCTAATGTCTGCACAAGTACATTATTCTCTAAATAACGGTTCACCGAGCTCGACACTTGCAGTCGCTAAAGTATGACCAGTATAGAGTATTCGGAAGATAGTAGGTTCTAATCTCATCGTCGGCAGCCATAAAGATCGTTTTCCGTGGTTTGCCATTTTCACACCACGCAAATGCTGGGGCTGTACCTTAATTAAGGCCTCGGCCGCTTTCTTCCCACTCCTATCCTTTTCTTGTTCCATCGTCGCCATAAGACGTAGCTGTGTCGATGCGCCGTGAAGCAACTTGTAAAATAAATACAAACAGTTTGGATTAAGCCCCGTTGGCGGAGGAGCATTGAATACATCTTATGACTGGGGGTCGTCCCAACATTTTTTGTAACGTGACGCGACAGGTATGACGGTAGTGACGTCACATTAGGGCGGAAAAAGTCCATTCGACACTCCATGTCGTACGATGTCGGCATGTAAAAGAGCTCTGGTGATACATTTGGTATTTACCCGACAAAATTAATTAAATCTCAGCCATAGACGCCCAAGAGAGATCCGATTTACTCTGTCTGCCATCTAGCGGACCTAGAGTAAAACGGAACGTCGAAATTGACGAGCAGACAGCCAGATGGCGTCAAATCGAAATGTCTGCACACAGTAGCTGAGGCCATACGATTATTATTATTATTATTATTATTATTATTATTATTATTATTATGATTATAAGTCGTTATCGTAGCCCGTGGCCAGTAAACATGCTGCGGCTAGAAGTTAAGTTCCTTCGACGTAGAGTTGCAGTTCTCCTTAATATAAAATCGAGTTTCATTTACTGAAAGACATATTCATGATCATCAGCTTTTTGTAAAGGGAAATGTTCCCTTTTTAAGACGAAGATACCTGGGCAACACAGAAAATTTATTTATTTATTTATCTTTTTGCTTGTGGTTTAACGGCGTACTAAGGCATCGGAAAGTATCCGATAAAGTAGGGATGGGAAAGGGATAGGATTAAGAAGTAGAGGCCGTTTGGCCTTTATCGATCAGAGGAAATAAGAAATGAACCCACCGTTGAAATAATAACGGAAACGGAAGAAGGAGGGTGAAATGAAACTGAAGGACGGGCTCGGGACCAGTAACCTAAATCCCTCTGGGGTTGGAATAGAATAAGTGTTGACCAGGGAGAAGTGGACAGGAAAGAGGTGAGGTGGCACAAGTAAGCTGATGCAGTGTCAGACTCCTCGGACAGGTAGAGGATTCCCTGGATTTAGTTCACAAGCAGAGGTAACCGGAGGAGGAAGCGAAGAGTGAAGATCAGTATTTTGTCGTCGCACCACAAGATCACAGTGCCGATTCAAATACTTCACGGTCTGGTTTACAGTGGGGAGACTCTTTTAAACGTGGATATGTTTTGGTCTGTTTGGAACTACCGTCATCATTCCCCGGACACCATTGTAGCCATGGCAACCAGAGTGCGTCTATGTACAGTAGCGCCAACTTCTCACTGCGCGCTTTCTTACTAAGAGCTTGAAAAATCTCGTATTAAGTGAACGGTTGATGTTATTCTCTATGGAGTGATAAATAAGTTACAAGATTGTGAGCAACTGCAACGTGACCTTGAAAATGTTGTGAGATGGACAGCAGGCAATGGTATGTTGATAAATGGGGTTAAAAGTCAGGTTGTGAGTTTCACAAATAGGAAAAGTCCTCTCAGTTTTAATTACTGCGTTGATGGGGTGAAAGTTCCTTTTGGGGATCATTGTAAGTATCTAGGTGTTAACATAAGGAAAGATCTCCACTGGGGTAATCACATAAATGGGATTGTAAATAAAGGGTACAGATCTCTGCACATGGTTATGAGGGTGTTTAGGGGCTGTAGTAAGGATATAAAGGAGAGTGCATATAAGTCTCTGGTAAGACCCCAACTAGAGTATGCTTCCAGTGTATGGGACCCTCACTAGGATTACCTGATTCAAGAACTGGAAAAATCCAAAGAAAAGCAGCTCGATTTGTTCTGGGTGATTTCCGACAAAACAGTAGCGTTACAAAAATGTTGCAATGTTTGGGTTGGGAAGAATTGAGAGAAAGAAGAAGAGCTGCTCGACTAAGTGGTATGTTCCGAGCTGTCAGCGGAGAGCTGGCGTGGAATGACATTAGTAGACGAATAAGTTTGAATGGCGTTTATAAAAGTAGGAAAGATCACAATATGAAGATAAAGTTGGAATTCAAGAGGACAAACTGGGGCAAATATTCATTTATAGGAAGGGGAGTTAGGGATTGGAATAACTTACCAAGAGAGATGTTCAATAAATTTCCAATTTCTTTGAAATCATTTAGGAAAAGGCTAGGAAAGCAACAGATAGGGAATCTGCCACCTGGGCGACTGCCCTAAATGCAGATCAGTATTGATTGAATTGAATTGAATGAAAACTATTTTATTTTCTTCTTCTTGTTTCGTATAGGCCAGCTAAGGACCACGACATTCAACTATTGCATTTTGGAATGGGCTTTGATGTTTGCCCAGTAGTTGCGCATCCTCAGGCTGTGTTGCTCCTTCCTCTCCTTTGTCCAAAGGGCGCCAGTCTTCTTTGTTGGTAATCTGTCCTGGAACTTCTTATGTTTAAGCATCTTCCTGAGTGCTGTACGATCCTTTAAGATTCCTTCTGTTATTCCCATTTCCTGTAGATCTTTATTCACTTCCATCAACCATGGTGACTTGGTCTTCCTATTTTGCCAGTAGCTGAGAATCCGGTTGGTCAACCTGATAGGATGCATCCTGTAGACGTGCCCATAGAATGCTAGGCGTCTCTTCCTTGCTACATTCGTTATTCTTTCACAGTGCTTGTAGAGCTCTTGGTTAGGCCGTCTTCTATAACTGTCCCCTTCCTTGACTGGCCCCAGTATCTTCCTCATTATCTTTCTTTCCCGGATTTCAAGTTTTTCCATAAGTCCCTTCCTGTTGAATGTTAAACATTCTGAAGCATATAAGGCTTCAGGGCGGATGACTGTCTGGTAGTGCTTCATCTCAGTATTACGAGAGAGACACTTTTTATTATACGTATTCTTGGTCAGTTGGTAGGCCATTTCAAGCCTGTTAACTCGAGCTGACAAAGCTGTTTCTTCAGAGAGATTGGATTCCAACCATTCTCCCAAGTACTTAAACCTGTTGGTTTTCCTGATCTCTCCCTGTTCCAGATGCAACGTACAAGGAGATTCACCGATGTTCGTGATGAATTGTGTTTTTTCGAGAGACACATGTAGCCCAACCTTTGCTGCTTGTTGTCTGAGAACATTTAGTTGTTTTACCGACCTCGATAGCTGCAGTCGATTTTGTGCTGCCAATATCCAGTATTCGGGACATTGTGGGTTCGAACCCCACTGTCGGCAGCCCTGAAGATGGTTTTCCATGGTTTCCCATTTCACATTAGGCGAATGCTGGGGTGTACCTCAGTTAAGGCCACGGCCGCTTCCTTCCCACTCCTAGGCCTTACCTATCCCATCGACGCCATAAAACCCATGTGTGTCGTTACGGTGCAAAGCAACTTGTATATTTTCTTTTCTGCAAGAGGTCAATTGTCAATTGAGACATTGAGATATTAAACATAATCGTAAGTTCAATCGATATTCTTGTGCCACAAGGGTCAGTCCTGGGCCCTCTCCTATTCACTTTATATATAAATGATATCACCAGATCAATTAAGCACTGCAAGTACCATCTTTATGCTGATGATCTGCAAATTTATTACCACACTAGAAGTAATAACATACAACAAGCAATATGTAATGTAAATTAATGGCTATGAAATTAAAAACAACCTTAAATTAAACCCCCATAAAACGCAAGCCATTATCATCCGTACATCAAAGAATCTTCTAAAATTCCATTCCTCCTATAACTTTAAATAATACTGTTATAACTTATTGTGAATCAGTTTCTAACCTTGGAGTTAGAAACTCTAAACTGGTCAGCGCAAGTTAAGAATATCTGTAAAAATCTTGCATCCCTTGAAACGGTTCAGTAATGTATTTCCTAGATCATTAAAAATTCAACTTGTTCGGTCATTATTATTTCCCATTTTTGACTACTGTGATGTAATTTTTTGCAGATATAACAAATGAATTAAGCTTGAAACTACAACTGAGTCAAAATGCTTGTCTTAGATATGCTATGGATTTACGGTGTGACGCTCGAGTTTCTCCCTACTATAAACAATTATCTTGGTTACGACTAGACGACAGTATAAAATACATTCAAACACTCTTGTGTACCAGGTACTTTTGCAAGACGTACCTGCTTATCTCTTCAGCAATTTTCGTCACCTTGTTCTTTACATCTCCATGATATTCGCCGAGTGTCCCACCTAGAAATACCTATCCACCGAACAACCACATACCATCGATCATTTACTATCACCGCTTCGGGATGGTAGAATGCTCTTCACAAAGACATCAAGGATGCTGCATCAAAAAGCATATTTAAAACCTCTTACCAGCAGTTCCTCATTAAGTGCTTCCAGCAAGGTACCTGTATGAGTGGAACGAGCAATTGTGTGTGAAAACGATATGAGATTATTGTACAATAAAATAAAATATTGGGTTAATATGATAATTTAAATTAAATTAAAAACATCCGTACCGTATTTACGAAGTAGAAGTAGCCTAAACATAGCTAGTAGTAACTACAATATTTAACTTAGATCTAGTATTGCAAGGATACAATTAGTTAAATTTCATTTAATATTTTTATTAAGCTTACTAGTATTTTTACGTTCGTATTTCTTTCGTTGTGTATTGAATTGAGTACTTTTTCAAATCTGTATTATGTAGGCAGTTCTTTTTCCTTTATTCCTTCTTTGCGTGTATATATTCAAATTTATGTCTTAAAAATTAGTGTTATTTGTAGTTCTTAGTATTATAAGTTAATCAGTGTCATTGTATTAACAAATAATATCTGTGTGATTAAGTGTAAGTGCCTTAACTTCACCACAGAAAATAAAGGCATTTATCTATCTATCTATATACGCGTTCCACCCAAACACTAAAAGCGTTTTAATCTTTCTTTCCCGTTGTTAAGGAACGTCTACGCTTTTCCCTGTGGCGCAGTTAACGTCCTAGTGAGAGGGGTTTTGTTTCAAGGTAGAAAGTGTATTGGTTTTAAAATAACTTTCTCTTAAAAGATCCTAAACGAATTTGGTCCCGCTGAGTGGGAATTAGGGATAAAATCTATGTGAATTCGTCGCCGTAAGGAAGTTGTTTCAGGATACGTAATGTTGGTAAATCATACAGAAAGTTTCCTCCGGCGTTTCACGCTAAGGTGAACAGATCGTTCTGTTCCTTCCACTCAAACATATTCCCATTGACTGAAATGTTAAGGAACATCGACTGCGATGTATACATTCTTGTCAGATACAAAAGTAAGAAAAAAAGCCGGAATACTTACGAAGGGGATTCATTATAAATGAACTTATGGAACATGAAGGACGTAAGCTAAGAAGATGTGATATCGTTAGAAGCAATAAAGGATGTTTGCTAGTCCCACCCCCACCGTACTGCATGTAACAATATAAGGCAGATAGGGGTCCATTTGCCGAACAGAAGTTGTCAATGTTGCTGGAACACCTCTATAGTACTGGCCGCCCTATACTGTTTTTAATGGCTCATTGCTGCCAACTTGACCAATTGCATACTTAAGGCACGTGACATAACCGTCAACTACTACTACTAAAACGTTTTTATTTCTCCCCTGAAGAGGGAGGAGGGCCTCTTAGACGGTAACGTCGTCTCTCAGGCCGCGAGATTTGTTACAGTGAAAAAGATGCAGGGAGAAGGTGAGGGGGTTGGCAGCCATGGCAGGGACTGTTCGGGCGTTCGCCTTAATGCAGGAGAATGAAAGCCACGGAAAGCCATTCTCAGGAGAGGTGACGGTGGGGGCAAGCCGTGGGGTCCAGCCCTGTCTCGTCTCCCGAACACAGAAGCGTAGAGGCACGGCAGAGCCGTAGCCACCCCTCCAATACTCGGTTGGCCGGTCGGAGTGCAGAGATGTTGGACGACGGGCCAGCCGTGACCACTTGAGGGCCGAGACCCCCGCTATCTCTACCGACCTCGTCAACAAACTAATCTCAATATTTTTACGTCCCACCGATACAGATTGGTTTTATGGCATTAATTAACGTATAGGCCCGGAACTTGCTTGGTGTGAAAATGGCAAACCACGGAAAATCATATTCAGGGCGTGGAAAGTTGGGTTGCAAGCGACTGCAGCTACGGACATAGGATACTTCAATGTAATTATCAATAATGGAGGTAACCTTACCCAAGTAAATGTTAATAAATGATCGCTCATGATATTCATAACTAAGTCGTTTTTCAAGCTTAATAAGGAATTAAGGAAATACACATTCTCTCTCACCCTCACTCAGTTCAATGTTATATATTTCTGCCTTTATTTGGTAAACGCATTACTATAACCGTATGCATTGGTGTTTGGTTGACGTAAATAATTCAGCTCCCTTCTTGAAGTTTACTATTATTTTCCGGTCTGAAGAGAAACCACACTGTAATAATACACACAAGCAAATATATATTACTTTTGCATATGCCATAAGCCAATAAGAATACACAGAGGCTAAGTCTGCAAAAAGTACCATAGTCGTCACAAGGCAAGGTTAGGTTAAGTTGATAACGAAATTTTCTTCCCTTTGAACTGAACTGATCTTTATAGAGGAGGTAACGTTGTTTTCCTTTCCGGAGGAGTTCTTGCAGATATTTGTTGCTTTTTAGACGTCCTAATCGAATTATATACGTAAGTATTGGACGAAATAAGACCGTAATTAATAAAACGCTGCGTTCGTCAGTTCACTCCAACTACGCTATAAAATGCATTATTCGAACATGCCACAATTCTGCTTACCTGGAATGTTTTAATTATTCTCGAAAATCACAAAATAAGCCATGACTGTTTAGTGCCAACGTGCCAGATTAACAGTAACTGTAAGACGTCGTATCGGCAAGTAGCGACCCTGGTTAGCGAAACTGAATCGAACCTAGCGGATACAAAATAACTACCTTCCGTATTAACAGGAGAGAAAGTAGTTAGTGTATAGGCTTACGTGCCAGGAAGTATAGCTGGGATACTGAAATGTGCCGGCAATGGGGTGCGAACCCACACTCCAAAGTACATAGAGGCGTAGTGAACTCTCTCGGCTGCTTTCATCTGAGGGAAGGATATTCGCTTAAATTAGTATTAGTTGTGTGAGGAGCCTGCGGCCCGCTCAATCAATAAGGCGGTGGCTATCGATCTGTGCAGCTGCCCACACCTGGCGCAGGGCCGACTTCTTGAAGCGAACAAGAGAACAACAGGAAATGACGTGGGCTTGTTGAACACCCACAAGTGGTGTAACTACAGTTCGGTCGTGTACCCGCCTAGTTGAGCTTCCTAAGCTAGACCGCATCATCCTTATTGGTGAGAGATGAGAGATTACTTCAGACTTACATTTCACTAGGATTTCAAACCGCATTTTTCAGCAGTAATTAACAGCAGGTTTTTAAAAAAAGAAATTTGGAATGACGATCAAAGAATTGCATGCTTGATATGCTGCAGGTAACTGCTACTGAACTGATGTACCTTATTATGGAAAACACTTTTGGAAATAATTATTGCCATTTTGTATCAAACAAACACACCCTAATAACGAACTTTGTGGCTTATTTCATCTCCAGTTGGTCGCATGTAACCCTGATGCGAATGCCAAACTTTTTCTACCCGCTGGTGGGATTGCGGGCGGACACCAACCCTATGTGAATGGATGTACACGTAGTGTTTGTACTCCGCGCTACGGCGGCCGCCCTGCTTTAACCCGCGAGTGGTTGCACGTGAGATTTTCTCTCACATTCAACTTCATTTAAAATATCTTTCGCACTTTAGTGGGGCGTATCAGTGGAATGAATTACTGAAAAGCGACGCAAAGTCTGCGTTATACATTTTAGATTTAAAAGCTTATTAGCCAATATGCAGAAACAAATTACTACTGAATGGAAATTAGTCATAAGTTCAGTCACATGTCAGTACGCAATATTCATGTAAGTGCCGGGCTGAGTGACTCGGACGGTCAAGGCGCTGAATCTCTGATCCCAAGTTAGCAGGTTTCATTGTAGCTCAGTTCGGTAGTATTTGAAGTGCTCAGATACGTCAGCCGTAGATTAACTGGTATGCAAAAGAAACCCTGTGGGACAATATTGTGGCACCCCGGCATCTGCGAAAAACGGAAAAAGTAGTTATTGGCCACTAAAAGGAATAACATTGTTATTTATATACGAACTTCCAGACCGTCGCCAATATAAATGCAAGACTAAAGTACAATAGTGTACCGGTAAAAGAGCCCGGCTCTCAGATTATATTTTAAAGTAAGCAAGTATATAGTTCTCAGGGCAAAAACTGGGTGACTAGTAGCTAGGGCTCGGTACAGGAGGTAGGGTCCTATCTACAAGAAAACTTTGACTTTGACTGAACATGAGTTTATTCATATAAGACATGAAATTGCACATCACCTCCAGGTAGATATAAGTTGTCTTCCACATAGTCCTATAATATGGCTCGGATTCTCCAGTTCACCAAGCCGAGCAGGTTGGAACACGTTCCAGAAGATTCCAGGGACTCCGTACAGAAGCGACTGGACTGACAGTACAACAGCTTAAACACCTTCCTACAATCCCAGCGCTTACCATCACCTAAGTCATCCTTCTGTAGTATATAGTCGATCGAGTAGCTATATTCGTATAGATTATTTTCCAACATTCTCCCTTCCTTAGGGTGTTAAATCCGCCTCTAGATGTAGAACCGGTCTCAAGCCCGGATAAAGAGAGGAGAGGTTCCCTAGTCCATTAGCCCTTTAGCCCTTTAGCCCCTTAGCCCTCTAGCCCTACTAGGAATGTGCGGCAATCTGATCTTCTTAGAACAAAGGTATCCCTGACATGTTCCAAACATATGTTGTGTCGAGTGCAGTGTTCGATTCTAGTTTTGTTATGTTTCATTCACTTCTTTTGTAATCTGCAAATCTAAACGTGCACAACTATGATGACGTCATCGCTGCAGCACATGCACACTCTTGCTTTCATGATGCATACTTATAGCATTCCTTTGCCTCCGTACTCTTGCTAAAACGATCAAGTCTAAACATGTACAATAACGTCATCACTACAGCACGTGCTCACTCTAGCCTTTGCGATGCATGTTTAAACTTGTACCTTAACAGAGGAGGTCATAACAGCTGCCACCACCTTGTGTAGTAACCTCTAAGTGCTAATTAGCGTTGGAAAGGGCATCTTGTCGTAAACTAAGGATAGTCTCAATCAAGATGGTAGATGAGAGGTTAGGTTCACATATGCACTAAAGTTAATGATACCCAACGGATTTTTTCAAATTACCCGCCACCACATTTCAAAGGTATGTAGATAAAGATAGCAGCACGGTGCCCTGTTGATTAACGATGGCAGCTGGATACAATTTTAAATTGCCGCCAACACATTTCAAAGGTAGTTGCTAAAGATGGCAGCACGGTGCTCTGTTAATTAAAGATGGCGGATGGCAGCTGTTTAGGATTTTTCATATTGCCTGCTACAACGATAAAGATGGCAGTACGATGCTCTTTTGATTAAAGATGGCTGTTGTCAGTTTGTCAAAAAAGCACGTAGGTTTGTTTCCAAACAAGAGCACGTAGAAATTGCCGCCACCACATTTCAAAAGTAGTAGCTAAAGATAGCAGCACGGTGCTCTGTTTATTAAAGATGGTTGCTCTCAAAAAGCATGCGGGATTTTTCAAATTGTCCGCCACCACATTTCAAAAGTAAGTAGCTAAAGAGGGCATCACTAAGGTTAGCGATGCAAGGTGGCGGATGACAGCTGTCACGTGGAAATTGTCCATTACTACGATAAAGATAGCAGCACGGTGCTCTGTTGATTAAAGATGGCAGCTTGTCGAAAATAACGTAGCTTTGAAGAGCACGTGGAATTTCAAATTGCCCTCCACCGCAACATAACAGCAGCCGCCATCTTGCGGAGTAGCCTCTAAGCTACCTTTCTTCATAAGAGCCGCCACCATCTTGTGCGAGCACCACCAGGCTGTCTCATAAGGAGCTGTGTATAGCCGTCATCTTATCGCTGCCATCTTGCGCAAGCATCCCTAGAGCGTCTCATAAGAGCAGCCGCCATTTGCGCAAGCGCCCTTAAGGCGTCTCATAAGGAGCCATGTATAGCCGCCATCTTGCGCAAGCATCCCAAGGTTGTCTCATAAGAGCCTATGTATAGCAGCCATCTTGCGCCCAACATCTTGCGCAAGCACCCTTAAGGTGCCTCATAAGGAGTTATGTATAGCCGCCATCTTGTGCAATTGGCGTCGAGAAGGGCATCCGGCCGTAAAACTGAGGTTAGGACCCTCCATGAGGTTAGGCTTGCTGTCTTTGTTAAGTTAAGCCCCTCCAAGATAGCAGATATAAGGTGATATAAGGTTAAGCTCACTCTCTTAGGCGTCAGGAAGGGCAGCTGGTCGTAAAACTGAAGTTAAGCCCCTCCGTGAGGTTAGGCTAGCTCTCTGTTAGGTTAAGCCCCTCCAAGATAGTGCATGTGAGGTTAGGGTCGCGCTCTCAGGCGTCAGGAAGGGCATCCGGCTGTAAAACTGAGGTTAGGCCAGCTCTCTTACGCATAAAAAGTTAGGTTAAGTCCCTCCAAGATGGCGGATGTGGGGTTAGGGTCGCGCTCTTAGCCAGCGTGAGGAGGAGGCCGCTCCCGAGAGCCTGCGGTGGCGGTGGAGGGCTCTCCCAAGAGTGTGAGGAGGTGGTGGTGGAGGTCTCTGCCGAGGGCCCGAGGCGGAGGCGGCTGCCTAATCCCTGACTTATACTACTCTCGCCCATGAACAGACTTTTAATTACTTTAATGGCATATGAAACTGGTGCATTCAACATAGTTTTTACAATTATATTTTTTATTTTTTATGTTTGTTTCCCGTCCAACCAACACAGGTAGGTCTTATGGTGACGATGGGATGAGAAAGGTCTAGGAGTGGGAAGGAAGTGGCCGTGTCCTTAATTACGGTACAGTCCCAGCATATGCCTCGTGTGAAAATGGGAAACCACGGATAACCATCTTCAAGACTGCCGACAGTGGAGTTCGAAACCCACTATCTCCCGTATGCAAGCTCAGAGCTGCACCACCCCTAACCGCACGGCCAACTCACTGGTATTGAACATAGTAATTGAGGACATCGCTAATGTACATCGCACAACAGCGCAACGTATCTTTAGTGACGTATTGGAGATCATAGCATCGTTGTCTCCTCGCTACACAAAGCTCCCTTCAAGAGAAGTATTATGCATGGGTAAGTGTTGTAACCGTCCAGGCTTCTCCAGCCCTACTAATGTAATATAATATCATTTTACGCGATATCATTTGATATCAAGTTTATCCGCCATTGGCAATTATTTGTAATAACATATTTATTCAACGTCAATCATTTGTAATCAAGGATTTTTGGAATCATATTGTATATATGATAACATCGTTTTATTATTTAAATTATTATATTATATAGGATAAGAATTCATTATGTTGTAAATACGGTCAATATGTTGAGACATAGTTGTTTTCATTTCATTTCATATTTGTGTATACGGAGGGTTATTCTTGAAGCTTGGGATTTTGCGTGAATCATGGGTTTATCGTATGACCAAGGCTAGTAAACAGTGACCCGTGCGCGAGGCTTGCAAGCTGGTCAGCTATATCATCGCCACGCCTTCTGGACTTGTCGAGGAAGAGAAGGGGAGTTGATGCTTCGATCTATCGAATCAGATACTTCGTTGTATATGAGTTTTGAGATTGAACTGTTACCAAGAGTGGGGGTGAGCCCGGATATATACTGATTCTCTACACGAGAACGGGACCTTACAACCTTACAACCTTACAACTTTACAACCTTACAACCTAACTACGTGAACTCCATCACTACTACTTTACTGTGAACATCTACTTTGAACGACGTGATGTGATTTTTGAAACAGTGTGTGGTCGCTCCGCGACATAGTTATTTTTGTACAATCTGTTGTCGCTTCGGTTATGTTATCGGATCTACGAGAAACGAAACAAGCTTATGGCTTGTGTGATATTCAGTAAATATTCTGGACGAAGAACTATGTTTAGTTCAAGTCTGCGGAATTTTGGTACAAGTCTGTACCGTATAAATAGTATAGCTCAGTTGGATTGAGTTTTCTACTAATATGGAAAAATTCATATCTCTGAATTTTCTCCTCTTACGATCAACGCTGATCAGTTTTTACAAGTATAGGGCCAATGTCTAATTTAAAGACTAGGCAAGCAGGGAGTGCTAGTCCAGATAGCCCGTACCATATCAGAGAAGGAAGGAAGGATGTCCATGGAGCAAATTCTACATCGAGAAGGAGAGAACGAGTAACCACGGAAACCAGATGACTTCAACGGAAGCTGCAATTGGTGAGCTTCAATTAGATAAAGCAAGCAATGGTAAATTCAGTAAATTATAAATTCCTCCACGCTTTAAGGAAACTTTTCCGATTCATCTCATTTTTTTGTATAATAAATTCATTTGTATTTTATATTGCGTTAATTTTCTTTCTTAAGCGATACTTAATGGTTAATTATTTAAAATCCTACCCCTGTGATTTAAGTGTAAGTCTCTATGCTAGTAAATATAAATTTTGGTTTACAGTTTTATTTAAGACTGTAACCATGGCACCCAAACATTACATAGAGAAATGGGGAGCCATGGAATGTTAATTGTTTCTATTTGCGTGGCAATTTTCGGGCAAGCCACAAATAGTTTATTTAATATTCATGTGTCCCAAGATAATAACTTTCATCTCCCCAAGAGTTTTGACGAGGAGGGAACAGTTACAGTGTCGAGGAATTTATTCTAGAAAAACATCCACTTCATGGTTGGAAACATTAGGGTTTCTTCTCTTCCACTTGTGCAGTTTATAAGATTATGGAGTAAGATACAAAAGCGCAGTCCATCAGAACAATATTCCTTGTGTTCATTTCCCTATGCGCGAGTGTAAAGGAAAATGAACCCTACTGTCGGAATGTATATTTTCATGAAGCATTTACGTACTCCTACAGTATATTCGATAAGAAGCCAAGAGTTAACAAACGTGTAGGTACTTAACGAGAAAAATGAAATCGCAGAAAGGTTAGAGCATACGCCTACAAAATCCCTCACACGACTTGGACAAGAAGAGCTCAGCAAGGCGGGCCACGGCAAGGTTAAAATGTGTAGGTGCAGAAGAACATTTCCAACATCTCCTGTCATACGGTAGGAGCTTATTTTCTTAATTCTTCTTTCTTTTTAACCTGTTTACCCTCCAGGGTTGGTTTCTCCGTCGGAGTCACCGAAGGGCCGGTGCCACCTCTACCGTTCTAGGGCACTGTACTGGAGCGTGAGACTTGGGGTCGGAGAATACAACTGAGGGATAGGTACCATCCCGGTATTTGCCTGGAGGAGAAGTGGGAAACCACGGTAAGCCACTTCAAGGATGGCTGAGGAGCGAATCACCCCCCCCCCCCTCTTTACTCATTTGACCTCTCGAGGCTAAGTGGACCCCGTCTCAGCCCTCGTACCACTTTTCAAACTTCATGGTAGAGCCAGGAATCGAATCCGGGCATCCGGGGATGGCACCCAATCACGCTAACCACTACACCACAGAGGGGGAATTCTTAGTTCTCATTTTCTTAATTCTTATTTTCTTATTTTTAATTGTTATGTCATGTTATGCACGGATAAAGGGAGGGAAGTGCTATGCCGGGGAGCGGGAAGTGATGAGTCAACGGTAGGCAGATAAGCTGGGCACGCCTGCCGGCCAACCGATGAGAGAGACTCACCCTCTAAGGATATGGTCGCTTCCTTCCCACTCCTAGCTTTTCCCCATTTCAGCATTAGCGAAAACGCGTGCGCGTTAGTGTGACGTTAAATCATTAACAAAAATAAATTACGTCGGCCTGTCATGGGAATAGCTCCAGAGAAATGAGAATCAATACATTAGAGATAAAATTTAACCTTATTCCATTCAACTCTCTTGAGAGCCAAGGGGTGATTTATCATTCTTCCCAGAACTCGGTGAAAGTGCCACGAATAATACTTCATCCCTTATGTAGGCTCCTTTAGAAACAGCCCTAGTTCTTCCTTTTCCACCAGATCAGGTCACAGGCACAGAACTCACCAGTAGGAACCGCATAAAATTATTTATTTCATTTTATACATATTTAATATGAGAAGATCGTATCGGGTACACGTCACCACATGCCAACAGCAATGCCGGACTTAGGCGACGAAGTCTTTTTTCGTGTGATCAAACCACGGACTGTGGAAGAGTGAAACCCATTTCATTTAGTTTCAAATTAATGAACCAAATCGGTTTACAAGCGAAACATTTTCTTTTTCAAGTGATTGAGTTAAAATTTCACGTAACCCTAAACAAATATTTAGTGTGTGATAATTTCAAACTGTTTCAAATTTGCATTTTCTTTAGTCAGTTTTATTGACATTTGGTTACGTTACACTAAGAGTGATTCTTGTGTTCAACATTCAGATCTGATATTCAAGAAACTCTTTCCGTGTCCCAGGTGCTAATGTGTACAGTCATAAGTCATTCTCCGTGCAACCAAATCTCAATGTTCACATTACTACATTATCCCGATCTTCTGGACGTCGTATGGATATTCCAGAACTTCTAGAATTTCCATCGTGGGAGAAATCGTGGTTCCATGGTGCCGAAAGGAGACTGATGGCAGTACGAGTAGAGAAGCCGGATTTTTTAGTACATCACCAGCCTAAATAAAGAAAGAACCATTTCCTGCTTATTTGCTGTATGGAGGTGATGTAATTTTGAACTCTGTTAATAAATTCAGATTTTTTCAAAAAAACCCTCTTCCTCTGTAAGCACTTCAATCAGAACGGTACACGCCCTGCGCATAATTCATGCTCTTCAAAGTACCATATTTACTGTTACAATACCATTCAGCAATGGTTCTAGATCTTCTGCAGACACAAATAAAATAACAAAATCATCGGCAATCTCTGGGTTCCGATTTCTCCTCCTTGGATTATTGTGAATCCCTTTCCAAATTCCTCGTAACGAATTAAATAGAAATAAATTGTTTGGCCTCATCTACGGTGTGCAGACATTTTAATTTGACGTCATCTGGCTGTCCGCTTGTCAATTTCGGCGTTCCGTTTTACTCCAGGCCCACTAGATGGCAGAGTAAACCGAATCTCTTGCGCACGTCTGTTTGTCAGGTACACACCAAATGTGTCACCAGAGAACTTTTACACGCCGACATCGTACAACATGGAGTGTCTTTCGCCCTTCAAAAATCCGAGTACCTCTGCTGGGTTTCAACCCGCTACTCTATATTGGGATCAGGAGGTCGACACTCTACCACTGTTCCGCAGAGGTCGTTGATATTACAAATGATATCACGGCATTGCTAGGGTTCAGTGGTTTGGCTTTGAGTGTAAGTGCTGTCAGCGTGCGCCCCACTCCCCACCTGACTTTACAACATAGAAGAAAGACACGCGAGTAGAAGTAGAGTATTGTGACTAAGCTGAGGAATTCAGTTCCAAAAACGATTTTAACCACATCACTGTTCTTTTCATTTTCTTGCTTTCAAAATTTGAGCCTTCTTAATAAGGGACACTTCTTAGAAACGGGCACATTTTCGTCCCCGAAGACGTCTGCTATTGGGAAGTTTTATAGTATCCGGCTCCGTGGCAAACTGGTTAGCGTGCTGGCCTTTGGTACAGGGGCCACGGGTTCGATTCCCGACAGCATCGGGAATTTTAACCATCACTTGTTAATTTCGCTGGCACGCGGGCGGGTATATGTGTCGTTTTCATCATCATGTCATCCTCATCACGAGGCGCAGGTTGCCTAGGGGAGTCAAATCAAAAGACCTGCTCCTGCCGAGCCGAACGTGTCCTCGGACATTCTTAGCATTAAAAGCCATACGCCATTTTTTTCGCCGTGTACTGCTTAGCAAAATATAATTGGCCTCTAAAACTATGAAATTTCTTCCTGTTCGTGGCATTTTATAATACCTAAGGTAGGCGCTTTTAATGGATTCACCAGTTGTACGGCCGGATGCTCTTCCTGACGCAAAAGCTATTTTGTAGGATGTGTTCACTATTGTGTGTTTCTGTCTTCGTGTGCTATGTGTATGTGAAGATGTGTATTAAGACAAACTCAAACAGCCAGCCCCCAAGGTAGAAGGATTAGCTAGATGCCATTGAAATCCTCGGCCTAGCCGTTAATCGAACCCGAGGCCCTCTGAATCGAAAACCAATATGTTGACCGCCGTCAAGTTGCGAACTCTAATAAGCGCTTTCGTCTCATCATTGTTAGTAAAACAGTTCATTATTTATTTATTTAATCCGTTTTTCCTCCAGGGTTGGTGTTTCCCTCGGAGTCAGAGAGGTAGCCCAACTCTACCGCCTCAAGGGCAGTGTCATGGAGCGCGAGGAGGACCAGCCTTGTGGAAGGAATAGGCTAGGAAGAGGCCGTGGCACCCCGGCATTTGCCTGGAGGAGAATGGTGAAACCGCGGAAAACCACTTCGAGGATGGCTGAGGAGGGAATCGAGTCCCCATCTACTTAGTTGACCTCCTGAGGCTGAGTGAACCCCGTTCGATCCATCGAACCACTTTTCAAATTTCGTGGCAGAGCTGGGAATCGAAATTGGTCCTCCGGGACATGCCAGCTAATCCCACTAAACACTACACAACAGAGGCCGATAATAAAATACTTTAGCCGTTTTAAATTTCGCGTTGACGAATTTTAGTTTCAAAATATTGGCATATTGGTATGAATAAGTATAAAAAGTCCGACTCGTTGGCTGAATGGTCAGCGTACTGGCCTTCGGTTCAGAGGTTCCCGGGTTCGATTCATTGGTTAATTCCAATGGCCCGGGGGCTGGGTGTTTGTGCTGTCCCAAACATCCCTGCAACTCACACACCACATTTAACACTATGCTCCACCACAATAACACGCAGTTACCTACAAAATGGCAGATGCCGCCCACCCTCATCGGAGGGTCTGCCTTGCAAGGGCTGCACTCGGCTAGAAATAGCCACACGATTATTATTATTATTATTATTATTATTATTATTATTATTATTATTATTATTATTATTATTATTATTATTATTATTATTATTATTATAGTATACAAAGATCACAAAATAGTGCGTTACGAGTCCATCTGGAGGCTCCTTTGACATGAAGGTAATAATAATAAATGTCCGCCTCCGAGGTGTAGTGGTTAATGTTCGATACCCGGCTCTGCCACGTAATTTGAAAAGTGGTATTGTAACGTTCCAGACGTCACAGTGTAATTATGTTAATTTTATTATGTGTAATAAATTCAGGAATTTAAGGTCATGATATTTATCTTGGTATGTAATTTTATTATAATTCATGTTTAATCTTTTGCTCACTATCATTTCATTGCTTTGTAACTACGACTTGTAAACGAGGGCTGAATATCCTAATATTCACTTAGATTCTTGCGACATTCGTTTAAATTTAACTTGCAGTAGATTTCCTCTATCTTGCCACATCACCGAGGAAGAAGGAAGGACAAATTTAGACATCAAATTCTGGGAAAAGCGAGCACGTGTTCAAGCGTTGTAACGACAGCTACCGTATTTCGACCAGAATAATTCAAACTGATCACCGCCTATATTTTCAAAGGAGCGTCATGTTGCCATGGATACTGAGTGAAAGGGCTAATAGAAGAACAGTTGATATCATGGTTAAGACCCATCAACTCTAATATCTGGAGTGGGGAGAGACGTGTCAACTGATTGGACCACGTGTAGCGACCTGTAATTAGAGCCAGAGAAGGTTATAAAAGGGCGTGTTGGAGCTCTTGGCTTCATTCTTCTTGATTCTGCATTCATTATTATTATTCTTCTTCTGGATTCTTGATTCTTCGATCTTGTATATCGCTGTAGGTCTGAGAACTTGTCTTATGGTTGTTGTACCATAGTGGACTAGTGTGATAGTTTATCACTTCTACATTAATTACTTCATTACCACGACGTGGTACTTAGGAATTTCTGAATGAGTGGTGTATATTCACTCTCATCAGGAAGTACGTACAGCTCGGCTACTAGACCGGTTTGTACCAGTCTAAGACAATAGGTAGTATTAAACTAGATAGAAATGAAACTTCAGGGCACATTTTCAGTAAAGTTGGAAGGATTATTAATTGAGTATCCTCTCCACATAACCCAAGGAGGTTTTTCTAATTATGACTTAGGGCTCATCTCCAATATATGGGATAGAGCATAATAGGGAGTGTTAGTGACGAAGCCATCTTCCAATTAGTGGTCGGTGCACTTAGCAAGGCAGGAATGGTACTTAGCTGCAGATGAAGATATCTCAAAGACGACCGGTGATGTTCCAGCTACAAGGATGGAAGCTTTCCAAGGACCAGCAGAACAAGACTACATGGTGAGCAAGCGAGTTAAAAATATTGCAAGTTTTCGCGAAGTAGAGTCATTCAACTTTTTGTTAAATTCATTTCCTATTTTAAATTCAGTTCTCGTTAAACTGTCGTCATTTATATTCAATATAATAAATAGTATTTTTCTAGTTCACTTTAATCAATCTGCCTTAATTAGCCTTTTGATTTCTAATTCTCCTGCTTAATGATTAGTGCACTATCACTAATCAAGCTTGATTATAAATTTTTATCTTTAAGTCATCAACTTAAAGATTGGCGCCCTTAGCTTGCATGGTTGCATTTCTCGTTCAATGATTGTTCTCCAAGAGGGGAAGTCACAGTATGAGGGCTGGAACGTGGTCCGCTCAGACTCGGGAGGTCAATTGAGTAGAGGGGGTTAGATCCCCACCTCATCCATCCTCGAAGTGGTTTTCCGTGGTTCCCCACTCCTCCTCTGGGCAAATGCCGGAATAGTACCTAACTTAAGGTCACGGCCGCTTCCTTCGCTCTTCCGTATCTATCCCTTCCGATCTTCTGATCTCCCCATAAGGCCCCTGTTCAGCATAGCAAGTGAGACCGCTTGGGCGATGTACTGGTCCTCCTCTCAGTTGTGTCCCTCCGCCCCAAAGTCTCACGCTCCATGACACTGACCTCGAGGCGGTAGAGGTGGGTCCGAGGTAAAAAGAAACTCTTCAGCGTAAACAGATTAAGAAAGAAAGAAAGAAAGGAAGGAAGGAAAGAAGGAAGGAAGGAAGGAAGGAAGGAAGGAAGGAAGGAAGGAAGGAAGGAAGGAAAGAAAAAAGAAACAATAATTGCAAATTATTGTTATTATTAATATAATTTCGTGTGATTATTTCTCCTTGTTATTGTGGTGTTGTGTGTATTGTGTGAGTTGCAGGGGTTTTTAAGACACTGCAAATACCCAGTCCCCGGATCACCATTTAAGAATCAAAGTCTCTGATCCGGCCGGGAAAAGAACGCGGGGCCCTCTGAACTGAAGAGCACTACGCTGAGCATTCATCCCGTAAAGGTAAGTGATTTTAATATTACCCCCTGAAAGAAATCCCATCTACAACATTATTACTATTATTATAAGTTTTGTGAATGAATATAAGAAGTGCGTTTCCTTATATGGGAGAGCTGTAGATCAATAGTGGTATCTCTACTCAACAACGAGCCTCACTTCTACATAAGGGGACCTCCTGAAAATGTCTACTTTCAAAATCGTGGAACGTGACTCGTCTCAAGGGAGCTCATTGAGGAGCTCGGGCCGCAGCGAGTAATGATCGCCCGCTCCCAGCAGACAGCTTCTCCGTGTAAACTGCGAGTTAGTTCATTCCTCCACTTTGATTCCTGTGTTCCGTAATCTATAGAGTCTAATGACACTTCTCGGCCATAGTTGTCTTTCACAAGCTGGAATATAAACTTTACAAATATCTTTGCTGGCAAGACCTAGTGTTTGCAGTGTTTTATGTCTTCTGGCGTTAGCTAGAATAACGTTGGCACTTTCATTGACCTATCTCAGGCTTACCTTTGAAAGTGACTGAGGTATGAGCGATGATAGTAATGTAATTCCCAATACAGCCAGTTCCTGTTATGATTGGTGTGAAAATATCGTTCCTAGGATCAGAGAACTTACTGTCTGAAATGTAATAGCAACTTCTGGTTCATCGCGGAAAAAAGCGGGAAACTCCATCCCTCCTCATTTTCCTTCTATGAATTTTCAGTGACCCGTAGCTCATCTGTTACAGCTGTTGGGGTTTAAACCAGCCTTCGGGCTGAGTGCTAAACATACATGCAACTGTAGAAAGTGTTTTACGTCGCACCGACACAGGTAGGTCTTATCACGACGATGGGATACGAGTGGAAAGGACCGGACCGTGGTCTTAATTAAGGTACAGCCTGGTGTGAAAATATAAAAGCGTCTTCAGGGCTGGCGACAGCGGGGTTCGAACCCACTATCTCCCGAAAGCAAGCTTCGTGAACCAAACTCTACAGCCACTTTCTCCGCACTAGTTTCATTTCATGTCTGGTAAAACCTTTAAGAATGTGATAACACTGATAGACAAATTGGGTGAATTAGAAGGAAATATACACGAATTTGCGCCATGTACGATGATTGATTGATTGATTGATTGATTGATTGATTGATTGATTGATTGATTGATTGATTGATTGATTGATTGATTGATTGATTGATTGATTGATTGATTGATTGATTGATTGATTGATTGATTGATTGATTGATTGATTGATTGATTGATTGATTGATTGATTGATTGATTGATTGATTGATTGATCTTTCATTCCGTCCCTGAAGGGGAGTGCTCATGGCTTTATGCGGCCCGGACATTCCAGCTCTGGAACTTAGGATTGTATTGCACAACAGAAATTAAGAAAAGAATTGCCATAGCAAAAGAAGGTTTTAAGAATAAATCAAAATTATTTTGTGGACCACTAAACAAAGATTTGAGGAAAAGACTTGCTAAGTGTTAGCTGTATGGCGCAGAGACTTGGACATTGAGAAAGAAAGATGAGAGAAGATTGGAGGCACTAGAGATGTTGGTATGGAGGAAAATAGAACGAGGTAAATGGGAAGACCGGGTAAGGAATGAGGAGGTATTACAAAGAATTGGAGAAGAACGAAGTATGTTACAAATCATTACAAGGAGAAAAATGAACTGGATCGGACATTGTTTGAGGAGGGACTGTTTACTGAAAGAAGGAATAGAATGAATGGTGAAAGGCAAACGAGGAAGAGGAAGGAAAATGTATCAAATGTTGGACAATATCCAAGGAAATAAATATTCGGTCATGAAAAACTTGGCGCAGGACAGGCAACAGTGGAAGAGGTTCATCCCATGACAAGACCTGTCTTAAGGCAGAATACCTAGATGATGCTGAGATCGGCAGCACAGTACTGTTCGTTAAAAGTGAGGAAATGTGTGGTTCTTCATTTGATCGTGTATTTCATATGATAGCATTGCTTTTAAGGCGACACTCCGCAGATAAAAATATATTTTTACCTAATGCATGGATTTTCACGGGACATTGTGGGGATGTCACCTCCATAAAAGTAGAGATATCACGAATATTTCTTTCATATACAATTCATACTTTTCCAAAAAGAATTCTTTTGAAATGTTTAATTTCATTTCCTCATGAAATTTCATTAACATGTTAATGTTAATTATTAATTAGGTAGATGATACTTCTTTTAAAATCACTACGTATCGATTTTTCTGTACATTATTTATGTAGGGAGTTATATCGTACTAAGTTCTGTGTAATTTTTACGTTCTAAAATTTTGGACTTAAAAATCCCTACTCCTTGAAAAAATTATCCAATCAAAAATTCCATACGCAGTTTCTTAATATAGCTGTGATACATGTTGTTACATTTGGCAGAATATGATAGGAGAAAATGGGATTTAAACGTAAAATTACAATTGGCAAACAAAGCACTATTACAGTGATAAATTGTTTGAAGTCAGCGGAATAACTTCGTGACAAGGAAAAATAAACTCAATCCATTGAATTTCAGTCATAAGAAAAATTCACTACAATGACAGAGATATCGATATTTATCTCCGGAGTATCACCTTTAAGCGCAACATTCTTACTGATGTCGGAGTCAGAAATGAACAAGAGTTGACCAAGAGAGGACAAATAGGGTAGATGAAATTGACGGGGTTGGCGCAAATGAGTGAAAGCAATGCCAGGACTCGGCTAAGGGTCTCGTCGTCACCAACCCACGCTCCCAAGTAAAGAGCCCCAGGTTCCACTTTCATCAGCCTCATAAGGGATACCATGGGTGTTATTCTACCGCCCAATGCACGGAGGTTTTTGCTTAGGGGCTGCTTAGTTAAGGTGGTAAACGAGTAATTAGTTTACCCGGAAGCATCTAGGTTCGATTTATTGCCTGGAAGTCGAAGAAACTAAGAATCGAGGTTTCCACTTGTAGAGCGATACATTGTTCAATAGCCTGTCCCCAAAATACGTACTAGGTTAATTCATAGGTACTGGGAGAATTGGCCGTGCGGTTAGCGTCGCTCAGCTGTGAGCTTGTATCCGGAAAATAGTGGGTTCGAACCCCACTGTCGGCAGTCCTGAAGATGGTTTTCCTTGGTTTCCGATTTTCACACCAGGCAAATGCTGGGGCTGTACCTTAATTGAGGCCACAGCCGCTTCCTTCCCATGCCTAGGCCTTTCCTATCCCATCGTCGCTATAAGACCTACCTGTGTGAGTGCGACATAAAGCGAATTGTAAAGAAATAGGCGGAAAGGCGGCCGGGCCTAGAGCCCTCCAAGGGCCTTCATGGCCTGCACGGAGATAACTTTTCTTTTTCTTTCCGAGCATTTGGGTGGTATAAAACTAGGAAACTACGGAATATGTTTGCCAGGGCTGCCGAATTGTGGTTGAAACCGATCAACACTGCACGAAACGCGAACCTAAAATGCAAGGCAAGTGTAGCGTGAGTCTCTTAACAGTGTGTATCCCACACACGCTCCGCACGGTCCTGCAGTCGGTGAACTTGCTAAATGAAAGTCTGTACTTGACAGTGAAGGAGGTTCCAGCTGCGCGCTCAACTTGCTATTAAATTATCTTCTCGAGAGCTCATAAGTAACTAAGTGAAAACAAGTAGCTCTTCTTATAAGCAAATATGAGATTCCTCCATCATCCATCAGCTCTAGAGGTGCCCGCAGGGTACAGCTCAGTGTAGCGATATTGAAGTGAATACCAGGCTGAAAGATAGTGTACGAATACAAAATTGAAATTCATAAACATATCATCATCATTATCAGCCAATTCAGTCATTATAAGATGTAGCATATTAAATTCTCTAAGATAAATACCGGTTTGTAATAGTTCTTTCCATGCAGTACAGTCTCTACCATTGAACTCCAGTAGTTCTTCATTACGTCCTTGTCTGGTGGTTTTCCTCTTCATCTCCAGGACTCCAATCTAGAATCCACCGGCAATACTTTCTACGAGCCAAATGTTCAACCCACACCAATTTCAGTATTGCCACCCTTTAAATAATGGCAGAGTGTATGCCACACGCTTAGTTACTAAGGTTTGGCCTTTTCACGCCTCTCTGAAGGAGGAAAGCAACGGGAAACTACCTCACTCCTTATTTCCCTAGCATGCCTCTTCATTGACGCCTAGGCTATCTATGACAGCTGTTGGCGGAACTGTTGAGGATCAAACCAGCCTTCGGGCTGAATACCCAACATACAACTCTGAGCTGTTCTAAGATTTTCTTTGACAAATTAATTTAGTGTTCAGATCTCACACCCGTAAGTTTGTACAGGGAGGAGACACTAAGACGAAGCTTTCTGGGTGTACGTTTATAGGACATATTTTCGTCGCTTTGCTGGGACGAACCCACCCCTCATCGTCCGTGAAAAGTACTCTGACATGCCGAAAGTCAATTGTATGGCCCCCTCTAGCCAGAGGAAATGCAGTAACTCGATACGGCATGGACTGTACAAGTGTGCGAAAGACCTCTCGAGAGATGTTAAGCCATACTGTCTGAAAACCTTCCCCGGTGTTTCTAAAGGCTAGATATTGGTTGAACATATCGACAACGTTCGATATATACTGAATTGGGTTCATGTCCGGAAAAAGTTCTGACCATTCCATTCACTGAATCTCTCCAGAATGCTCGTCGAACAACCACCCGATGAAATGGTGCATTATCCCGTTGGAACATTCCATCTTTGTAAAGAAACATGAGGTCAATATAAATAGTCACCAAGAAGAGTTTTTGTACCTATTACCATTGAGGTTTGAGCATACACGGACGAGAGGACCCAACCCATGCCATGTGAACATACTCCACATCATTACGGAACCACCACCAGACTACGCGGTGCCTTGTTGACAAAGCAGCGAGCTATCGGCATGTCTCTTAGTTTCTCATAATCCCAACTATAGGTACAAGAAGACATCCCTGCACTCAATATTCAAAGGTTGAAGTCACGCCATCCACCTTTGCATTATGTTTCTGACATGGCTCGCAACAACTTTAACGCTGTGAAAGTTTAAAAAGACGTCTGGGAACATTCAACAGACTTGTCCCTTCACAACGTGTTTTCTGGTGCGCAAATTTCTAGTGGATTGCATCTACCCCCCAGGCAGTGGGTCTCAGAGCTCGGACAGGCCACGAAAGATGCAGGCACTCACTCCACAAGTAAACTGCGTAACGTCACCGGAATGCGACTGTAGTGCCCCACGGCAAACCATCGCTTAAATCGTCGGCAGCTTACTCGGGTAGCTGGGCTGATGTTGTGATTCCATCAGAGGCAGTGTTAGAGTGGATGGAAAAACTGAACATTCTGATTTGTAATTATGTTTTCATGTTATTTTAATTTTTTTCAATGGTACGCTCGTATATACTGTATGTACATTTTATAACATACGCTATTTCTTGGCACAGGCCGGAGCAAAGTGTAGCTTCCACTGAAGTCCCAGTCTCATCCATGGCTGTGATAATATGGAAGCTGCTGGGGTATGGGTGGTGCTGATTAATGACATTCAGAGCACAACCAGTGTGTCTGAGTGTCATGAAAGGTGTTGCTCATAGGGTTAGTTGTGCTACAATAGCACTGTCTGGCCCAGTGAGGAAAGCAATGGCAAACTACCTCACTCCTCATGTTGTCTAGTACGCCTCATTTTGGTACTGCCATTGGCTTTTGTGGTTTCCCTATAACTGCATAGCCTTTGGTGATGCTATTTGAGGATCCAACCAGCCTCTGGGCTGTTGACCTAATAGACAACATACGCTAAATAAATAAACAAGGTTTTTGATCGTAGGGTATTTTAATGAAATACTTTTATGATTGGCATCATGTGTATAACTTGAGAAACTGTACTGAGAGACTGAAAGCTGATTGTAGGATACATTTAACTCCAGGCGGCCAAGCACTATTCAACGGGGAACAATTTTAATTCTAAAGAAAGTCTTCATGTGTAAAATGAAGATTTGGCCTGAAAGTGTGTATAAGAAACTGGAAATCGGATGTAGAACAATGGCAAGCTGTTGGAAACAAAAGATGAGATATGACAAGAGAAGTTCTAAGAAGTTTCGTAAGACTCTTAAAGAAGCATGAAATATCCACATTAAGAACAGTTAAGTGTAGACAAAAGGAAGAGTTTCGAACACACAGGCTTTTATCTCGATGTTGAGTGGTTGTTTATTTTATAGACTGATGAAAATGCCACATAATAATAATAATAATAATAATAATAATAATAATAATAATAATAATAATAATTTATATATTAAAAATGTTACTAAAAATTGTTTGGCATATTTGCTTCATTTGTGTTTTATTCCCTCCGGAATTTCCTGCCGGTGAATCATGAGACATAGATAGGTCTGTAAGTTCATCCAACTTCGAGTAATTATAAAATCAAACCATTTGCAGGCGAAGGCTTACCCTAATACATTGTGCAGATTGCTAAGCGACTTACATTTTCATTTTATTTATATATTTTCGTTTACCGCCGTTAGAGACCACGTTAGGTAACAGTTACATGTTTCTGGAAGCCTTCTTCACAGCCCACAACTTTAGTATCTTTTCTCTGGCAGCCAGTCTTCTCTCTTCCGTACACGCACGGTTAAGTTTTGGTTCGTCATGGAATCCCTGGAATGTGTCGATCGCTGACCTAAACTTTGTTCGGTTTGAGATGTCTTCTAAATTTAGTCCCACCTGTTTGAGATCTTTTCTCACCTGCCTGAACCATTTGTCCGACACTTTAGGTCTGCTGTCGAGTATTGTGCAAATCCTTTTCGTCAGTCTCTTCTCATCCAATCTAAATAAACGCCCATAGAATTTAAGTCTCTGTTCTCACATGGACTCAGCCTTTCGTTGTCACGGAAAAGTATTTCCCCCCCTGCGATTCTTGTAGCCTAAAATATTAAAAAATCGAATGATATGCTTTTCTACTTCTTATATGATTTATGTTTTAACTTTATTGGAATTGGTAACTGTATTTTAATTTTAAGTTTAATTTTAAGTTTAATGTTCAATTTGATATTTTAATATTCTAAAATGTAGTTAGTATATTCATAAACTTGTATTGTGTTATAAGTAGACGCTACATAAAGGGGCTTTTCAGCCTCAGTGGCATGTATATCATCATTATCAATAAATTCAATTCAATTCAATTCAACCTATACTGTCCATCCAAAATCTTTGGACCCATTATTTTGCGAAGGATCTTTCTTTCGAATTTCTCAGCTTCTCTCAATTCTAAATACGCTCAACAGATGGGGGAACTTTCCTAATAACTTACGAGGGCTGATCAACAAAGACTGAGACTGATTTTTTCACAGATGTTTATTACTCCATTTCAATGTTTATATGATCCCCTCCTACTTTTTATATCGCCTCTACCAGTCCTTGAACACTTGCTGCCGACCGTTCTTTGTCAGGTCCTTGAGAATCGCTTCACTTGTCTTGAGCACTGCTTCAGAGTTCTTAAGTCGAATGCCCCTAAGCTTTGCCTTTAATGATGGGAATGAAACACAGTCACAGGGTGCAAGATCAGGGCTCTAATGTGGATGCGGTACACAGTCAGAAACCGCATGACTTGATTAGCGACATCAGGCCGTGCATTGTCATGATGAAGTCGCCACCCAGTCCGAGAAAGCTCTGGTCGTTCCTTTGCAATGCGCTTTCTCAGTGTAGCCAATACTGACGTGTAATATGCTGAACAGAATTTGATTGCGCTGTCCTGCTCCTCTCGCGTCACTTCCATCGTCTGATATGCGAAATGCACGTAGCGTGTACACAATAGAGCATTACTACCAACCTACCGATACGAGAGTGCTGCCGCCTGCGGACATTATACATAAAAACGCGCTCTTTTTAAATATTTATGTTACAGATAGGAAGCTATCACGGAAGCTACAGCAGTCTCAGTCTTTGTTGATCAGCCCTCGTACATGTTGCTACTAGAAAACATCGACGTACGTACAGACGGGGAGGTATCAAGTCGACTAGCTTTCTGTATGACCATTAACCTTTTGAACTCAATTACCCTTGGCGTATGCTTCCTGCTCCACTCCTCATTAATTTTTCCCTTATGAACAGCTGCAGGTTGTGAACAATGCAAAATAATCTAACACAAAATATAAGTATGTTACATGAATATATTTACAATCAAGCACACAGAATACATTAATCCTCGTATGTTTTCACTGTGTGGTACTTTTCAAAACAGTTTTCTGGGTGGAGACCGGGTTTTCTCACTTTCTGAATTTTGACTTTAGCATATCTGTTGGTCTCGTCAGCAATTTTCTTGAATAACTCGTCACTAAAAAAATAAGTTGGAAAAATCCGTAAGATGTTGAGGGATTGTTCGTACCTGATGCTGTGTATCCACAAATTGTTTCATTGAATGAGAATGCAGGTAAATCAGGATCGCCAGCTTTCCACTCGCGCCATGGGTATGGAGGAGCATCACCACCTCCGGTTTCATTATCACTATCACTTTGTTCACTTTCACTTACATTATTCACTAATAAATCATCTAAGTCAGTTGTTGGTTCATCATCGTCACTATCACTGTCCACTTACTGTTCTAAAATATCCAGTTCCGTGAGTGAAGGCGAAGCAGAAGCCATGTTTACATTCAAACAACAAAACATCTGTGAGCTTGCATAAACATTCGAGAATAACAGAGCATAAAAAAGTTACCACATTTCCCGCGAACTATTGTAAATAGAAAAACATGTTCTCTCGGAGACCGTTAGATAGCTCTACAATACCAGAACTCGGCACAGTCATCACACGAGCACTGAGATTACGAGAAATTGTAATGTCGAGTATTTTAATGTCGAACCGCACTCGACATAGGAGTGCAAAAGGTTAATAAAGCGCATGGACAAAATCTTGAAAAGCGGATAGTCTACTTACCCGAACCAGTATTGAGCCACGGTGAATTGTATGGTGCACTATCTCGGGCAAGATCGTTTGAAAATGTTAAGAACCAGAAACACGCGAATGGTCGAAGCTCAGTGAATATTGTATGGAAAGAAGTGTCATAAACTAAATTACGAATGAATCAGTTATTATGTACCGGTATAAAATGTCCATAAAACTAGTGAAAAGGACAGGCGAATCAATATGACTACGACAGGCATATCAAGACGAATTATCTGACGTATTTATAACGAATGCTGGGAGGCAGCATGGGTCATCTAGTAGCAAAGTAAGGCTGTATTCTGCCCGAAGGCAGGTCCGAACCTCCGCAGAGGTATGCCTGGGCGGGAGTTATCGTACGGTAGGGTGGCCAGTTCCTTTCCGCTCCTCCATTCCCTTACCCCCACCAACAGCACGTGGCAACCCATCCAAATCTTGACCACGCCCAATGTTGCTTAACTTCGGAGATCTCACGGGATATGGTGTTTCAACACGGCTTCAGCCGTTGGCCCACTAGTAGTAATTTTAATTAATTTTAATTTCGTGTGGCTCTTTCTAACCGCGTGCAGCCCCGGTAAGACAGATCCTCTGACAAGGAGGAAGGGGGGCGTCTTTTGAAGCGTGTAGAAAATTGCGTGTTACTGTGGTGCAGGATAATGCTGTGTCTTGGGAACAGCACAAACACCTAGTCTCCGCGCAAGATAGTTAAACCCGCCCGGGAACTAAACTCGGGCCATCTGAACCGAAGAGCAATACACTGTACAAGCTGCATAAGTGCCTGAGTTTCCTTATGTTTTGTTTGTGCATGTGCCGCAAAATCATAAAACCTTGTTTCCTGATTGAAGTTAAATATGACAAACCCTGGTTTTTAATGTTTAAGACACTGACCGAAAATGCAAATGAATTTAGAGTTTTAGTTCGTTTGTTAGCATTTATGAAGATGTATTTTCTCTCCACAGTTTGGATGTTTATGTTAAATGCTTAACGGTGTCCACTCAGTCTCGGGAGATGAACTGAGTACAGGCAGGTTCGATTCCCACCTCAGCCATACTCGAAGTGGTTTTCCGTGGTTTCCCACTTCTCCTCCAAAGAAATGTCGGAATGGTACTTATTTAAGGCTACGTCCGCTTCTTCCTTGTCTATCTCTTCTATTCTTCCCATTATCCAACAAGGTCCCTGTTCGTATAGGCGGTTAGGCCACCTGGGCGATGTACTGGTCCTCGCCCCCAGTTGTATCCCGACGCAAAGTCTCTCGCTTCAGGACACTGCCCTTGAGGCGGTGGAGGTATGATTCCTCGCTGAGTCCAAAGGAAAAAACAAACCTGAAGGGTAAACGGATTAAGAAAGGAAGGAAAATGTTAAATATTATACTGTACATTAGTGTCCTTTATTTTGATCGGAGGAATCTGTCAATCCTGAACTAACGTGCAATATGGAGAAGAAAGAAGTATTCCAAAGGGATTCTTGTGGAAGTTTGCTGAAGGAAGAACATTTACTACTTCAGATTATTCATCTAGAAGCAGCTATAAACATTTAAAATAAAGTCGCTAACAGTTCTTACCTCAAGGTCACTAGAGGCCGCTCATCTTCCGCTGGTAAAAGTTTCGCCAGTCCTCAGTTAATTGATATTCGATTCTTTCTAGAATGAAGGGGAATATTTCGATCTCCATTCGAAGTGTTCAATAAACCGTTTCCTACCTTATTTTAAGTAAAGGGAATAGATTGAGGTATTCACCATGTTTTCCTCTCAGCTGAGTAATTTCATGAACTTCACGTTTTTCAAATCATAACTTTAAGCTAGGATTTCCATTAGCAATTAATAAAACGATAGGTTGCTCACGACATAACTCCATTACTGGGACCAAACACCTTCGGTGTCTACAATCGGCTTTAATCATATCGCATGACCCTTCAAGCGCTGAATTGTTTCTTTTTTCTACAATTTGTTTTACGTCGAACTGATACTTAAAGGTATGATGGCGACGATGGGAGAGAAAAATTCTGGGAGTGGGAAGGAACCGGCCGTGGGCTTAATTAAGGTACAGCCCCAGCATTTGCCTGGTGTGAAAATGGGAACCACGGAAAACCATTTTTAGGGCTGTCGACAATAGGGTTCGAACCCACTATCTCCTGGATTCAAGCTCATGGCTGCGGGCCCCTAACCGCAGGGCCAACTCGCCCGGTGGTGCCGAATTGTAAAGGTAATCTTAATCTGACCTCACTGTGCTCGTCCGTAAGCCATGGTCTTGCTGCCGTGTGCTGAGACTACCACCAATCGCTATGGACAGACCAACTCATCAAATTGTTTATTCAGTAATTCCATGTCTGAGCCATCACAATTGGAATATAACATGGCAGCAAATAACATTTCTGTGCGTGGTGTTGAAATTTCCGCTGCCAAACAAATTGAATTGGCATGTGAGCTGTTCTAATTAGGTGCAGGTGAACCAGTCGGAAATGAGATGGGTTGGTTCTGGCGCTCGGTACATTTTACAGGCTGGGGAACACAATTCGAGCGATCTCTGACATTTAACAGGCTGAGGAAGTCTACTCTCAACATAATATAACACGGACTGTAAAACTAGCTCCATTACGATACGTCTTTATTGCAATAATCAGAGGCCTGCATCAGTATTTTTGTTGTTCTTGCTGCTTCAGGAAAGGTGATGGGACATTTTGGTCAACATAGGAAGTCTGTTAAGCCTGGGCCTATACTTCTGGCGGGTGCAAAAAATATCATTTTTAAATTTACGATTTATCATGTAATATGAAATATGCTTTTTGAATCAGTTTTTGAATTTCGTCGATAGCTATAATACTTTCCATGTTATGACCTAAAGAGTGCAGGGCCGTCAGTCACCTTAGCCTTTTCAATTCTAGAAGCTTTCCAACCCTTGAATGAGCTTGTCGCTTGTTTTTCTAAAACAGGTGTTCTTCAGATATTATTCCCTGACAAATCCAGGCGTTTTCAACTTAGTTAAAATTTTGTACTCGTCTGCAGTGTGGAAAGAAGAACAACATTTAGTATAAGTGATAAAACCAAACCAAACCCTATGGCACTACAGCCCTTGAAGGGCCTTGGCCTACCAAGCGACCGCTGCTCAGCCCGAAGGCCTGCAGATTACGAGGTGTCGTGTGGTCAGCACGATGAATCCTCTCGACCGGTATTCTTGGCTTTCTAGACCGGGGCCGCTATCTCACCGTCAGATACCTACTCAATTCTAATCACGTAGGCTGAGTGGACCTCGAACCAGCCCTCAGGTCCAGGTAAAAATCCCTAACCCGGCCGGGAATCGAACCCGGGGCCTCCGGGTAAGAGGCAGGAATGCTACCCCTAAACCACGGGGCCGGCAATACATATAATAATTTAATTATTCTAATAGGGATTCTATATACAACAATGATAGGTAGATCGTAAAAAGAATCATTGGAAAACGTTGATATCCATAAATGCTATAAGGAAAAAGACATTGTGCAGCCGCCATTTTGAATACCTGATTTTCTGTTATGACATGCACTACATGACATTTACATATATGCTCTTGTTAGGAAAGAATTGTACATTATCCTAATCAAATTTCATTTTAATCAACCTTTGGGTCAAGAGAATGTGCCATTACGCATTCTTAACCTGCTTTGATATTGTCCGTGTATTAAGAGCCTTTGTGATTAATTGTAGCTACAAGTGGGATAAATTTTAAAGTAAAGATGAATCTTACTAAAAGTAAGAGTCGTTTAACCCTTCTCATGTCGTAGAATGAATATTTCGAATACCGAAAATTCTACACTAGGCGTACTCTTACCCGCATGCTATAGGAAGAACTTTCCACACGGTTCCAAATGCCCGATTTTCGCTTAATCTTAGATAATTTGAGTGGTAGGAGAGGAGAATATGATTTTCATGATAGTGACTATAATAATAATATATTTATTGAACGTTCAAGTGAGAAAAGAAGCAGAATTACACAAAACTGATGTCACTGACTGCATCCAGGGAGAATCCTACGGACCGCCTCAGAAGAATAAGAAGATAACTACAAGATCGCCCAGATGAACGAGTTGATGGGGAAGTAAACTTCATGTGGAAGAAAGAAAAGGGATCATTACATTGTGTTCTGTGCAAAATGCATGAAGAGAAAAAGTCTACTGTTGTACGGCATGTTCCAGAGAGCCCGACCACAGCAGACATGTGAGGTACGCGCTACAAGTTCGCCAAATTTGAGAACCTTGGTCAAGTAGGTTTTCCAAGCAGATCAGCGTTCGCATTCACATATTAGTCAAAGTTCCTGAACACAGGCACGGGAAGCCACGAAAAATACCTAGTTGCTTGATAATCTCTAACATATGTTCGACTCATTAGCTGATAGGTGTACGTTGACGTCTTCGTTTCAGATGGTCCCGGATTCGATTCCCGACCGGGTTGGGGATTTTAATCGCCTTTGATTAATTCTTCTAGCCTAGGGACTGGGTGTTTGTGTTTGTCCCAACACTTTACTCTTCATATTCAAACAACACACTACACTACCAACCACCACAAGAATACGCAATACTGATTACATCCCTCCATATAGAGTTGGCATCAGAAAGAGCATCCGGCCGTAAAACAAGGCCAAATCCACATCCGACAAAGATCGCACCGGCGACCCCACAGGTGTGGGAAAGCGGTAGAAAAAGAAAAAAGAAGAAAAATCTCTAACATATGTAACTATTACTCACGTGGTACAGTCTCGAACTACAGCATCTAAACTTGCAGAACGTACCACAGAAATTCTGGAACGTTCTTTTACCTGCAATCAAAAAGGAACAAAAAGTATTATATTAAAACATTCTAAAATAAAGCGTCATATTACTGTATATAAAGCTAAAGGCACTCAACAGACAAAACCATCAGAGATTTTAGTAATAAAACGAGTATCTTCGCAGTTACAGCTAAACCTCTTATCTCCCAATGCTCTTCCTGTCCATTCATTTCTATGAAGTACGTTACCCTCGCTACGTTCCGGTAACCGACATTTCCTCCTAGCCAAATTAGTTTGCATTCTAATGTGTTACAGCCCAAATGTTGGGGCTCATAATAATAATAATAATAATAATAATAATAATAATAATAATAGTAATAATGAAGTTATGTGTACCGTGTGAAGTGGCTACGCACTTCAGGCCGTGTAGCTATCAGCTTGCTTTCGGGAGATAGTGGATTCGAACCCTGTCGTCGGCAGCGCAGGAAACGTTTATTCCTTATTTTCACACGCGGCCACGGTCACTTCCTAGCCGTGATTTCTCCCTTCGTCACCATAATATCTGTCCGAGCCGGTGCGAATTAAGCATCTTCAATTACCAGCGAATTGAGCCAGGATCAAATCCATGATCTATAGTCTGAGTCATTGAGCACGGCGAGACTATTGTTTCCCTAATCCCCAAGCTCCAGCGATTGACCTTACCCGTTGTTGCTTAGTATTGCGCCATTTCACAGTTCTTTATATGGATTATTCGGAACAAAAAATGGAGTTCAAGTTGACAAAACGTCGAAGTTAAAACGTCAAGCGTTAATACGAGCCGAAATAGTAATCTCTTCATCAAGCGCTCACCGAAGGAACCGTACATAGAAGGCGGTGATAAGAAAAATGACGCATGGAGATTATTAAAAGCTATTATTAAAAAAAGAATTTTTTTCTGACATTCATTCTTTCAACTGGCTTACAAGAAGAGCATTGAAATCGACTACGGGAAGAAAACATCATCTTATCTGGATTTGAGTCTGAAGATTGACAGGAACTTTTATGCAGGGCAATACGCAATAACATTAGCGATATAAATTATTTCACTGCGCGAAATTAAATCGCCCGTGAAAGGAGATATAGAGATTTCACGGCGATAGGTTATGACATTCCTTAGACGACACATTTGCCGATACTGTCTAGTTAAAGCAGCTGAGAGACTGCCCAGTCGACAAGAACAGTGGGAATAAGAGAAATATAGAGAAACAATTTCTGCATTTAAACGAGAATAGTTACTGCTACCTATCCTAAACTGTCAAAGGAAATATTTTTAAGATAAGCTCTTCCAAGAACAATACTTAGATATTGCAGGCACACAGTAACAGAATATAATCATAACATGACGAAATTGAATGTAATTATGTGTTATTCTGTTCCAAATGCTCAAGCCTCCACCATGATGCTTTAAGAAGGAAAAGGCGGAACTACCCAGATGACAGCAGCGCGAGGCGATGTTGGCAGCCCAGGATGACTAATAATCAGCTGAGACGACCACATATGTTCCCAAATACCTAAAAGAGATCCATGATGTGATATCCGCATGTCCATCAACCAAATGGGAGACAGCTGCAGGAAACGCTAAGCAAAGTTAAGTCCACTTTAAGTCCTAAATGCAAGTAAGAATTTATTTATTTTTGGTTATGTGATGTTTTAACTTGTGTCAGTATGATCATGTGCGAAATTGTTTATCAAAGTGAGGTTACAGGACGTAGGTATTCTTCTATCTCAAACGTCAAACCCACATGTAGGTGTAGTCAACCAGTGTTAATTGAATCGTTCGTAATGTTGTCAATACGATGTGAGAGAAGGTTGTTTACAAGTGAAGTGTACGATGGTGTGATACAAGTTATGTGCATATAAGTAGTAATGTTACCAGACTAACACGGAAAGGAGATCGGATGTAGGTAGTGCTTACTGTATAGAAATACGCTCAGAATTATGAAAGGTTTATGAAACAGAAGGAATAATTTTATGATCCAAGGACATCGTAATACATACGTCGAGATTAATATCAGGTAATGTGTATATTGTGAAATGAAATGTTGATTTACGCGGAATATTAAATGGTGGTTGATAAATATGAGTAATGATGTAGGATTGTGATAATTGGTAATGGTGATAGTTATTATTCTTCGAGAATTTGGTTATAGTTGTGTTGTTTAGGTGACATTAATTTGAGTTATGTATTCTGAGATAGTTAATGGAATTATACTACTTTCAATCGATAATTTAATCCAAAGTAAGCCTAAGGTAGGTTCGAATACGATCTCAACACCATCCGCGTATTGATAAATTTATTAGGGATCATCAAACGAGTCATGATGATTTGCCATGGTATTAAATTAGCCTTCACTTTAATATTTCTATGATCACAGGAAACCTTCTCACATGATAAATTAACTTCAGAATTTATTCAGGCACTTTGCCCTAACACTGGTGACTTAGTAGCACAGATGAGAATTATTAATTGGAATTAGAGTCTTCTGACAAGACAGACCATCTGTTTATGGTATATTTTGATGGAGATATAGCAAGGTATGTTTATTAATGCAACATTTAGTAAGAATACGCACTTGAATTAATTGATGATCATGAAATAAGATGATAATTTATATAATTTGCCAAATATGACATTAAACTAGGTTATTATAAGGTAAATATTGACTTAAAGGGGATTTAACTAAGCTTAAGCGAAAAGGGACACCAAGAAACAAGAAACATGAACATGATATAAAAGAATAATATACCAAAAGTTATATGAGATATGAGAATAATTTTCCATGTTAATTCAGTGGTATATTTGGACACCAAGTGTTAAGCTTAGTACAAAATCATATTTTTCGTTGAACTAATGCGAGCTAAATAACAGAGGACCGAATTTTTAAATTAGATTTTAGCAATTTCATTCAGAAAGGAGTGATGCCAACTCTTAAAGTACTTTATTGTTAAGTACCCAAAACTGCATTCTACATTTTCTAAGAAGACCTCAACCTGAAATAATGTACATAATGATGTGATGTAATTTTTATTTATTAATTTTTTTTCTCATTGGATGCATCTAATATTTCAATCATTATCTAGTATTTCAATCGTTAGGTAATTTTTGACTTAGGACTTTATCACTTGATAACATTTTCTTGAATTTATTTTTTTCTTTTATTTCAATTGGAAATTAATAGTCTACGGAGTACTGAATTGAGATCTGTCAAGGTCAGAATTATTTAATTTCGAGCAAGCTAACTAGATGGAAATGAACTACAAGAGTTAGATGAGACTCAACGCTCATTACTATTGATTTTAATGAGGAATTAGGGAAATATTTCATCACTATTTGAGTTAAGTTTTTAATAAATGATGCATGGTGAAACCTTATACTTCTTTTAATGTTTTTCTAGAATAGTCATTAGTTGTAAGTATTTACATTTCTTACGATTTCTTTGGAGATATGTGAATTCTAGCTAGTAACGTGTAGGAGACGTCTTTCGACGTAAGTTAGAAATTACCACGAATAAGTCAGTACGCTTTTCTCTATCGGAACTCATAGCCCATAAACTTCGAACAGCGATTATTATACACAATTTGAGCTAGACTGGATCTTGTGCGTCTTTACCTGGACGCGGGAACCGCGCAGTATAGTATGTTAAGGGCTTCAAAAGGCTCTCCAAGAATTATTATGGAATCCATCGAACAGTCCCCTTGTAATTTCACTCGCATAACACAACTGTGTAGTAAACTTCAAGGTTAATTAGAAGTGATAATTAATTCTTAGTGCACAAGAGTATAATCATTATTAATTATCCGTGACTTGCGTGTTACTGTGTCAGAGTCAATCACATGAGGGCGTAGGTCGGCTACTGTATCATTATCCATTAGTTACAGCTCCAATGACTGGGCAGACCGCATGTTCACACTCCGCCACGTAGTAACTTTAAATGGTACATGGAACGACACAACATACATACACAAATACATCATAGAGGGGTGTCTGTTGAGAAGATGATATTTCCACTTCCAAAAATTCAGGCAAGGATATGAGCTACGAATTTTAGGTAAATAAAATGTAATTAAGTATGAGAATATATTTCTCATTTATTCCTGAAAATTACTATCCTTTTCTCAATCATCGTTATCCGGTCGATTAAATCGCGGCCGACTTGATGCGTCGCTCTAGCTAGCTCCTTACCGGCCTCGACAATCGTGTCCGCGCACTGTAATCAGAGCAGTTTCATATCTCGACACGTGGCGCTGGCGGCCTACGTTTTTGCGGTAGAAATGCATACTCTTCTATGGAAAAGGTATTGACTCTGATTGCCGATTTATCGTAATTTATAATTATGGAGAATGTTACACAGGTTAATACTGTTAAAATGATTAATTCTGAAGGCTACTTTCGTTGATATTTGCCAAAGTAATGTCGTGAAATTAAACTGCGGACAGATAGAGTAGATCAGCTGACGTTCTGATATAGACTTTAATTGACGACTTATCTTAATTTGGTGGCGTGCCAGATGCGACCGTGCCGCATGCGACCCGTGCCACTAGCGACCGCATAACCTGTAACCGTGCCGGATGCGACCGGCGTTGACAAGCAAATTGTCATTTGATAAGTTGTGTCATCACCAAAGATAAGGTAAGATAAACGAAGTGCAATGCCATTTCAATAAGTCCTATAAGGGGCCGATGACCTTCGATGTTAGGCCCCTTAAAACAACAAGCAAGCAAGCAAGTCCTATAAGCAGCTACTGCCCCTAATTTACATAACACTTCTGGGGGAAACTCGTTTTACAACACGAAACATGGTGATGCGTTTAAGTCCTTTTCCACCGGGTGAGTTGGCCATGCAGTTAAAGGCGCGCGGCCCTGAGCTTGCATCCGAGAGATAGTGGGTTCGAATCCCACTGTCGACAGCCCTGAAGATGGTTTTCCGTGTTTTTCCATTTTCACACCAGGCAAATACTCCGCCTGTACTTTAATTAAGACCAGGGCCGCTTCCTTCCCATTCCTAGCCCTTTCCTATCCCATCGTTGCCTTAAGACCTGTCTGTGTCGGTGCGACGTAATGCCACTCGCAAGAAAAAGATCCTAATTCTCTGAAATTATTTACGACTTCGGCCTACTTACTTATCGTGTCCTATTAGTACCAGGAGTGTCCGAAGACGTGTTCGGCTTGCCTGGTGCAGGTCTTTCTACTGACTCCCGTGGGCGGCCTGCGCGTCTGGATGTGAGATTATGATAATGAAGTAGGGAGAGATGAAACCCGGTTTCGGCACATAGCCTACTCCTCTAGAATAATACCAAGGCGTCTGCTCAATGCTTTACGTCTCCATCCGACGGCTGAATCACCATCAACAGCGTCATATCACCTCACTCCATTTGAACACTGCGAAAAGGTTTGGATTTGAATCCAGGCTTTTGGCATGCAATCTAGTGATTAGAAACTGCCTACTACCAACTTTCCTACCCTGCCGGCCAACATTCTGATGGTGAATTTTTTTCATCCAGGCTAAGTGGCTCAGACGGCTCAGACGGTTGAGATGCTGGTCTTCCGACTCCAACTTGGCAGGTTCGATCCTGGCTCAGTCCGGTGGCATTTGAACGTGCTCAAATACGTCAGCTTTGTGTCGGTGGATTTACTGGCACGTAAAATAAGTTCTGCGGGACTAAATTCCGGCACCTCGGCGTCTCCTTAAACCATAAAAGTAGTTACTGGGACGTAAAGGCAGCAACATTATTATATTTTTCTTTCGACCAACGGCACTCGAACCTGCTAACCACGGCGTCAAACCTTTATTTTAGAAAAGACCAAGTTAGCTACTTATAAGCAATCTGCCACTTGGTGACAGCCCTTGATGCAGATCAATTGTACGTGATTGATGGGTCGCATGCGGCACGATGCTTATCTACTCGGTCGCTATTGGCACGATAATGGCCGGGTCGCATCCGGCACGGTCGCATCTGGCACGTAACCCTTAATTTAGAGTAATGGAGTGTGCTACATTGACTAATGCTGTTAAAATGATTGATGCATTTGCTAAAATAACGTCTAGAAATGAAACTGCGGTGAGATGGAATAATCCAACTGACGTTCATAACTGTGAAGAATAATAGTATTCAGTTGTATTATCCACGGCATTTAGATACATAGCAGAACTTACGACAATACTTTTGTCTTCTGATGTTAATCTTGAGGTTAAGCGTCATTGTTCAATTATTTTTTAAATTCTTCAAGTGATGCTGTGACGAAGGGGGCGTGGTCAAAATATAAAAGTCTTATAGTTTTACTACTTAAATTATCGGTGTGTGGATAACATAAATATTTTAACTCAAACATGTTTAAATTTCAACAGATATAGTTTCAGATTACATTTCATTTATACCCTCCACTAGTATTTTAAATAAAAATTCAGTGAGGGAAAAGTATATTGAGTAAATACTTGGTTTACTGTTCATTGCACAGGTAATACGTAGCTTCATCCGTTGGCCTTACTGTCACAACACTAATGATTCCTACTTGTCAGTGTTTAAATGTTAAAATTCAGATTATCTTGGATTAAAATGTTTTGTGTTGATGCCATGTGGCAAATATGACTCCGCCTAAAGGATTATTCATTGAAAGAAATTTTAGGTGTTATAAATACCCGAAAACAGAAACGGAAAACTAAGTGCTAATTCAAGGGTGGTTGTAGGGAACTACAACAAACTTAGGTGTTGCATTTATCCTTGTGCTTGTAATATCATTTCTGCTTCAGGCAGTATCTCCGCTAGTTGTTCTACAGTGAAACTGATATTTGAAAGTTAATTCGTAAGTAAATCTCAACAATATCAGAATTCATCAGATTATGTTTTCATATGTTTATCGTAGTGTTCTCAGCTTTGTGTCAGCTTGTTAGTTGTAGTTGGAGGCAATAAATGATTTCTGAGAAATGCATAAACTTTGAAGTGATTTCCTGAAATGAAGGCTACAGAACACAGAAGAAGCAGAATTAGTGTTAGGAACAAAGTTATCGAGAGAAATTGCTTTGATCCTCCTTAGTTTTGTCCTGGTCTACAGGGAATTCGTGAAAAGATAATGTCCCTTTGCTCTTTTCCTGTTCGAAGTACAAAAAGGCACACAGCAATACATGTTCGAATATTTCAAAACACAGTTAAATTAAAGCAAATCACTACTCTACACAATAGGGAACATGCATGATCCGGTGTTTTAATTAAAAATATGCTAATCTGATTCAAAATTTCATGCAGAATTCAAAAATGTGATCAGAATGTAAAATAATAACTCCAAACATGATAAAAATCTACGAAAATGTCACGTCACGCAAGTACGCGATCTCATTGGTCTGACGTCATCGTACAGGTTGACTGAATTAGCAGACGAAATAACACATAGTGTGCTGTGAGAAGCAGGATACACTTCGCGTATTTCTACTTTACGTTAGTGTCTGGTATAGTTAAATTCGAGGTCTATACATTGGATAATAATCTGAGTGGTATATTTTAGACTTAAAATGAATCCTGCGCAGACAGTGAGGCAGAAAACTTATAAATGGTGTAGATTTCCGATGTGCAATAGCACATCGCATACCGTACCAAACAAATTGTTTATAAATGTTCCAAAGACGCTAAAACTAGGGAGAAATGGATTTTGGCGAGCCGGAGAAATGCTGGTGATATATCGGAAAAGTCTACAGTTAACTTTTTGAAGATTTTAACGTAAGATGAATTTGTTTGAATTTTCAAATCACTTTTCCATGTCAGCTGTTCTAGTGGTAAAACTTTAAATTTTAATGTATGATGCTTTATTTAAATGCTTCAATTACATCTTGGAATATGAAAGTAATAAACAGTGCGTTAAATAATGCTGATTATTAAAGTATTCTCCAAACCTAACCTATGTTTTTGGTGATCCATGTCAAGATAATAAATCAAAGGGGTTATGAACCATTTTGACAGCTCTAATTATATCTTGGCATGGGATAGTTATGTATGTCTTTATTGAAGAGCTTAATTGGTAAAGAAATGTAGGCTATATCTAAATACTCTATAATGTAACAAAGGATAGGCGTGTACATCATGAAAGGAAACAACGTGAATTTAACAAATGTATAACTCTACACAAAACCAATGCTTGTCTCTTGGGGTCACATAAGTTTGCTCAATTATAATAATTATCATAATATTAATGAAATAAATAACATAATTGCACACAGGTGAAAATAGTGATGTAGGTGTTTAAAATATTATCCAATTTAGCCTAAGTTTTAGGTTATACAAGCCAAGTCAATAAACCGAAGGGTAAAAATACCGCGCGAGTTGGCCGTGCGGTTAGGAGCGCGCAGCTGTGAGCTCGCATCCGGGAGATAGTGGGTTTTGAACCCCACTCCCGGCAGCCCTGAATATGATTTTCCGTGGTTTCCCATTTTCACACCAGGCAAATACTGAGGCTGTACCTAGGGCCACGGCCGCTTTGTTCCCATTCCTAGGCCTTTCCTGTCTCACCGTCGCCATAAGACCTATATGTGACGGTGTGACGTAAAGCAAAATGCAAAAAAAAAAAAAAAAAAAGTCACAGCACCCAAAGACATTCATGTATTGAGCGACTAAAATGTCACCAGGACACTTTTCTTTCCTGATATGCTCAGCTTGTTAAAAGCCAAATGTAATTAATGTTATTGGCTTCACGCCCCGCTAACTACTTCTACAATTTTCGGAGACGCCGATGTGCAGGAATTTAGTCCTGCAGGAGTTCTTTTACGTGCCAGTAAATCTACCGACACGAGGCACCTTCAACTACCACCGGACTGAACCAGGATCGAACCTGCCAAGTTGGGGTCAGAAGGCCAGCACCTCAACAGTCTGAACCACTCAGCCCGACTTGTGAAAACTTGATGAAGTCATATTTATCTTTATCATGTTTAACTTTTTCCCTCCATAAAGATATTTAATTCTCTTTCATGGGCCCCGGAAGTGGGTAGGCCAGTTGTCCCAACCATAAATATATATATTTTTTGGGAATGATAGATTATAGCCCTGTAGTACTATGATCTTTCTTTCTTTCCTTCTTTCTTTCTTTCTTAATCAGTTTATCCTTCAGGGTTGGTTTTCTCTCGGACTCAGCGAGGGATTTCACCTCTACCACCTCAAGAGCAGTGTCCTGGAACGTGAGACTTTGAGTATGGAGATGAAACTGGTAAGGAGGGCCATTACCTCGCCCAGGCGGCCTCATCTGTTATGCTCAACAGGGGCCTTGTTGGAGGATGGGAGGATCGGAAGGGATAGACAAGGAAGACGGAAGGAAACGGCCGTGGCCATAGGTGCCTGGAGGAGAAGTAGGAAAATACGAAAAACCACTTCGAGGATGTCTGAGGTGGGATTCGAAACCCTTCTACTCAGTTGACCTCCCGAGGCTGAGTAGACCCCGTTCCAGCTCTCGTACTATTTGTTTTCAACTTTCATGGCAGAGCCGGGAATCGAAACCGGGCCTCCGGGAGTGGCACACATTAACCACTACACCACAGAAGCGGACTAGTACTATAATGCTACCTATATGTTTATGTTAGTGCTGAAATCCGATTTCTTACTTTACTAATGCTGAAAGCCCGAAAATGTAATGTTATTCTTTAATAGGGGAATCAGTCTAGAAGGAAATGTTGAAAGTGATGTGATATCTATCCAGGTTCGTTGTTATCCTAATACTATGGGTTACAGTACATTGCACGTATATAAAAGAGGTCACTTACAAACTTGCTTGTTATTCGCGAATTTCTGCGGCCACAAAAGTCACATTTTTCAAGAATGATGACATCTACACATGGTAGATTGTCTGACTGTGCTGTTTTGAACCTTTCTTCTGTCATTTCGAAGTTATTCGCGATCACGTATAATAAACAATCGGCTTTTAGCAACGGCTGATGCACAACGGCTGGTAGAGCTGCATGCGATACTGGATCGTGACGTCACAGCGCGCCGCTTACGTCAGAGGCCGTTTCACTCGCCTTGCGGAAAGGCACTATTAAATATTTTTTTAATGGTAGAAAACAAGGCAACATACCACAATGCAACACGTTTACGTACTATTTCATTGGTGTTCTTTTCAAAAAAAATATTTTTGAAAATGATGCATGTTCCCAATTGAAAAACGAATTAGCGCATAAATTAGAATTCTTATTTAGAACGAAGTTACGGCGAGAAATCACTTTGAGCCACCCATTACATTTGATCTTGTTTGCAGAAAATTTCTCTTCGAAGTAAAAAAAAAGGCGCCCAAGAATATCACATATTCCAAGATTTGTAAGCACAATTTAAAAAATCAAATCACCACACTACACAATAACAAAATGAAGTAATTAACACAAAACTATCAACTCTCAATAACAAGCAAACAAACACCTCATTACGAACACATTACCAACACTTACGACAACAGAACAATATAAACGAAACTGGAAATGCGCTACTTTGCGGTATTCAGCTTTCTGTCAGTGACTTAGGTGGCCAGCGCTCCAGCGGCATTATGGTGAAACTTCCCAATTACAGCTTTATGCTGGGCTTCACAAGCGATTGACAAGGCCGGTATAACGAGCGTAGCGAGGGATCCAGTCAGCCGTGATTAGATTAGCAGATTGCCTTCTTCTACCAATGCATAATTTCACTTAAGCACCACTACGAGCCCTAATGCGAGGCAATGCATAGTTTCACTTAAGCACCACTACGAGCCCTAATGCGAGGCAATGCATAGTTCCACTTAAGCACCACTACGAGCGCTAATGTGAGGCAATGCATAGTTTCACTTAAGCACCACTACGAGCCCTAATGCGAGGCAATGCATAGTTTCACTTAAGTACCACTACGAGCGCTAATGTGAGGCAATGCATTGTTTCACTTAAGCACCACTACGAGCGCTAATGTGAGGCAATGCATAGTTTCACTTAAGCACCACTACGAGCGCTAATGTGAGGCAATGCATAGTTTCACTTAAGCACCACTACGAGCGTTAATGTGAGGCAATGCATAGTTTCACTTAAGCACCACTACGAGCGCTAATGTGAGGCAATGCATAGTTTCACTTAAGCACCACTACGAGCCCTAATGCGAGGCAATGCATAGTTTCACTTAAGCACCACTACGAGCGCTAATGTGAGTTAATGCATTGTTTCACTTAAGCACCACTACGAGCGCTAATGTGAGGCAATGCATAGTTTCACTTAAGCACCACTACGAGCGCTAATGTGAGGCAATGCATAGTTTCACTTAAGCACCACTACGAGCCCTAATGCGAGGCAATGCATAGTTTCACTTAAGCACCACTACGAGCGCTAATGTGAGGCAATGCATAGTTTCACTTAAGCACCACTACGAGCCCTAATGCGAGGCAATGCATAGTTTCACTTAAGCACCACTACGAGCCCTAATGCGAGGCAATGCATAGTTTCACTTAAGCACCACTACGAGCGCTAATGTGAGGCAATGCATAGTTTCACTTAAGTACCACTACGAGCCCTAATGCGAGGCAATGCATAGTTTCACTTAAGCACCACTACGAGCGCTAATGTGAGGCAATGCATAGTTTCACTTAAGCACCACTACGAGCGCTAATGTGAGGCAATGCATAGTTTCACTTAAGCACCACTACGAGCGTTAATGTGAGGCAATGCATAGTTTCACTTAAGCACCACTACGAGCGCTAATGTGAGTTAATGCATTGTTTCACTTAAGCACCACTACGAGCGCTAATGTGAGGCAATGCATTTTTTCACTTAAGCACCACTACGAGCGCTAATGTGAGGCAATGCATTGTTTCACTTAAGCACCACCACGAGCGCTAATGTGAGTTAATGTATTGTTTCACTTAAGCACCACTACGAGCGCTAATGTGAGGCAATGCATTGTTTCACTTAAGCACCACTACGAGCGCTAATGTGAGGCAATGCATTGTTTCACTTAAGCACACTACGAGCGCTAATTTGAGGCAATGCATTGTTTCACTTAAGCACCGCTACGAGCGCTAATGTGAGTTAATGCAGAATTTCACTTAATCCCTTAATTCGGTGTGGACATTCTTAAAAAAATAAAAAACTGTCTGAGGGTATCGAACGAAGAACACATTATGGATAGAAGTATGTAAATATGTTAACGTGGCTAGGATTTGAATCAAAAAGAAAACGAGTAAAGGGACAGGGGATATTAGGCTGGTTTTTCGGAAGTGCATTCAGGCCGGAAGTGATTTTCGAAATGTTTGCTCTTTAGTTTGATAGGGCTATCCAAGACTCACAAGACTAACAAGACATTGGGCACCCTTTAGCCCTTCAACTGTTGGCAAAATTGAGCAAATTGAGGAAATTTACGTTTTTCATGGTAAGGAAACCCCCACTTTTTCTGCTAAGAAATGTTTTCAATATGAAAATAAATCACAACTTTTTAAGGTGGAAATAGTACCTTTTGAAGAGACACTTCCTAATTACGCTTGCTAGGGACCAGTAAGGCCCTTCAAGGGCTGTAGTGCCATGGGGTTTGGTTTTTTTAGGAACCAATCCACTCGCCCCTAGGAGTGTATTTACTTCTATAACCTAATACAATTATGCATGCGCCATTTTCCATAGTTTTGCCCCTACTGGCACTGCAATAGGCTCAAATATCATAGATTATGACGTCATTCCCACAAATAGAAAGACAGAGATTTCGTTACCAACCACTTCAGAAGAACAAAATATGCTCAAGAGATCCGCGTTCGAAACTGTCATGGCGCGAGACGATAACCTCACTCTTTCTCAATTCCTCCCCTAACCTTGTAGCTTGCACCGCCATACCTACTTTACTTTTCAGGACTAATAATCGAGAATACGAACATTAAATTTTGATATCACAAAAATAATATTACCTTATTTCAACAGGAGCAACAAAAGTGTTTTTGCAAGTAACTTACCCTTTCCATTCCATGAAATACCCTCAGTCCCTGAACATATCTCCCTCTGTCGTATTTCAATTCGTCTAATTTTCTCTTGACGATTACGTGCGGACCTCCTATTTTCCTTTAGTTGGCATCGATCCACGCAGCATACACCTCACGACAAAAGTTGCTCTAATCAACAAATCCAGCTAAGTCGTATTTCACATACCAAGCACATTCTTTCCCGCCTTCAAGACGGCGACGGCAACTAAAAACAATTAATTTCCCTTGAAGCTCAATTTAACACTGTGTCCGGACTTCTCACATATTGGCTTACTTGTAATTTAGTGATGACGTTCAAAAACTGTAATAAATTAAGGCTATTCTTAAAA